>NC_142781.1:5101488-5401488 GCF_988280905.1 Pimephales promelas
CACTTCAAGTCTGAAAGGAGATGTGGGTTGCCAATTTTAAGTGCTGCATATGAATAGAAAAAGCCAGGTTGTACACAGCTCTTGGACATCACAATTCCTTTCGCACACAGGCAAAGTGGCGAGGATCTACGTAGTCGGCAGGGTTCAAACCTGCGCGGGGAGACCCCAATGGATTTCAAGTCCATCGCCTTAACCTCTCGGCCACGACTACTCCTACTTTTGTGTCACATGCTGTTTTCTTTTCTGGATGTGAGCAACAGAGGACACTGGGGCCAACCATCGATGCGAACGCGAGCAGCAGAGGATGCACTCGGCTAAAATACTGTGATGGCAAAAAGGAATTCAACGACGTCTTCACTTAGCGAAAAAGAGTGTCGTGATCCGGATTTGGACTGGGGATGCTGCGGGCACAACAAAAAGTAGTAAACACTATACAGAGAAAGCAAACCACTCACTCAGGCCTGCGCACAACCGCTTAGAAGTGACTGAACGTACAGAGTCAACAGCAAGCTTCAGCTCATTTCTCTGAAGTCCCCCACCACTGTTTTCTGAGAAAGCAACCAAGCATTACAGAAGGCAAAACAACACCAAATGTTTGGAAGCAACACATCGCCACATATATTCTTGAAGAGGAAGCCCACGTCCCTCAAACGATGGTAAGAGAGCACAGCAAATGATTAGGGGAGGTCTGCAACAAACCGACAGAGCTTCGCCCGAACAGGGACTTGAACCCTGGACCCTCAGATTAAAAGTCTGATGCTCTACCGACTGAGCTATCCGGGCTCTTACCAAAGCACAGGCACCTCAGGGATTTAACAGCACTTTCTCCATAAAGTGTTCCTGCTTTGCCAGCTTAAAATTTGTGGCATTAAATGATGAAGACCACAATGTATATAGGCACAAGAGAGGTTGTCTGCTGCTGGCAAGCTAGGAACACTGACATTGAAAGAGTGTTCTTTTTTTCATGGCCGGTTGCTAACTCTAAAGTGGTTTGGACAAACAAGTAATTGGTACATAATGAGTTTCACGGTGCCAAGAGAGAACAAATCCGACATTTCAAAAATCAGATTGCCTGAAGAGAATGGCCAAAGTCATGATTGATCTGAGACTTTTGAAACTGTCCTCACTTCAATCTTGAAAAGAGATGTGGGTTTCCCATTTTAAGGACTGCATGTGAAACATCCAGATTGTACACAGCTCCTGGACTTCACAACTCATCTCGCAAACTGACAAAGTAACAAGGATCCGCGTAGTCGGCAGGGTTCGAACCTGCGCGGGGAAACCCCAATGGATTTCGAGTCCATCGCCTTAACCTCTCGGCCACGACTACTCCTGCCTTTCAGTCACATGCTGTTTTCTTGTCTGGATGTGAGAGGACACTGGGGCCAACCATCAACGCGAATGCGGGCAGCAGAGGATGCACTCGTCTAAAGTACTGTGATGGCAAAAGGGAGTTCAACGATGTCTTCACCTAGACGAACAGGGTGTCGTGATCCGGATTTGGACTGGGGATGCTGCAGGCACAACACAAAGTACCAAACAAGGTGCAAGCACCTCTGGGATTTAACAGCACTTTCTCCATGAAGTGTTCCTGCTTTGTCAGCTTAAAATTTGTGGCAGTAAATGAGTAAGGCCACAATGTGTAAAGGGACAAGAGAAGTAGGCTGCTCCTGGAAAGCTAGGAACACTGACATTGAAAGAGTGATCTTTTTTTTCATGGCCAGTTGCTAACTCTAAAGTGGTTTGGACAAATAAGTAATTGGTACATAATGACTAGGATTCTGTTTCACTATGTAAGAGAGAACAATTCCGACATTTTTAGAACACTAATATGCAAGATTCTCCACAAAATAGAATGCGCCAACTCTTGAGCTGCACGCTGTGAAGGCTTTGAAGTTATCGGGGATGCCAAAGCCATTGCTCCGATTGCCTGAATAGAATATCCAAAATCTGCGTTGATCTTAGCCTTTTGAAACAGTGCTCACTTCAAGTCTGAAAGGGGATGTGGGTTGCCCGTTTTATGTGCTGCATATGAATAGAAAAATACAGGTTGTATACAGCTCCTGGATATCACAGATCCTTGCGCAAACAGACAAACATCCACGTAGTCGGCAGGGTTCGAACCTGCGCGGGGAGACCCCAATGGATTTCAAGTCCATCGCCTTAACCTCTCGGCCACGACTACTCCTGCTGTCTGGTCACATGCTATTTTCTTGTCTGGATGTGAGAGGACACAGGGGCCAACCATCAATGTGAATGCGAGCAGCATCGGATGCACTCGGCTGAAATACTGTGATGGCAAAGAGGAGTTCAACGACGTCTTCACCTAGACGAAAATGGTGTCGTGATCCGGATTTTGACTGGGGATGCTGAGGGCAGAACAAAAATTACCAAACACTATACAGAGAAAGTTATCTGGGATGCCAAAGACATTGCTCCGATTGCCTGAATAGAATATCCAAAATCACCGTTGATCTGAGCCTTTTGAAACGGTGCTCACTTCAAGTCTGAAAGGAGATGTGGGTTGCCAATTTTAAGTGCTGCATATGAATAGAAAAAGCCAGGTTGTACACAGCTCTTGGACATCACAATTTCTTTCACACAAAGGCAAAGTGGCGAGGATCTACGTAGTCGGCAGGGTTCGAACCTGCGCGGGGAGACCCCAATGGATTTCAAGTCCATCGCCTTAACCTCTCGGCCACGACTACTCCTACTTTTGTGTCACATGCTGTTTTCTTTTCTGGATGTGAGCAACAGAGGACACTGGGGCCAACCATCGATGCGAACGCGAGCAGCAGAGGATGCACTCGGCTAAAATACTGTGATGGCAAAAAGGAATTCAACGACGTCTTCACTTAGCGAAAAAGAGTGTCGTGATCCGGATTTGGACTGGGGATGCTGCGGGCACAACAAAAAGTAGTAAACACTATACAGAGAAAGCAAACCACTCACTCAGGCCTGCGCACAACCGCTTAGAAGTGACTGAACGTACAGAGTCAACAGCAAGCTCCAGCTCATTTCTCTGAAGTCCCCCACCACTGTTTTCTGAGAAAGCAACCAAGCATTACAGAAGGCAAAACAACACCAAATGTTTGGAAGCAACACATCGCCACATATATTCTTGAAGAGGAAGCCCACGTCCCTCAAACGCTGGTAAGAGAGCACAGCAAATGATTAGGGGAGGTCTGCAACAAACCGACAGAGCTTCGCCCGAACAGGGACTTGAACCCTGGACCCTCAGATTAAAAGTCTGATGCTCTACCGACTGAGCTATCCGGGCTCTTACCAAAGCACAGGCACCTCAGGGATTTAACAGCACTTTCTCCATAAAGTGTTCCTGCTTTGCCAGCTTAAAATTTGTGGCATTAAATGATGAAGACCACAATGTATATAGGCACAAGAGAGGTTGTCTGCTGCTGGCAAGCTAGGAACACTGACATTGAAAGAGTGTTCTTTTTTTCATGGCCGGTTGCTAACTCTAAAGTGGTTTGGACAAACAAGTAATTGGTACATAATGAGTTTCACGATGCCAAGAGAGAACAAATCCGACATTTCAAAAATCAGATTGCCTGAAGAGAATGGCCAAAGTCATGATTGATCTGAGACTTTTGAAACTGTCCTCACTTCAATCTTGAAAAGAGATGTGGGTTTCCCATTTTAAGGACTGCATGTGAAACATCCAGATTGTACACAGCTCCTGGACTTCACAACTCATCTCGCAAACTGACAAAGTAACAAGGATCCGCGTAGTCGGCAGGGTTCGAACCTGCGCGGGGAAACCCCAATGGATTTCGAGTCCATCGCCTTAACCTCTCGGCCACGACTACTCCTGCCTTTCAGTCACATGCTGTTTTCTTGTCTGGATGTGAGAGGACACTGGGGCCAACCATCAACGCGAATGCGGGCAGCAGAGGATGCACTCGTCTAAAGTACTGTGATGGCAAAAGGGAGTTCAACGATGTCTTCACCTAGACGAACAGGGTGTCGTGATCCGGATTTGGACTGGGGATGCTGCAGGCACAACACAAAGTACCAAACAAGGTGCAAGCACCTCTGGGATTTAACAGCACTTTCTCCATGAAGTGTTCCTGCTTTGTCAGCTTAAAATTTGTGGCAGTAAATGAGTAAGGCCACAATGTGTAAAGGGACAAGAGAAGTAGGCTGCTCCTGGAAAGCTAGGAACACTGACATTGAAAGAGTGATCTTTTTTTTCATGGCCAGTTGCTAACTCTAAAGTGGTTTGGACAAATAAGTAATTGGTACATAATGACTAGGATTCTGTTTCACTATGTAAGAGAGAACAATTCCGACATTTTTAGAACACTAATATGCAAGATTCTCCACAAAATAGAATGCGCCAACTCTTGAGCTGCACGCTGTGAAGGCTTTGAAGTTATCGGGGATGCCAAAGCCATTGCTCCGATTGCCTGAATAGAATATCCAAAATCTGCGTTGATCTGAGCCTTTTGAAACAGTGCTCACTTCAAGTCTGAAAGGGGATGTGGGTTGCCCGTTTTATGTGCTGCATATGAATAGAAAAATACAGGTTGTATACAGCTCCTGGATATCACAGTTCCTTGCGCAAACAGACAAACATCCACGTAGTCGGCAGGGTTCGAACCTGCACGGGGAGACCTCAATGGATTTCAAGTCCATCGCCTTAACCTCTCGGCCACGACTACTCCTGCTGTCTGGTCACATGCTATTTTCTTGTCTGGATGTGAGAGGACACAGGGGCCAACCATCAATGTGAATGCGAGCAGCATCGGATGCACTCGGCTGAAATACTGTGATGGCAAAGAGGAGTTCAACGACGTCTTCACCTAGACGAAAAGAGTGTCGTGATCCGGATTTTGACTGGGGATGCTGAGGGCAGAACAAAAAGTACCAAACACTATACAGAGAAAGTTATCTGGGATGCCAAAGACATTGCTCCGATTGCCTGAATAGAATATCCAAAATCACCGTTGATCTGAGCCTTTTGAAACGGTGCTCACTTCAAGTCTGAAAGGAGATGTGGGTTGCCAATTTTAAGTGCTGCATATGAATAGAAAAAGCCAGGTTGTACACAGCTCTTGGACATCACAATTCCTTTCGCACACAGGCAAAGTGGCGAGGATCTACGTAGTCGGCAGGGTTCGAACCTGCGCGGGGAGACCCCAATGGATTTCAAGTCCATCGCCTTAACCTCTCGGCCACGACTACTCCTACTTTTGTGTCACGTGCTGTTTTCTTTTCTGGATGTGAGCAACAGAGGACACTGGGGCCAACCATCGATGCGAACGCGAGCAGCAGAGGATGCACTCGGCTAAAATACTGTGATGGCAAAAAGGAATTCAACGACGTCTTCACTTAGCGAAAAAGAGTGTCGTGATCCGGATTTGGACTGGGGATGCTGCGGGCACAACAAAAAGTAGTAAACACTATACAGAGAAAGCAAACCACTCACTCAGGCCTGAGCACAACCGCTCAGAAGTGACTGAACGTACAGAGTCAACAGCAAGCTTCAGCTCATTTCTCTGAAGTCCCCCACCACTGTTTTCTGAGAAAGCAACCAAGCATTACAGAAGGCAAAACAACACCAAATGTTTGGAAGCAACACATCGCCACATATATTCTTGAAGAGGAAGCCCACGTCCCTCAAACGCTGGTAAGAGAGCACAGCAAATGATTAGGGGAGGTCTGCAACAAACCGACAGAGCTTCGCCCGAACAGGGACTTGAACCCTGGACCCTCAGATTAAAAGTCTGATGCTCTACCGACTGAGCTATCCGGGCTCTTACCAAAGCACAGGCACCTCAGGGATTTAACAGCACTTTCTCCATAAAGTGTTCCTGCTTTGCCAGCTTAAAATTTGTGGCATTAAATGATGAAGACCACAATGTATATAGGCACAAGAGAGGTTGTCTGCTGCTGGCAAGCTAGGAACACTGACATTGAAAGAGTGTTCTTTTTTTCATGGCCGGTTGCTAACTCTAAAGTGGTTTGGACAAACAAGTAATTGGTACATAATGAGTTTCACGATGCCAAGAGAGAACAAATCCGACATTTCAAAAATCAGATTGCCTGAAGAGAATGGCCAAAGTCATGTTTGATCTGAGACTTTTGAAACTGTCCTCACTTCAATCTTGAAAAGAGATGTGGGTTTCCCATTTTAAGGACTGCATGTGAAACATCCAGATTGTACACAGCTCCTGGACTTCACAACTCATCTCGCAAACTGACAAAGTAACAAGGATCCGCGTAGTCGGCAGGGTTCGAACCTGCGCGGGGAAACCCCAATGGATTTCGAGTCCATCGCCTTAACCTCTCGGCCACGACTACTCCTGCCTTTCCGTCACATGCTGTTTTCTTGTCTGGATGTGAGAGGACACTGGGGCCAACCATCAACGCGAATGCGGGCAGCAGAGGATGCACTCGTCTAAAGTACTGTGATGGCAAAAGGGAGTTCAACGATGTCTTCACCTAGACGAACAGGGTGTCGTGATCCGGATTTGGACTGGGGATGCTGCAGGCACAACACAAAGTACCAAACAAGGTGCAAGCACCTCTGGGATTTAACAGCACTTTCTCCATGAAGTGTTCCTGCTTTGTCAGCTTAAAATTTGTGGCAGTAAATGAGTAAGGCCACAATGTGTAAAGGGACAAGAGAAGTAGGCTGCTCCTGGAAAGCTAGGAACACTGACATTGAAAGAGTGATCTTTTTTTTCATGGCCAGTTGCTAACTCTAAAGTGGTTTGGACAAATAAGTAATTGGTACATAATGACTAGGATTCTGTTTCACTATGTAAGAGAGAACAATTCCGACATTTTTAGAACACTAATATGCAAGATTCTCCACAAAATAGAATGCGCCAACTCTTGAGCTGCACGCTGTGAAGGCTTTGAAGTTATCGGGGATGCCAAAGCCATTGCTCCGATTGCCTGAATAGAATATCCAAAATCTGCGTTGATCTTAGCCTTTTGAAACAGTGCTCACTTCAAGTCTGAAAGGGGATGTGGGTTGCCCGTTTTATGTGCTGCATATGAATAGAAAAATACAGGTTGTATACAGCTCCTGGATATCACAGATCCTTGCGCAAACAGACAAACATCCACGTAGTCGGCAGGGTTCGAACCTGCGCGGGGAGACCCCAATGGATTTCAAGTCCATCGCCTTAACCTCTCGGCCACGACTACTCCTGCTGTCTGGTCACATGCTATTTTCTTGTCTGGATGTGAGAGGACACAGGGGCCAACCATCAATGTGAATGCGAGCAGCATCGGATGCACTCGGCTGAAATACTGTGATGGCAAAGAGGAGTTCAACGACGTCTTCACCTAGACGAAAATGGTGTCGTGATCCGGATTTTGACTGGGGATGCTGAGGGCAGAACAAAAATTACCAAACACTATACAGAGAAAGTTATCTGGGATGCCAAAGACATTGCTCCGATTGCCTGAATAGAATATCCAAAATCACCGTTGATCTGAGCCTTTTGAAACGGTGCTCACTTCAAGTCTGAAAGGAGATGTGGGTTGCCAATTTTAAGTGCTGCATATGAATAGAAAAAGCCAGGTTGTACACAGCTCTTGGACATCACAAATTTCTTTCACACACAGGCAAAGTGGCGAGGATCTACGTAGTCGGCAGGGTTCGAACCTGCGCGGGGAGACCCCAATGGATTTCAAGTCCATCGCCTTAACCTCTCGGCCACGACTACTCCTACTTTTGTGTCACATGCTGTTTTCTTTTCTGGATGTGAGCAACAGAGGACACTGGGGCCAACCATCGATGCGAACGCGAGCAGCAGAGGATGCACTCGGCTAAAATATTGTGATGGCAAAAAGGAATTCAACGACGTCTTCACTTAGCGAAAAAGAGTGTCGTGATCCGGATTTGGACTGGGGATGCTGCGGGCACAACAAAAAGTAGTAAACACTATACAGAGAAAGCAAACCACTCACTCAGGCCTGCGCACAACCGCTCAGAAGTGACTGAACGTACAGAGTCAACAGCAAGCTTCAGCTCATTTCTCTGAAGTCCCCCACCACTGTTTTCTGAGAAAGCAACCAAGCATTACAGAAGGCAAAACAACACCAAATGTTTGGAAGCAACACATCGCCACATATATTCTTGAAGAGGAAGCCCACGTCCCTCAAACGCTGGTAAGAGAGCACAGCAAATGATTAGGGGAGGTCTGCAACAAACCGACAGAGCTTCGCCCGAACAGGGACTTGAACCCTGGACCCTCAGATTAAAAGTCTGATGCTCTACCGACTGAGCTATCCGGGCTCTTACCAAAGCACAGGCACCTCAGGGATTTAACAGCACTTTCTCCATAAAGTGTTCCTACTTTGCCAGCTTAAAATTTGTGGCATTAAATGATGAAGACCACAATGTATATAGGCACAAGAGAGGTTGTCTGCTGCTGGCAAGCTAGGAACACTGACATTGAAAGAGTGTTCTTTTTTTCATGGCCGGTTGCTAACTCTAAAGTGGTTTGGACAAACAAGTAATTGGTACATAATGAGTTTCACGATGCCAAGAGAGAACAAATCCGACATTTCAAAAATCAGATTGCCTGAAGAGAATGGCCAAAGTCATGTTTGATCTGAGACTTTTGAAACTGTCCTCACTTCAATCTTGAAAAGAGATGTGGGTTTCCCATTTTAAGGACTGCATGTGAAACATCCAGATTGTACACAGCTCCTGGACTTCACAACTCATCTCGCAAACTGACAAAGTAACAAGGATCCGCGTAGTCGGCAGGGTTCGAACCTGCGCGGGGAAACCCCAATGGATTTCGAGTCCATCGCCTTAACCTCTCGGCCACGACTACTCCTGCCTTTCCGTCACATGCTGTTTTCTTGTCTGGATGTGAGAGGACACTGGGGCCAACCATCAACGCGAATGCGGGCAGCAGAGGATGCACTCGTCTAAAGTACTGTGATGGCAAAAGGGAGTTCAACGATGTCTTCACCTAGACGAACAGGGTGTCGTGATCCGGATTTGGACTGGGGATGCTGCAGGCACAACACAAAGTACCAAACAAGGTGCAAGCACCTCTGGGATTTAACAGCACTTTCTCCATGAAGTGTTCCTGCTTTGTCAGCTTAAAATTTGTGGCAGTAAATGAGTAAGGCCACAATGTGTAAAGGGACAAGAGAAGTAGGCTGCTCCTGGAAAGCTAGGAACACTGACATTGAAAGAGTGATCTTTTTTTTCATGGCCAGTTGCTAACTCTAAAGTGGTTTGGACAAATAAGTAATTGGTACATAATGACTAGGATTCTGTTTCACTATGTAAGAGAGAACAATTCCGACATTTTTAGAACACTAATATGCAAGATTCTCCACAAAATAGAATGCGCCAACTCTTGAGCTGCACGCTGTGAAGGCTTTGAAGTTATCGGGGATGCCAAAGCCATTGCTCCGATTGCCTGAATAGAATATCCAAAATCTGCGTTGATCTGAGCCTTTTGAAACAGTGCTCACTTCAAGTCTGAAAGGGGATGTGGGTTGCCCGTTTTATGTGCTGCATATGAATAGAAAAATACAGGTTGTATACAGCTCCTGGATATCACAGTTCCTTGCGCAAACAGACAAACATCCACGTAGTCGGCAGGGTTCGAACCTGCGCGGGGAGACCCCAATGGATTTCAAGTCCATCGCCTTAACCTCTCGGCCACGACTACTCCTGCTGTCTGGTCACATGCTATTTTCTTGTCTGGATGTGAGAGGACACAGGGGCCAACCATCAATGTGAATGCGAGCAGCATCGGATGCACTCGGCTGAAATACTGTGATGGCAAAGAGGAGTTCAACGACGTCTTCACCTAGACGAAAATGGTGTCGTGATCCGGATTTTGACTGGGGATGCTGAGGGCAGAACAAAAAGTACCAAACACTACACAGAGAAAGTTATCTGGGATGCCAAAGACATTGCTCCGATTGCCTGAATAGAATATCCAAAATCACCGTTGATCTGAGCCTTTTGAAACGGTGCTCACTTCAAGTCTGAAAGGAGATGTGGGTTGCCAATTTTAAGTGCTGCATATGAATAGAAAAAGCCAGGTTGTACACAGCTCTTGGACATCACAATTCCTTTCGCACACAGGCAAAGTGGCGAGGATCTACGTAGTCGGCAGGGTTCGAACCTGCGCGGGGAGACCCCAATGGATTTCAAGTCCATCGCCTTAACCTCTCGGCCACGACTACTCCTACTTTTGTGTCACATGCTGTTTTCTTTTCTGGATGTGAGCAACAGAGGACACTGGGGCCAACCATCGATGCGAACGCGAGCAGCAGAGGATGCACTCGGCTAAAATACTGTGATGGCAAAAAGGAATTCAACGACGTCTTCACTTAGCGAAAAAGAGTGTCGTGATCCGGATTTGGACTGGGGATGCTGCGGGCACAACAAAAAGTAGTAAACACTATACAGAGAAAGCAAACCACTCACTCAGGCCTGCGCACAACCGCTTAGAAGTGACTGAACGTACAGAGTCAACAGCAAGCTTCAGCTCATTTCTCTGAAGTCCCCCACCACTGTTTTCTGAGAAAGCAACCAAGCATTACAGAAGGCAAAACAACACCAAATGTTTGGAAGCAACACATCGCCACATATATTCTTGAAGAGGAAGCCCACGTCCCTCAAACGATGGTAAGAGAGCACAGCAAATGATTAGGGGAGGTCTGCAACAAACCGACAGAGCTTCGCCCGAACAGGGACTTGAACCCTGGACCCTCAGATTAAAAGTCTGATGCTCTACCGACTGAGCTATCCGGGCTCTTACCAAAGCACAGGCACCTCAGGGATTTAACAGCACTTTCTCCATAAAGTGTTCCTGCTTTGCCAGCTTAAAATTTGTGGCATTAAATGATGAAGACCACAATGTATATAGGCACAAGAGAGGTTGTCTGCTGCTGGCAAGCTAGGAACACTGACATTGAAAGAGTGTTCTTTTTTTCATGGCCGGTTGCTAACTCTAAAGTGGTTTGGACAAACAAGTAATTGGTACATAATGAGTTTCACGGTGCCAAGAGAGAACAAATCCGACATTTCAAAAATCAGATTGCCTGAAGAGAATGGCCAAAGTCATGATTGATCTGAGACTTTTGAAACTGTCCTCACTTCAATCTTGAAAAGAGATGTGGGTTTCCCATTTTAAGGACTGCATGTGAAACATCCAGATTGTACACAGCTCCTGGACTTCACAACTCATCTCGCAAACTGACAAAGTAACAAGGATCCGCGTAGTCGGCAGGGTTCGAACCTGCGCGGGGAAACCCCAATGGATTTCGAGTCCATCGCCTTAACCTCTCGGCCACGACTACTCCTGCCTTTCAGTCACATGCTGTTTTCTTGTCTGGATGTGAGAGGACACTGGGGCCAACCATCAACGCGAATGCGGGCAGCAGAGGATGCACTCGTCTAAAGTACTGTGATGGCAAAAGGGAGTTCAACGATGTCTTCACCTAGACGAACAGGGTGTCGTGATCCGGATTTGGACTGGGGATGCTGCAGGCACAACACAAAGTACCAAACAAGGTGCAAGCACCTCTGGGATTTAACAGCACTTTCTCCATGAAGTGTTCCTGCTTTGTCAGCTTAAAATTTGTGGCAGTAAATGAGTAAGGCCACAATGTGTAAAGGGACAAGAGAAGTAGGCTGCTCCTGGAAAGCTAGGAACACTGACATTGAAAGAGTGATCTTTTTTTTCATGGCCAGTTGCTAACTCTAAAGTGGTTTGGACAAATAAGTAATTGGTACATAATGACTAGGATTCTGTTTCACTATGTAAGAGAGAACAATTCCGACATTTTTAGAACACTAATATGCAAGATTCTCCACAAAATAGAATGCGCCAACTCTTGAGCTGCACGCTGTGAAGGCTTTGAAGTTATCGGGGATGCCAAAGCCATTGCTCCGATTGCCTGAATAGAATATCCAAAATCTGCGTTGATCTTAGCCTTTTGAAACAGTGCTCACTTCAAGTCTGAAAGGGGATGTGGGTTGCCCGTTTTATGTGCTGCATATGAATAGAAAAATACAGGTTGTATACAGCTCCTGGATATCACAGATCCTTGCGCAAACAGACAAACATCCACGTAGTCGGCAGGGTTCGAACCTGCGCGGGGAGACCCCAATGGATTTCAAGTCCATCGCCTTAACCTCTCGGCCACGACTACTCCTGCTGTCTGGTCACATGCTATTTTCTTGTCTGGATGTGAGAGGACACAGGGGCCAACCATCAATGTGAATGCGAGCAGCATCGGATGCACTCGGCTGAAATACTGTGATGGCAAAGAGGAGTTCAACGACGTCTTCACCTAGACGAAAATGGTGTCGTGATCCGGATTTTGACTGGGGATGCTGAGGGCAGAACAAAAATTACCAAACACTATACAGAGAAAGTTATCTGGGATGCCAAAGACATTGCTCCGATTGCCTGAATAGAATATCCAAAATCACCGTTGATCTGAGCCTTTTGAAACGGTGCTCACTTCAAGTCTGAAAGGAGATGTGGGTTGCCAATTTTAAGTGCTGCATATGAATAGAAAAAGCCAGGTTGTACACAGCTCTTGGACATCACAATTTCTTTCACACAAAGGCAAAGTGGCGAGGATCTACGTAGTCGGCAGGGTTCGAACCTGCGCGGGGAGACCCCAATGGATTTCAAGTCCATCGCCTTAACCTCTCGGCCACGACTACTCCTACTTTTGTGTCACATGCTGTTTTCTTTTCTGGATGTGAGCAACAGAGGACACTGGGGCCAACCATCGATGCGAACGCGAGCAGCAGAGGATGCACTCGGCTAAAATACTGTGATGGCAAAAAGGAATTCAACGACGTCTTCACTTAGCGAAAAAGAGTGTCGTGATCCGGATTTGGACTGGGGATGCTGCGGGCACAACAAAAAGTAGTAAACACTATACAGAGAAAGCAAACCACTCACTCAGGCCTGCGCACAACCGCTTAGAAGTGACTGAACGTACAGAGTCAACAGCAAGCTCCAGCTCATTTCTCTGAAGTCCCCCACCACTGTTTTCTGAGAAAGCAACCAAGCATTACAGAAGGCAAAACAACACCAAATGTTTGGAAGCAACACATCGCCACATATATTCTTGAAGAGGAAGCCCACGTCCCTCAAACGCTGGTAAGAGAGCACAGCAAATGATTAGGGGAGGTCTGCAACAAACCGACAGAGCTTCGCCCGAACAGGGACTTGAACCCTGGCCCCTCAGATTAAAAGTCTGATGCTCTACCGACTGAGCTATCCGGGCTCTTACCAAAGCACAGGCACCTCAGGGATTTAACAGCACTTTCTCCATAAAGTGTTCCTGCTTTGCCAGCTTAAAATTTGTGGCATTAAATGATGAAGACCACAATGTATATAGGCACAAGAGAGGTTGTCTGCTGCTGGCAAGCTAGGAACACTGACATTGAAAGAGTGTTCTTTTTTTCATGGCCGGTTGCTAACTCTAAAGTGGTTTGGACAAACAAGTAATTGGTACATAATGAGTTTCACGATGCCAAGAGAGAACAAATCCGACATTTCAAAAATCAGATTGCCTGAAGAGAATGGCCAAAGTCATGATTGATCTGAGACTTTTGAAACTGTCCTCACTTCAATCTTGAAAAGAGATGTGGGTTTCCCATTTTAAGGACTGCATGTGAAACATCCAGATTGTACACAGCTCCTGGACTTCACAACTCATCTCGCAAACTGACAAAGTAACAAGGATCCGCGTAGTCGGCAGGGTTCGAACCTGCGCGGGGAAACCCCAATGGATTTCGAGTCCATCGCCTTAACCTCTCGGCCACGACTACTCCTGCCTTTCAGTCACATGCTGTTTTCTTGTCTGGATGTGAGAGGACACTGGGGCCAACCATCAACGCGAATGCGGGCAGCAGAGGATGCACTCGTCTAAAGTACTGTGATGGCAAAAGGGAGTTCAACGATGTCTTCACCTAGACGAACAGGGTGTCGTGATCCGGATTTGGACTGGGGATGCTGCAGGCACAACACAAAGTACCAAACAAGGTGCAAGCACCTCTGGGATTTAACAGCACTTTCTCCATGAAGTGTTCCTGCTTTGTCAGCTTAAAATTTGTGGCAGTAAATGAGTAAGGCCACAATGTGTAAAGGGACAAGAGAAGTAGGCTGCTCCTGGAAAGCTAGGAACACTGACATTGAAAGAGTGATCTTTTTTTTCATGGCCAGTTGCTAACTCTAAAGTGGTTTGGACAAATAAGTAATTGGTACATAATGACTAGGATTCTGTTTCACTATGTAAGAGAGAACAATTCCGACATTTTTAGAACACTAATATGCAAGATTCTCCACAAAATAGAATGCGCCAACTCTTGAGCTGCACGCTGTGAAGGCTTTGAAGTTATCGGGGATGCCAAAGCCATTGCTCCGATTGCCTGAATAGAATATCCAAAATCTGCGTTGATCTGAGCCTTTTGAAACAGTGCTCACTTCAAGTCTGAAAGGGGATGTGGGTTGCCCGTTTTATGTGCTGCATATGAATAGAAAAATACAGGTTGTATACAGCTCCTGGATATCACAGTTCCTTGCGCAAACAGACAAACATCCACGTAGTCGGCAGGGTTCGAACCTGCACGGGGAGACCTCAATGGATTTCAAGTCCATCGCCTTAACCTCTCGGCCACGACTACTCCTGCTGTCTGGTCACATGCTATTTTCTTGTCTGGATGTGAGAGGACACAGGGGCCAACCATCAATGTGAATGCGAGCAGCATCGGATGCACTCGGCTGAAATACTGTGATGGCAAAGAGGAGTTCAACGACGTCTTCACCTAGACGAAAAGAGTGTCGTGATCCGGATTTTGACTGGGGATGCTGAGGGCAGAACAAAAAGTACCAAACACTATACAGAGAAAGTTATCTGGGATGCCAAAGACATTGCTCCGATTGCCTGAATAGAATATCCAAAATCACCGTTGATCTGAGCCTTTTGAAACGGTGCTCACTTCAAGTCTGAAAGGAGATGTGGGTTGCCAATTTTAAGTGCTGCATATGAATAGAAAAAGCCAGGTTGTACACAGCTCTTGGACATCACAATTCCTTTCGCACACAGGCAAAGTGGCGAGGATCTACGTAGTCGGCAGGGTTCGAACCTGCGCGGGGAGACCCCAATGGATTTCAAGTCCATCGCCTTAACCTCTCGGCCACGACTACTCCTACTTTTGTGTCACGTGCTGTTTTCTTTTCTGGATGTGAGCAACAGAGGACACTGGGGCCAACCATCGATGCGAACGCGAGCAGCAGAGGATGCACTCGGCTAAAATACTGTGATGGCAAAAAGGAATTCAACGACGTCTTCACTTAGCGAAAAAGAGTGTCGTGATCCGGATTTGGACTGGGGATGCTGCGGGCACAACAAAAAGTAGTAAACACTATACAGAGAAAGCAAACCACTCACTCAGGCCTGCGCACAACCGCTCAGAAGTGACTGAACGTACAGAGTCAACAGCAAGCTTCAGCTCATTTCTCTGAAGTCCCCCACCACTGTTTTCTGAGAAAGCAACCAAGCATTACAGAAGGCAAAACAACACCAAATGTTTGGAAGCAACACATCGCCACATATATTCTTGAAGAGGAAGCCCACGTCCCTCAAACGCTGGTAAGAGAGCACAGCAAATGATTAGGGGAGGTCTGCAACAAACCGACAGAGCTTCGCCCGAACAGGGACTTGAACCCTGGACCCTCAGATTAAAAGTCTGATGCTCTACCGACTGAGCTATCCGGGCTCTTACCAAAGCACAGGCACCTCAGGGATTTAACAGCACTTTCTCCATAAAGTGTTCCTGCTTTGCCAGCTTAAAATTTGTGGCATTAAATGATGAAGACCACAATGTATATAGGCACAAGAGAGGTTGTCTGCTGCTGGCAAGCTAGGAACACTGACATTGAAAGAGTGTTCTTTTTTTCATGGCCGGTTGCTAACTCTAAAGTGGTTTGGACAAACAAGTAATTGGTACATAATGAGTTTCACGATGCCAAGAGAGAACAAATCCGACATTTCAAAAATCAGATTGCCTGAAGAGAATGGCCAAAGTCATGTTTGATCTGAGACTTTTGAAACTGTCCTCACTTCAATCTTGAAAAGAGATGTGGGTTTCCCATTTTAAGGACTGCATGTGAAACATCCAGATTGTACACAGCTCCTGGACTTCACAACTCATCTCGCAAACTGACAAAGTAACAAGGATCCGCGTAGTCGGCAGGGTTCGAACCTGCGCGGGGAAACCCCAATGGATTTCGAGTCCATCGCCTTAACCTCTCGGCCACGACTACTCCTGCCTTTCCGTCACATGCTGTTTTCTTGTCTGGATGTGAGAGGACACTGGGGCCAACCATCAACGCGAATGCGGGCAGCAGAGGATGCACTCGTCTAAAGTACTGTGATGGCAAAAGGGAGTTCAACGATGTCTTCACCTAGACGAACAGGGTGTCGTGATCCGGATTTGGACTGGGGATGCTGCAGGCACAACACAAAGTACCAAACAAGGTGCAAGCACCTCTGGGATTTAACAGCACTTTCTCCATGAAGTGTTCCTGCTTTGTCAGCTTAAAATTTGTGGCAGTAAATGAGTAAGGCCACAATGTGTAAAGGGACAAGAGAAGTAGGCTGCTCCTGGAAAGCTAGGAACACTGACATTGAAAGAGTGATCTTTTTTTTCATGGCCAGTTGCTAACTCTAAAGTGGTTTGGACAAATAAGTAATTGGTACATAATGACTAGGATTCTGTTTCACTATGTAAGAGAGAACAATTCCGACATTTTTAGAACACTAATATGCAAGATTCTCCACAAAATAGAATGCGCCAACTCTTGAGCTGCACGCTGTGAAGGCTTTGAAGTTATCGGGGATGCCAAAGCCATTGCTCCGATTGCCTGAATAGAATATCCAAAATCTGCGTTGATCTTAGCCTTTTGAAACAGTGCTCACTTCAAGTCTGAAAGGGGATGTGGGTTGCCCGTTTTATGTGCTGCATATGAATAGAAAAATACAGGTTGTATACAGCTCCTGGATATCACAGATCCTTGCGCAAACAGACAAACATCCACGTAGTCGGCAGGGTTCGAACCTGCGCGGGGAGACCCCAATGGATTTCAAGTCCATCGCCTTAACCTCTCGGCCACGACTACTCCTGCTGTCTGGTCACATGCTATTTTCTTGTCTGGATGTGAGAGGACACAGGGGCCAACCATCAATGTGAATGCGAGCAGCATCGGATGCACTCGGCTGAAATACTGTGATGGCAAAGAGGAGTTCAACGACGTCTTCACCTAGACGAAAATGGTGTCGTGATCCGGATTTTGACTGGGGATGCTGAGGGCAGAACAAAAATTACCAAACACTATACAGAGAAAGTTATCTGGGATGCCAAAGACATTGCTCCGATTGCCTGAATAGAATATCCAAAATCACCGTTGATCTGAGCCTTTTGAAACGGTGCTCACTTCAAGTCTGAAAGGAGATGTGGGTTGCCAATTTTAAGTGCTGCATATGAATAGAAAAAGCCAGGTTGTACACAGCTCTTGGACATCACAAATTTCTTTCACACACAGGCAAAGTGGCGAGGATCTACGTAGTCGGCAGGGTTCGAACCTGCGCGGGGAGACCCCAATGGATTTCAAGTCCATCGCCTTAACCTCTCGGCCACGACTACTCCTACTTTTGTGTCACATGCTGTTTTCTTTTCTGGATGTGAGCAACAGAGGACACTGGGGCCAACCATCGATGCGAACGCGAGCAGCAGAGGATGCACTCGGCTAAAATATTGTGATGGCAAAAAGGAATTCAACGACGTCTTCACTTAGCGAAAAAGAGTGTCGTGATCCGGATTTGGACTGGGGATGCTGCGGGCACAACAAAAAGTAGTAAACACTATACAGAGAAAGCAAACCACTCACTCAGGCCTGCGCACAACCGCTCAGAAGTGACTGAACGTACAGAGTCAACAGCAAGCTTCAGCTCATTTCTCTGAAGTCCCCCACCACTGTTTTCTGAGAAAGCAACCAAGCATTACAGAAGGCAAAACAACACCAAATGTTTGGAAGCAACACATCGCCACATATATTCTTGAAGAGGAAGCCCACGTCCCTCAAACGCTGGTAAGAGAGCACAGCAAATGATTAGGGGAGGTCTGCAACAAACCGACAGAGCTTCGCCCGAACAGGGACTTGAACCCTGGACCCTCAGATTAAAAGTCTGATGCTCTACCGACTGAGCTATCCGGGCTCTTACCAAAGCACAGGCACCTCAGGGATTTAACAGCACTTTCTCCATAAAGTGTTCCTACTTTGCCAGCTTAAAATTTGTGGCATTAAATGATGAAGACCACAATGTATATAGGCACAAGAGAGGTTGTCTGCTGCTGGCAAGCTAGGAACACTGACATTGAAAGAGTGTTCTTTTTTTCATGGCCGGTTGCTAACTCTAAAGTGGTTTGGACAAACAAGTAATTGGTACATAATGAGTTTCACGATGCCAAGAGAGAACAAATCCGACATTTCAAAAATCAGATTGCCTGAAGAGAATGGCCAAAGTCATGTTTGATCTGAGACTTTTGAAACTGTCCTCACTTCAATCTTGAAAAGAGATGTGGGTTTCCCATTTTAAGGACTGCATGTGAAACATCCAGATTGTACACAGCTCCTGGACTTCACAACTCATCTCGCAAACTGACAAAGTAACAAGGATCCGCGTAGTCGGCAGGGTTCGAACCTGCGCGG
Source organism: Pimephales promelas (assembly GCF_988280905.1). Classification (NCBI taxonomy): domain Eukaryota; kingdom Metazoa; phylum Chordata; class Actinopteri; order Cypriniformes; family Leuciscidae; genus Pimephales; species Pimephales promelas. The sequence continues at coordinate 5,120,247 of NC_142781.1, forward strand.
GGAAACCCCAATGGATTTCGAGTCCATCGCCTTAACCTCTCGGCCACGACTACTCCTGCCTTTCCGTCACATGCTGTTTTCTTGTCTGGATGTGAGAGGACACTGGGGCCAACCATCAACGCGAATGCGGGCAGCAGAGGATGCACTCGTCTAAAGTACTGTGATGGCAAAAGGGAGTTCAACGATGTCTTCACCTAGACGAACAGGGTGTCGTGATCCGGATTTGGACTGGGGATGCTGCAGGCACAACACAAAGTACCAAACAAGGTGCAAGCACCTCTGGGATTTAACAGCACTTTCTCCATGAAGTGTTCCTGCTTTGTCAGCTTAAAATTTGTGGCAGTAAATGAGTAAGGCCACAATGTGTAAAGGGACAAGAGAAGTAGGCTGCTCCTGGAAAGCTAGGAACACTGACATTGAAAGAGTGATCTTTTTTTTCATGGCCAGTTGCTAACTCTAAAGTGGTTTGGACAAATAAGTAATTGGTACATAATGACTAGGATTCTGTTTCACTATGTAAGAGAGAACAATTCCGACATTTTTAGAACACTAATATGCAAGATTCTCCACAAAATAGAATGCGCCAACTCTTGAGCTGCACGCTGTGAAGGCTTTGAAGTTATCGGGGATGCCAAAGCCATTGCTCCGATTGCCTGAATAGAATATCCAAAATCTGCGTTGATCTTAGCCTTTTGAAACAGTGCTCACTTCAAGTCTGAAAGGGGATGTGGGTTGCCCGTTTTATGTGCTGCATATGAATAGAAAAATACAGGTTGTATACAGCTCCTGGATATCACAGATCCTTGCGCAAACAGACAAACATCCACGTAGTCGGCAGGGTTCGAACCTGCGCGGGGAGACCCCAATGGATTTCAAGTCCATCGCCTTAACCTCTCGGCCACGACTACTCCTGCTGTCTGGTCACATGCTATTTTCTTGTCTGGATGTGAGAGGACACAGGGGCCAACCATCAATGTGAATGCGAGCAGCATCGGATACACTCGGCTGAAATACTGTGATGGCAAAGAGGAGTTCAACGACGTCTTCACCTAGACGAAAATGGTGTCGTGATCCGGATTTTGACTGGGGATGCTGAGGGCAGAACAAAAATTACCAAACACTATACAGAGAAAGTTATCTGGGATGCCAAAGACATTGCTCCGATTGCCTGAATAGAATATCCAAAATCACCGTTGATCTGAGCCTTTTGAAACGGTGCTCACTTCAAGTCTGAAAGGAGATGTGGGTTGCCAATTTTAAGTGCTGCATATGAATAGAAAAAGCCAGGTTGTACACAGCTCTTGGACATCACAAATTTCTTTCACACACAGGCAAAGTGGCGAGGATCTACGTAGTCGGCAGGGTTCGAACCTGCGCGGGGAGACCCCAATGGATTTCAAGTCCATCGCCTTAACCTCTCGGCCACGACTACTCCTACTTTTGTGTCACATGCTGTTTTCTTTTCTGGATGTGAGCAACAGAGGACACTGGGGCCAACCAATCGATGCGAACGCGAGCAGCAGAGAATGCACTCGGCTAAAATACTGTGATGGCAAAAAGGAATTCAACGACGCCTTCACTTAGCGAAAAAGAGTGTCGTGATCCGGATTTGGACTGGGGATGCTGCGGGCACAACAAAAAGTAGTAAACACTATACAGAGAAAGCAAACCACTCACTCAGGCCTGCGCACAACCGCTTAGAAGTGACTGAACGTACAGAGTCAACAGCAAGCTTCAGCTCATTTCTCTGAAGTCCCCCACCACTGTTTTCTGAGAAAGCAACCAAGCATTACAGAAGGCAAAACAACACCAAATGTTTGGAAGCAACACATCGCCACATATATTCTTGAAGAGGAAGCCCACGTCCCTCAAACGCTGGTAAGAGAGCACAGCAAATGATTAGGGGAGGTCTGCAACAAACCGACAGAGCTTCGCCCGAACAGGGACTTGAACCCTGGACCCTCAGATTAAAAGTCTGATGCTCTACCGACTGAGCAATCCGGGCTCTTACCAAAGCACAGGCACCTCAGGGATTTAACAGCACTTTCTCCATAAAGTGTTCCTGCTTTGCCAGCTTAAAATTTGTGGCATTAAATGATGAAGACCACAATGTATATAGGCACAAGAGAGGTTGTCTGCTGCTGGCAAGCTAGGAACACTGACATTGAAAGAGTGTTCTTTTTTTCATGGCCGGTTGCTAACTCTAAAGTGGTTTGGACAAACAAGTAATTGGTACATAATGAGTTTCACGATGCCAAGAGAGAACAAATCCGACATTTCAAAAATCAGATTGCCTGAAGAGAATGGCCAAAGTCATGTTTGATCTGAGACTTTTGAAACTGTCCTCACTTCAATCTTGAAAAGAGATGTGGGTTTCCCATTTTAAGGACTGCATGTGAAACATCCAGATTGTACACAGCTCCTGGACTTCACAACTCATCTCGCAAACTGACAAAGTAACAAGGATCCGCGTAGTCGGCAGGGTTTCGAACCTGCGCGGGGAAACCCCAATGGATTTCGAGTCCATCGCCTTAACCTCTCGGCCACGACTACTCCTGCCTTTCCGTCACATGCTGTTTTCTTGTCTGGATGTGAGAGGACACTGGGGCCAACCATCAACGCGAATGCGGGCAGCAGAGGATGCACTCGTCTAAAGTACTGTGATGGCAAAAGGGAGTTCAACGATGTCTTCACCTAGACGAACAGGGTGTCGTGATCCGGATTTGGACTGGGGATGCTGCAGGCACAACACAAAGTACCAAACAAGGTGCAAGCACCTCTGGGATTTAACAGCACTTTCTCCATGAAGTGTTCCTGCTTTGTCAGCTTAAAATTTGTGGCAGTAAATGAGTAAGGCCACAATGTGTAAAGGGACAAGAGAAGTAGGCTGCTCCTGGAAAGCTAGGAACACTGACATTGAAAGAGTGATCTTTTTTTTCATGGCCAGTTGCTAACTCTAAAGTGGTTTGGACAAATAAGTAATTGGTACATAATGACTAGGATTCTGTTTCACTATGTAAGAGAGAACAATTCCGACATTTTTAGAACACTAATATGCAAGATTCTCCACAAAATAGAATGCGCCAACTCTTGAGCTGCACGCTGTGAAGGCTTTGAAGTTATCGGGGATGCCAAAGCCATTGCTCCGATTGCCTGAATAGAATATCCAAAATCTGCGTTGATCTGAGCCTTTTGAAACAGTGCTCACTTCAAGTCTGAAAGGGGATGTGGGTTGCCCGTTTTATGTGCTGCATATGAATAGAAAAATACAGGTTGTATACAGCTCCTGGATATCACAGTTCCTTGCGCAAACAGACAAACATCCACGTAGTCGGCAGGGTTCGAACCTGCACGGGGAGACCCCAATGGATTTCAAGTCCATCGCCTTAACCTCTCGGCCACGACTACTCCTGCTGTCTGGTCACATGCTATTTTCTTGTCTGGATGTGAGAGGACACAGGGGCCAACCATCAATGTGAATGCGAGCAGCATCGGATGCACTCGGCTGAAATACTGTGATGGCAAAGAGGAGTTCAACGACGTCTTCACCTAGACGAAAATGGTGTCGTGATCCGGATTTTGACTGGGGATGCTGAGGGCAGAACAAAAAGTACCAAACACTATACAGAGAAAGTTATCTGGGATGCCAAAGACATTGCTCCGATTGCCTGAATAGAATATCCAAAATCACCGTTGATCTGAGCCTTTTGAAACGGTGCTCACTTCAAGTCTGAAAGGAGATGTGGGTTGCCAATTTTAAGTGCTGCATATGAATAGAAAAAGCCAGGTTGTACACAGCTCTTGGACATCACAATTCCTTTCGCACACAGGCAAAGTGGCGAGGATCTACGTAGTCGGCAGGGTTCGAACCTGCGCGGGGAGACCCCAATGGATTTCAAGTCCATCGCCTTAACCTCTCGGCCACGACTACTCCTACTTTTGTGTCACATGCTGTTTTCTTTTCTGGATGTGAGCAACAGAGGACACTGGGGCCAACCATCGATGCGAACGCGAGCAGCAGAGGATGCACTCGGCTAAAATACTGTGATGGCAAAAAGGAATTTAACGACGTCTTCACTTAGCGAAAAAGAGTGTCGTGATCCGGATTTGGACTGGGGATGCTGCGGGCACAACAAAAAGTAGTAAACACTATACAGAGAAAGCAAACCACTCACTCAGGCCTGCGCACAACCGCTCAGAAGTGACTGAACGTACAGAGTCAACAGCAAGCTTCAGCTCATTTCTCTGAAGTCCCCCACCACTGTTTTCTGAGAAAGCAACCAAGCATTACAGAAGGCAAAACAACACCAAATGTTTGGAAGCAACACATCGCCACACATATTCTTGAAGAGGAAGCCCACGTCCCTCAAACGCTGGTAAGAGAGCACAGCAAATGATTAGGGGAGGTCTGCAACAAACCGACAGAGCTTCGCCCGAACAGGGACTTGAACCCTGGACCCTCAGATTAAAAGTCTGATGCTCTACCGACTGAGCTATCCGGGCTCTTACCAAAGCACAGGCACCTCAGGGATTTAACAGCACTTTCTCCATAAAGTGTTCCTGCTTTGCCAGCTTAAAATTTGTGGCATTAAATGATGAAGACCACAATGTATATAGGCACAAGAGAGGTTGTCTGCTGCTGGCAAGCTAGGAACACTGACATTGAAAGAGTGTTCTTTTTTTCATGGCCGGTTGCTAACTCTAAAGTGGTTTGGACAAACAAGTAATTGGTACATAATGAGTTTCACGATGCCAAGAGAGAACAAATCCGACATTTCAAAAATCAGATTGCCTGAAGAGAATGGCCAAAGTCATGTTTGATCTGAGACTTTTGAAACTGTCCTCACTTCAATCTTGAAAAGAGATGTGGGTTTCCCATTTTAAGGACTGCATGTGAAACATCCAGATTGTACACAGCTCCTGGACTTCACAACTCATCTCGCAAACTGACAAAGTAACAAGGATCCGCGTAGTCGGCAGGGTTCGAACCTGCGCGGGGAAACCCCAATGGATTTCGAGTCCATCGCCTTAACCTCTCGGCCACGACTACTCCTGCCTTTCCGTCACATGCTGTTTTCTTGTCTGGATGTGAGAGGACACTGGGGCCAACCATCAACGCGAATGCGGGCAGCAGAGGATGCACTCGTCTAAAGTACTGTGATGGCAAAAGGGAGTTCAACGATGTCTTCACCTAGACGAACAGGGTGTCGTGATCCGGATTTGGACTGGGGATGCTGCAGGCACAACACAAAGTACCAAACAAGGTGCAAGCACCTCTGGGATTTAACAGCACTTTCTCCATGAAGTGTTCCTGCTTTGTCAGCTTAAAATTTGTGGCAGTAAATGAGTAAGGCCACAATGTGTAAAGGGACAAGAGAAGTAGGCTGCTCCTGGAAAGCTAGGAACACTGACATTGAAAGAGTGATCTTTTTTTTCATGGCCAGTTGCTAACTCTAAAGTGGTTTGGACAAATAAGTAATTGGTACATAATGACTAGGATTCTGTTTCACTATGTAAGAGAGAACAATTCCGACATTTTTAGAACACTAATATGCAAGATTCTCCACAAAATAGAATGCGCCAACTCTTGAGCTGCACGCTGTGAAGGCTTTGAAGTTATCGGGGATGCCAAAGCCATTGCTCCGATTGCCTGAATAGAATATCCAAAATCTGCGTTGATCTTAGCCTTTTGAAACAGTGCTCACTTCAAGTCTGAAAGGGGATGTGGGTTGCCCGTTTTATGTGCTGCATATGAATAGAAAAATACAGGTTGTATACAGCTCCTGGATATCACAGATCCTTGCGCAAACAGACAAACATCCACGTAGTCGGCAGGGTTCGAACCTGCGCGGGGAGACCCCAATGGATTTCAAGTCCATCGCCTTAACCTCTCGGCCACGACTACTCCTGCTGTCTGGTCACATGCTATTTTCTTGTCTGGATGTGAGAGGACACAGGGGCCAACCATCAATGTGAATGCGAGCAGCATCGGATACACTCGGCTGAAATACTGTGATGGCAAAGAGGAGTTCAACGACGTCTTCACCTAGACGAAAATGGTGTCGTGATCCGGATTTTGACTGGGGATGCTGAGGGCAGAACAAAAATTACCAAACACTATACAGAGAAAGTTATCTGGGATGCCAAAGACATTGCTCCGATTGCCTGAATAGAATATCCAAAATCACCGTTGATCTGAGCCTTTTGAAACGGTGCTCACTTCAAGTCTGAAAGGAGATGTGGGTTGCCAATTTTAAGTGCTGCATATGAATAGAAAAAGCCAGGTTGTACACAGCTCTTGGACATCACAAATTTCTTTCACACACAGGCAAAGTGGCGAGGATCTACGTAGTCGGCAGGGTTCGAACCTGCGCGGGGAGACCCCAATGGATTTCAAGTCCATCGCCTTAACCTCTCGGCCACGACTACTCCTACTTTTGTGTCACATGCTGTTTTCTTTTCTGGATGTGAGCAACAGAGGACACTGGGGCCAACCAATCGATGCGAACGCGAGCAGCAGAGAATGCACTCGGCTAAAATACTGTGATGGCAAAAAGGAATTCAACGACGCCTTCACTTAGCGAAAAAGAGTGTCGTGATCCGGATTTGGACTGGGGATGCTGCGGGCACAACAAAAAGTAGTAAACACTATACAGAGAAAGCAAACCACTCACTCAGGCCTGCGCACAACCGCTTAGAAGTGACTGAACGTACAGAGTCAACAGCAAGCTTCAGCTCATTTCTCTGAAGTCCCCCACCACTGTTTTCTGAGAAAGCAACCAAGCATTACAGAAGGCAAAACAACACCAAATGTTTGGAAGCAACACATCGCCACATATATTCTTGAAGAGGAAGCCCACGTCCCTCAAACGCTGGTAAGAGAGCACAGCAAATGATTAGGGGAGGTCTGCAACAAACCGACAGAGCTTCGCCCGAACAGGGACTTGAACCCTGGACCCTCAGATTAAAAGTCTGATGCTCTACCGACTGAGCTATCCGGGCTCTTACCAAAGCACAGGCACCTCAGGGATTTAACAGCACTTTCTCCATAAAGTGTTCCTGCTTTGCCAGCTTAAAATTTGTGGCATTAAATGATGAAGACCACAATGTATATAGGCACAAGAGAGGTTGTCTGCTGCTGGCAAGCTAGGAACACTGACATTGAAAGAGTGTTCTTTTTTTCATGGCCGGTTGCTAACTCTAAAGTGGTTTGGACAAACAAGTAATTGGTACATAATGAGTTTCACGATGCCAAGAGAGAACAAATCCGACATTTCAAAAATCAGATTGCCTGAAGAGAATGGCCAAAGTCATGTTTGATCTGAGACTTTTGAAACTGTCCTCACTTCAATCTTGAAAAGAGATGTGGGTTTCCCATTTTAAGGACTGCATGTGAAACATCCAGATTGTACACAGCTCCTGGACTTCACAACTCATCTCGCAAACTGACAAAGTAACAAGGATCCGCGTAGTCGGCAGGGTTTCGAACCTGCGCGGGGAAACCCCAATGGATTTCGAGTCCATCGCCTTAACCTCTCGGCCACGACTACTCCTGCCTTTCCGTCACATGCTGTTTTCTTGTCTGGATGTGAGAGGACACTGGGGCCAACCATCAACGCGAATGCGGGCAGCAGAGGATGCACTCGTCTAAAGTACTGTGATGGCAAAAGGGAGTTCAACGATGTCTTCACCTAGACGAACAGGGTGTCGTGATCCGGATTTGGACTGGGGATGCTGCAGGCACAACACAAAGTACCAAACAAGGTGCAAGCACCTCTGGGATTTAACAGCACTTTCTCCATGAAGTGTTCCTGCTTTGTCAGCTTAAAATTTGTGGCAGTAAATGAGTAAGGCCACAATGTGTAAAGGGACAAGAGAAGTAGGCTGCTCCTGGAAAGCTAGGAACACTGACATTGAAAGAGTGATCTTTTTTTTCATGGCCAGTTGCTAACTCTAAAGTGGTTTGGACAAATAAGTAATTGGTACATAATGACTAGGATTCTGTTTCACTATGTAAGAGAGAACAATTCCGACATTTTTAGAACACTAATATGCAAGATTCTCCACAAAATAGAATGCGCCAACTCTTGAGCTGCACGCTGTGAAGGCTTTGAAGTTATCGGGGATGCCAAAGCCATTGCTCCGATTGCCTGAATAGAATATCCAAAATCTGCGTTGATCTGAGCCTTTTGAAACAGTGCTCACTTCAAGTCTGAAAGGGGATGTGGGTTGCCCGTTTTATGTGCTGCATATGAATAGAAAAATACAGGTTGTATACAGCTCCTGGATATCACAGTTCCTTGCGCAAACAGACAAACATCCACGTAGTCGGCAGGGTTCGAACCTGCACGGGGAGACCCCAATGGATTTCAAGTCCATCGCCTTAACCTCTCGGCCACGACTACTCCTGCTGTCTGGTCACATGCTATTTTCTTGTCTGGATGTGAGAGGACACAGGGGCCAACCATCAATGTGAATGCGAGCAGCATCGGATGCACTCGGCTGAAATACTGTGATGGCAAAGAGGAGTTCAACGACGTCTTCACCTAGACGAAAATGGTGTCGTGATCCGGATTTTGACTGGGGATGCTGAGGGCAGAACAAAAAGTACCAAACACTATACAGAGAAAGTTATCTGGGATGCCAAAGACATTGCTCCGATTGCCTGAATAGAATATCCAAAATCACCGTTGATCTGAGCCTTTTGAAACGGTGCTCACTTCAAGTCTGAAAGGAGATGTGGGTTGCCAATTTTAAGTGCTGCATATGAATAGAAAAAGCCAGGTTGTACACAGCTCTTGGACATCACAATTCCTTTCGCACACAGGCAAAGTGGCGAGGATCTACGTAGTCGGCAGGGTTCGAACCTGCGCGGGGAGACCCCAATGGATTTCAAGTCCATCGCCTTAACCTCTCGGCCACGACTACTCCTACTTTTGTGTCACATGCTGTTTTCTTTTCTGGATGTGAGCAACAGAGGACACTGGGGCCAACCATCGATGCGAACGCGAGCAGCAGAGGATGCACTCGGCTAAAATACTGTGATGGCAAAAAGGAATTTAACGACGTCTTCACTTAGCGAAAAAGAGTGTCGTGATCCGGATTTGGACTGGGGATGCTGCGGGCACAACAAAAAGTAGTAAACACTATACAGAGAAAGCAAACCACTCACTCAGGCCTGCGCACAACCGCTCAGAAGTGACTGAACGTACAGAGTCAACAGCAAGCTTCAGCTCATTTCTCTGAAGTCCCCCACCACTGTTTTCTGAGAAAGCAACCAAGCATTACAGAAGGCAAAACAACACCAAATGTTTGGAAGCAACACATCGCCACATATATTCTTGAAGAGGAAGCCCACGTCCCTCAAACGCTGGTAAGAGAGCACAGCAAATGATTAGGGGAGGTCTGCAACAAACCGACAGAGCTTCGCCCGAACAGGGACTTGAACCCTGGACCCTCAGATTAAAAGTCTGATGCTCTACCGACTGAGCTATCCGGGCTCTTACCAAAGCACAGGCACCTCAGGGATTTAACAGCACTTTCTCCATAAAGTGTTCCTGCTTTGCCAGCTTAAAATTTGTGGCATTAAATGATGAAGACCACAATGTATATAGGCACAAGAGAGGTTGTCTGCTGCTGGCAAGCTAGGAACACTGACATTGAAAGAGTGTTCTTTTTTTCATGGCCGGTTGCTAACTCTAAAGTGGTTTGGACAAACAAGTAATTGGTACATAATGAGTTTCACGATGCCAAGAGAGAACAAATCCGACATTTCAAAAATCAGATTGCCTGAAGAGAATGGCCAAAGTCATGTTTGATCGGAGACTTTTGAAACTGTCCTCACTTCAATCTTGAAAAGAGATGTGGGTTTCCCATTTTAAGGACTGCATGTGAAACATCCAGATTGTACACAGCTCCTGGACTTCACAACTCATCTCGCAAACTGACAAAGTAACAAGGATCCGCGTAGTCGGCAGGGTTCGAACCTGCGCGGGGAAACCCCAATGGATTTCGAGTCCATCGCCTTAACCTCTCGGCCACGACTACTCCTGCCTTTCTGTCACATGCTGTTTTCTTGTCTGGATGTGAGAGGACACTGGGGCCAACCATCAACGCGAATGCGGGCAGCAGAGGATGCACTCGTCTAAAGTACTGTGATGGCAAAAGGGAGTTCAACGATGTCTTCACCTAGACGAACAGGGTGTCGTGATCCGGATTTGGACTGGGGATGCTGCAGGCACAACACAAAGTACCAAACAAGGTGCAAGCACCTCTGGGATTTAACAGCACTTTCTCCATGAAGTGTTCCTGCTTTGTCAGCTTAAAATTTGTGGCAGTAAATGAGTAAGGCCACAATGTGTAAAGGGACAAGAGAAGTAGGCTGCTCCTGGAAAGCTAGGAACACTGACATTGAAAGAGTGATCTTTTTTTTCATGGCCAGTTGCTAACTCTAAAGTGGTTTGGACAAATAAGTAATTGGTACATAATGACTAGGATTCTGTTTCACTATGTAAGAGAGAACAATTCCGACATTTTTAGAACACTAATATGCAAGATTCTCCACAAAATAGAATGCGCCAACTCTTGAGCTGCACGCTGTGAAGGCTTTGAAGTTATCGGGGATGCCAAAGCCATTGCTCCGATTGCCTGAATAGAATATCCAAAATCTGCGTTGATCTTAGCCTTTTGAAACAGTGCTCACTTCAAGTCTGAAAGGGGATGTGGGTTGCCCGTTTTATGTGCTGCATATGAATAGAAAAATACAGGTTGTATACAGCTCCTGGATATCACAGATCCTTGCACAAACATCCACGTAGTCGGCAGGGTTCGAACCTGCGCGGGGAGACCCCAATGGATTTCAAGTCCATCGCCTTAACCTCTCGGCCACGACTACTCCTGCTGTCTGGTCACATGCTATTTTCTTGTCTGGATGTGAGAGGACACAGGGGCCAACCATCAATGTGAATGCGAGCAGCATCGGATGCACTCGGCTGAAATACTGTGATGGCAAAGTGGAGTTCAACGACGTCTTCACCTAGACGAAAATGGTGTCGTGATCCGGATTTTGACTGGGGATGCTGAGGGCAGAACAAAAATTACCAAACACTATACAGAGAAAGTTATCTGGGATGCCAAAGACATTGCTCTGATTGCCTGAATAGAATATCCAAAATCACCGTTGATCTGAGCCTTTTGAAACGGTGCTCACTTCAAGTCTGAAAGGAGATGTGGGTTGCCAATTTTAAGTGCTGCATATGAATAGAAAAAGCCAGGTTGTACACAGCTCTTGGACATCACAATTCCTTTCACAAACAGGCAAAGTGGCGAGGCTCTACGTAGTCGGCAGGGTTCGAACCTGCGCGGGGAGACCCCAATGGATTTCAAGTCCATCGCCTTAACCTCTCGGCCACGACTACTCCTACTTTTGTGTCACATGCTGTTTTCTTTTCTGGATGTGAGCAACAGAGGACACTGGGGCCAACCATCGATGCGAACGCGAGCAGCAGAGGATGCACTCGGCTAAAATACTGTGATGGCAAAAAGGAATTCAACGACGTCTTCACTTAGCGAAAAAGAGTGTCGTGATCCGGATTTGGACTGGGGATGCTGCGGGCACAACAAAAAGTAGTAAACACTATACAGAGAAAGCAAACCACTCGCTCAGGCCTGCGCACAACCGCTTAGAAGTGACTGAACGTACAGAGTCAACAGCAAGCTTCAGCTCATTTCTCTGAAGTCCCCCACCACTGTTTTCTGAGAAAGCAACCAAGCATTACAGAAGGCAAAACAACACCAAATGTTTGGAAGCAACACATCGCCACATATATTCTTGAAGAGGAAGCCCACGTCCCTCAAACGCTGGTAAGAGAGCACAGCAAATGATTAGGGGAGGTCTGCAACAAACCGACAGAGCTTCGCCCGAACAGGGACTTGAACCCTGGACCCTCAGATTAAAAGTCTGATGCTCTACCGACTGAGCTATCCGGGCTCTTACCAAAGCACAGGCACCTCAGGGATTTAACAGCACTTTCTCCATAAAGTGTTCCTGCTTTGCCAGCTTAAAATTTGTGGCATTAAATGATGAAGACCACAATGTATATAGGCACAAGAGAGGTTGTCTGCTGCTGGCAAGCTAGGAACACTGACATTGAAAGAGTGTTCTTTTTTTCATGGCCGGTTGCTAACTCTAAAGTGGTTTGGACAAACAAGTAATTGGTACATAATGAGTTTCACGATGCCAAGAGAGAACAAATCCGACATTTCAAAAATCAGATTGCCTGAAGAGAATGGCCAAAGTCATGTTTGATCTGAGACTTTTGAAACTGTCCTCACTTCAATCTTGAAAAGAGATGCGGGTTTCCCATTTTAAGGACTGCATGTGAAACATCCAGATTGTACACGGCTCCTGGCCTTCACAACTCATCTCGCAAACTGACAAAGTAACAAGGATCCGCGTAGTCGGCAGGGTTCGAACCTGCGCGGGGAAACCCCAATGGATTTCGAGTCCATCGCCTTAACCTCTCGGCCACGACTACTCCTGCCTTTCCGTCACATGCTATTTTCTTGTCTGGATGTGAGAGGACACTGGGGCCAACCATCAACGCGAATGCGGGCAGCAGAGGACGCACTCGTCTAAAGTACTGTGATGGCAAAAGGGAGTTCAACGATGTCTTCACCTAGACGAACAGGGTGTCGTGATCCGGATTTGGACTGGGGATGCTGCAGGCACAACACAAAGTACCAAACAAGGTGCAAGCACCTCTGGGATTTAACAGCACTTTCTCCATGAAGTGTTCCTGCTTTGTCAGCTTAAAATTTGTGGCAGTAAATGAGTAAGGCCACAATGTGTAAAGGGACAAGAGAAGTAGGCTGCTCCTGGAAAGCTAGGAACACTGACATTGAAAGAGTGATCTTTTTTTTCATGGCCAGTTGCTAACTCTAAAGTGGTTTGGACAAATAAGTAATTGGTACATAATGACTAGGATTCTGTTTCACTATGTAAGAGAGAACAATTCCGACATTTTTAGAACACTAATATGCAAGATTCTCCACAAAATAGAATGCGCCAACTCTTGAGCTGCACGCTGTGAAGGCTTTGAAGTTATCGGGGATGCCAAAGCCATTGCTCCGATTGCCTGAATAGAATATCCAAAATCTGCGTTGATCTGAGCCTTTTGAAACAGTGCTCACTTCAAGTCTGAAAGGGGATGTGGGTTGCCCGTTTTATGTGCTGCATATGAATAGAAAAATACAGGTTGTATACAGCTCCTGGATATCACAGTTCCTTGCGCAAACAGACAAACATCCACGTAGTCGGCAGGGTTCGAACCTGCGCGGGGAGACCCCAATGGATTTCAAGTCCATCGCCTTAACCTCTCGGCCACGACTACTCCTGCTGTCTGGACACATGCTATTTTCTTGTCTGGATGTGAGAGGACACAGGGGCCAACCATCAATGTGAATGCGAGCAGCATCGGATGCACTCGGCTGAAATACTGTGATGGCAAAGAGGAGTTCAACGACGTCTTCACCTAGACGAAAATGGTGTCGTGATCCGGATTTTGACTGGGGATGCTGAGGGCAGAACAAAAAGTACCAAACACTATACAGAGAAAGTTATCTGGGATGCCAAAGACATTGCTCCGATTGCCTGAATAGAATATCCAAAATCACAGTTGATCTGAGCCTTTTGAAACGGTGCTCACTTCAAGTCTGAAAGGAGATGTGGGTTGCCAATTTTAAGTGCTGCATATGAATAGAAAAAGCCAGGTTGTACACAGCTCTTGGACATCACAATTCCTTTCGCACACAGGCAAAGTGGCGAGGATCTACGTAGTCGGCAGGGTTCGAACCTGCACGGGGAGACCCCAATGGATTTCAAGTCCATCGCCTTAACCTCTCGGCCACGACTACTCCTACTTTTGTGTCACATGCTGTTTTCTTTTCTGGATGTGAGCAACAGAGGACACTGGGGCCAACCATCGATGCGAACGCGAGCAGCAGAGGATGCACTCGGCTAAAATACTGTGATGGCAAAAAGGAATTCAACGACGTCTTCACTTAGCGAAAAAGAGTGTCGTGATCCGGATTTGGACTGGGGATGCTGCGGGCACAACAAAAAGTAGTAAACACTATACAGAGAAAGCAAACCACTCACTCAGGCCTGCGCACAACCGCTTAGAAGTGACTGAACGTACAGAGTCAACAGCAAGCTTCAGCTCATTTCTCTGAAGTCCCCCACCACTGTTTTCTGAGAAAGCAACCAAGCATTACAGAAGGCAAAACAACACCAAATGTTTGGAAGCAACACATCGCCACATATATTCTTGAAGAGGAAGCCCACGTCCCTCAAACGCTGGTAAGAGAGCACAGCAAATGATTAGGGGAGGTCTGCAACAAACCGACAGAGCTTCGCCCGAACAGGGACTTGAACCCTGGACCCTCAGATTAAAAGTCTGATGCTCTACCGACTGAGCTATCCGGGCTCTTACCAAAGCACAGGCACCTCAGGGATTTAACAGCACTTTCTCCATAAAGTGTTCCTGCTTTGCCAGCTTAAAATTTGTGGCATTAAATGATGAAGACCACAATGTATATAGGCACAAGAGAGGTTGTCTGCTGCTGGCAAGCTAGGAACACTGACATTGAAAGAGTGTTCTTTTTTTCATGGCCGGTTGCTAACTCTAAAGTGGTTTGGACAAACAAGTAATTGGTACATAATGAGTTTCACGATGCCAAGAGAGAACAAATCCGACATTTCAAAAATCAGATTGCCTGAAGAGAATGGCCAAAGTCATGTTTGATCTGAGACTTTTGAAACTGTCCTCACTTCAATCTTGAAAAGAGATGCGGGTTTCCCATTTTAAGGACTGCATGTGAAACATCCAGATTGTACACGGCTCCTGGACTTCACAACTCATCTCGCAAACTGACAAAGTAACAAGGATCCGCGTAGTCGGCAGGGTTCGAACCTGCGCGGGGAAACCCCAATGGATTTCGAGTCCATCGCCTTAACCTCTCGGCCACGACTACTCCTGCCTTTCCGTCACATGCTATTTTCTTGTCTGGATGTGAGAGGACACTGGGGCCAACCATCAACGCGAATGCGGGCAGCAGAGGACGCACTCGTCTAAAGTACTGTGATGGCAAAAGGGAGTTCAACGATGTCTTCACCTAGACGAACAGGGTGTCGTGATCCGGATTTGGACTGGGGATGCTGCAGGCACAACACAAAGTACCAAACAAGGTGCAAGCACCTCTGGGATTTAACAGCACTTTCTCCATGAAGTGTTCCTGCTTTGTCAGCTTAAAATTTGTGGCAGTAAATGAGTAAGGCCACAATGTGTAAAGGGACAAGAGAAGTAGGCTGCTCCTGGAAAGCTAGGAACACTGACATTGAAAGAGTGATCTTTTTTTTCATGGCCAGTTGCTAACTCTAAAGTGGTTTGGACAAATAAGTAATTGGTACATAATGACTAGGATTCTGTTTCACTATGTAAGAGAGAACAATTCCGACATTTTTAGAACACTAATATGCAAGATTCTCCACAAAATAGAATGCGCCAACTCTTGAGCTGCACGCTGTGAAGGCTTTGAAGTTATCGGGGATGCCAAAGCCATTGCTCCGATTGCCTGAATAGAATATCCAAAATCTGCGTTGATCTGAGCCTTTTGAAACAGTGCTCACTTCAAGTCTGAAAGGGGATGTGGGTTGCCCGTTTTATGTGCTGCATATGAATAGAAAAATACAGGTTGTATACAGCTCCTGGATATCACAGTTCCTTGCGCAAACAGACAAACATCCACGTAGTCGGCAGGGTTCGAACCTGCGCGGGGAGACCCCAATGGATTTCAAGTCCATCGCCTTAACCTCTCGGCCACGACTACTCCTGCTGTCTGGTCACATGCTATTTTCTTGTCTGGATGTGAGAGGACACAGGGGCCAACCATCAATGTGAATGCGAGCAGCATCGGATGCACTCGGCTGAAATACTGTGATGGCAAAGAGGAGTTCAACGACGTCTTCACCTAGACGAAAATGGTGTCGTGATCCGGATTTTGACTGGGGATGCTGAGGGCAGAACAAAAAGTACCAAACACTATACAGAGAAAGTTATCTGGGATGCCAAAGACATTGCTCCGATTGCCTGAATAGAATATCCAAAATCACCGTTGATCTGAGCCTTTTGAAACGGTGCTCACTTCAAGTCTGAAAGGAGATGTGGGTTGCCAATTTTAAGTGCTGCATATGAATAGAAAAAGCCAGGTTGTACACAGCTCTTGGACATCACAATTCCTTTCGCACACAGGCAAAGTGGCGAGGATCTACGTAGTCGGCAGGGTTCGAACCTGCGCGGGGAGACCCCAATGGATTTCAAGTCCATCGCCTTAACCTCTCGGCCACGACTACTCCTACTTTTGTGTCACATGCTGTTTTCTTTTCTGGATGTGAGCAACAGAGGACACTGGGGCCAACCATCGATGCGAACGCGAGCAGCAGAGGATGCACTCGGCTAAAATACTGTGATGGCAAAAAGGAATTCAACGACGTCTTCACTTAGCGAAAAAGAGTGTCGTGATCCGGATTTGGACTGGGGATGCTGCGGGCACAACAAAAAGTAGTAAACACTATACAGAGAAAGCAAACCACTCACTCAGGCCTGCGCACAACCGCTTAGAAGTGACTGAACGTACAGAGTCAACAGCAAGCTTCAGCTCATTTCTCTGAAGTCCCCCACCACTGTTTTCTGAGAAAGCAACCAAGCATTACAGAAGGCAAAACAACACCAAATGTTTGGAAGCAACACATCGCCACATATATTCTTGAAGAGGAAGCCCACGTCCCTCAAACGCTGGTAAGAGAGCACAGCAAATGATTAGGGGAGGTCTGCAACAAACCGACAGAGCTTCGCCCGAACAGGGACTTGAACCCTGGACCCTCAGATTAAAAGTCTGATGCTCTACCGACTGAGCTATCCGGGCTCTTACCAAAGCACAGGCACCTCAGGGATTTAACAGCACTTTCTCCATAAAGTGTTCCTGCTTTGCCAGCTTAAAATTTGTGGCATTAAATGATGAAGACCACAATGTATATAGGCACAAGAGAGGTTGTCTGCTGCTGGCAAGCTAGGAACACTGACATTGAAAGAGTGTTCTTTTTTTCATGGCCGGTTGCTAACTCTAAAGTGGTTTGGACAAACAAGTAATTGGTACATAATGAGTTTCACGATGCCAAGAGAGAACAAATCCGACATTTCAAAAATCAGATTGCCTGAAGAGAATGGCCAAAGTCATGTTTGATCTGAGACTTTTGAAACTGTCCTCACTTCAATCTTGAAAAGAGATGTGGGTTTCCCATTTTAAGGACTGCATGTGAAACATCCAGATTGTACACAGCTCCTGGACTTCACAACTCATCTCGCAAACTGACAAAGTAACAAGGATCCGCGTAGTCGGCAGGGTTCGAACCTGCGCGGGGAAACCCCAATGGATTTCGAGTCCATCGCCTTAACCTCTCGGCCACGACTACTCCTGCCTTTCCGTCACATGCTGTTTTCTTGTCTGGATGTGAGAGGACACTGGGGCCAACCATCAACGCGAATGCGGGCAGCAGAGGATGCACTCGTCTAAAGTACTGTGATGGCAAAAGGGAGTTCAACGATGTCTTCACCTAGATGAACAGGGTGTCGTGATCCGGATTTGGACTGGGGATGCTGCAGGCACAACACAAAGTACCAAACAAGGTGCAAGCACCTCTGGGATTTAACAGCACTTTCTCCATGAAGTGTTCCTGCTTTGTCAGCTTAAAATTTGTGGCAGTAAATGAGTAAGGCCACAATGTGTAAAGGGACAAGAGAAGTAGGCTGCTCCTGGAAAGCTAGGAACACTGACATTGAAAGAGTGATCTTTTTTTTCATGGCCAGTTGCTAACTCTAAAGTGGTTTGGACAAATAAGTAATTGGTACATAATGACTAGGATTCTGTTTCACTATGTAAGAGAGAACAATTCCGACATTTTTAGAACACTAATATGCAAGATTCTCCACAAAATAGAATGCGCCAACTCTTGAGCTGCACGCTGTGAAGGCTTTGAAGTTATCGGGGATGCCAAAGCCATTGCTCCGATTGCCTGAATAGAATATCCAAAATCTGCGTTGATCTGAGCCTTTTGAAACAGTGCTCACTTCAAGTCTGAAAGGGGATGTGGGTTGCCCGTTTTATGTGCTGCATATGAATAGAAAAATACAGGTTGTATACAGCTCCTGGATATCACAGTTCCTTGCGCAAACAGACAAACATCCACGTAGTCGGCAGGGTTCGAACCTGCGCGGGGAGACCCCAATGGATTTCAAGTCCATCGCCTTAACCTCTCGGCCACGACTACTCCTGCTGTCTGGTCACATGCTATTTTCTTGTCTGGATGTGAGAGGACACAGGGGCCAACCATCAATGTGAATGCGAGCAGCATCGGATGCACTCGGCTGAAATACTGTGATGGCAAAGAGGAGTTCAACGACGTCTTCACCTAGACGAAAATGGTGTCGTGATCCGGATTTTGACTGGGGATGCTGAGGGCAGAACAAAAAGTACCAAACACTATACAGAGAAAGTTATCTGGGATGCCAAAGACATTGCTCCGATTGCCTGAATAGAATATCCAAAATCACCGTTGATCTGAGCCTTTTGAAACGGTGCTCACTTCAAGTCTGAAAGGAGATGTGGGTTGCCAATTTTAAGTGCTGCATATGAATAGAAAAAGCCAGGTTGTACACAGCTCTTGGACATCACAATTCCTTTCGCACACAGGCAAAGTGGCGAGGATCTACGTAGTCGGCAGGGTTCGAACCTGCGCGGGGAGACCCCAATGGATTTCAAGTCCATCGCCTTAACCTCTCGGCCACGACTACTCCTACTTTTGTGTCACATGCTGTTTTCTTTTCTGGATGTGAGCAACAGAGGACACTGGGGCCAACCATCGATGCGAACGCGAGCAGCAGAGGATGCACTCGGCTAAAATACTGTGATGGCAAAAAGGAATTCAACGACGTCTTCACTTAGCGAAAAAGAGTGTCGTGATCCGGATTTGGACTGGGGATGCTGCGGGCACAACAAAAAGTAGTAAACACTATACAGAGAAAGCAAACCACTCACTCAGGCCTGCGCACAACCGCTTAGAAGTGACTGAACGTACAGAGTCAACAGCAAGCTTCAGCTCATTTCTCTGAAGTCCCCCACCACTGTTTTCTGAGAAAGCAACCAAGCATTACAGAAGGCAAAACAACACCAAATGTTTGGAAGCAACACACATATATTCTTGAAGAGGAAGCCCACGTCCCTCAAACGCTGGTAAGAGAGCACAGCAAATGATTAGGGGAGGTCTGCAACAAACCGACAGAGCTTCGCCCGAACAGGGACTTGAACCCTGGACCCTCAGATTAAAAGTCTGATGCTCTACCGACTGAGCTATCCGGGCTCTTACCAAAGCACAGGCACCTCAGGGATTTAACAGCACTTTCTCCATAAAGTGTTCCTGCTTTGCCAGCTTAAAATTTGTGGCATTAAATGATGAAGACCACAATGTATATAGGCACAAGAGAGGTTGTCTGCTGCTGGCAAGCTAGGAACACTGACATTGAAAGAGTGTTCTTTTTTTCATGGCCGGTTGCTAACTCTAAAGTGGTTTGGACAAACAAGTAATTGGTACATAATGAGTTTCACGATGCCAAGAGAGAACAAATCCGACATTTCAAAAATCAGATTGCCTGAAGAGAATGGCCAAAGTCATGTTTGATCTGAGACTTTTGAAACTGTCCTCACTTCAATCTTGAAAAGAGATGTGGGTTTCCCATTTTAAGGACTGCATGTGAAACATCCAGATTGTACACAGCTCCTGGACTTCACAACTCATCTCGCAAACTGACAAAGTAACAAGGATCCGCGTAGTCGGCAGGGTTCGAACCTGCGCGGGGAAACCCCAATGGATTTCGAGTCCATCGCCTTAACCTCTCGGCCACGACTACTCCTGCCTTTCCGTCACATGCTGTTTTCTTGTCTGGATGTGAGAGGACACTGGGGCCAACCATCAACGCGAATGCGGGCAGCAGAGGATGCACTCGTCTAAAGTACTGTGATGGCAAAAGGGAGTTCAACGATGTCTTCACCTAGACGAACAGGGTGTCGTGATCCGGATTTGGACTGGGGATGCTGCAGGCACAACACAAAGTACCAAACAAGGTGCAAGCACCTCTGGGATTTAACAGCACTTTCTCCATGAAGTGTTCCTGCTTTGTCAGCTTAAAATTTGTGGCAGTAAATGAGTAAGGCCACAATGTGTAAAGGGACAAGAGAAGTAGGCTGCTCCTGGAAAGCTAGGAACACTGACATTGAAAGAGTGATCTTTTTTTTCATGGCCAGTTGCTAACTCTAAAGTGGTTTGGACAAATAAGTAATTGGTACATAATGACTAGGATTCTGTTTCACTATGTAAGAGAGAACAATTCCGACATTTTTAGAACACTAATATGCAAGATTCTCCACAAAATAGAATGCGCCAACTCTTGAGCTGCACGCTGTGAAGGCTTTGAAGTTATCGGGGATGCCAAAGCCATTGCTCCGATTGCCTGAATAGAATATCCAAAATCTGCGTTGATCTGAGCCTTTTGAAACAGTGCTCACTTCAAGTCTGAAAGGGGATGTGGGTTGCCCGTTTTATGTGCTGCATATGAATAGAAAAATACAGGTTGTATACAGCTCCTGGATATCACAGTTCCTTGCGCAAACAGACAAACATCCACGTAGTCGGCAGGGTTCGAACCTGCGCGGGGAGACCCCAATGGATTTCAAGTCCATCGCCTTAACCTCTCGGCCACGACTACTCCTGCTGTCTGGTCACATGCTATTTTCTTGTCTGGATGTGAGAGGACACAGGGGCCAACCATCAATGTGAATGCGAGCAGCATCGGATGCACTCGGCTGAAATACTGTGATGGCAAAGAGGAGTTCAACGACGTCTTCACCTAGACGAAAATGGTGTCGTGATCCGGATTTTGACTGGGGATGCTGAGGGCAGAACAAAAAGTACCAAACACTATACAGAGAAAGTTATCTGGGATGCCAAAGACATTGCTCCGATTGCCTGAATAGAATATCCAAAATCACCGTTGATCTGAGCCTTTTGAAACGGTGCTCACTTCAAGTCTGAAAGGAGATGTGGGTTGCCAATTTTAAGTGCTGCATATGAATAGAAAAAGCCAGGTTGTACACAGCTCTTGGACATCACAATTCCTTTCGCACACAGGCAAAGTGGCGAGGATCTACGTAGTCGGCAGGGTTCGAACCTGCGCGGGGAGACCCCAATGGATTTCAAGTCCATCGCCTTAACCTCTCGGCCACGACTACTCCTACTTTTGTGTCACATGCTGTTTTCTTTTCTGGATGTGAGCAACAGAGGACACTGGGGCCAACCATCGATGCGAACGCGAGCAGCAGAGGATGCACTCGGCTAAAATACTGTGATGGCAAAAAGGAATTCAACGACGTCTTCACTTAGCGAAAAAGAGTGTCGTGATCCGGATTTGGACTGGGGATGCTGCGGGCACAACAAAAAGTAGTAAACACTATACAGAGAAAGCAAACCACTCACTCAGGCCTGCGCACAACCGCTTAGAAGTGACTGAACGTACAGAGTCAACAGCAAGCTTCAGCTCATTTCTCTGAAGTCCCCCACCACTGTTTTCTGAGAAAGCAACCAAGCATTACAGAAGGCAAAACAACACCAAATGTTTGGAAGCAACACATCGCCACATATATTCTTGAAGAGGAAGCCCACGTCCCTCAAACGCTGGTAAGAGAGCACAGCAAATGATTAGGGGAGGTCTGCAACAAACCGACAGAGCTTCGCCCGAACAGGGACTTGAACCCTGGACCCTCAGATTAAAAGTCTGATGCTCTACCGACTGAGCTATCCGGGCTCTTACCAAAGCACAGGCACCTCAGGGATTTAACAGCACTTTCTCCATAAAGTGTTCCTGCTTTGCCAGCTTAAAATTTGTGGCATTAAATGATGAAGACCACAATGTATATAGGCACAAGAGAGGTTGTCTGCTGCTGGCAAGCTAGGAACACTGACATTGAAAGAGTGTTCTTTTTTTCATGGCCGGTTGCTAACTCTAAAGTGGTTTGGACAAACAAGTAATTGGTACATAATGAGTTTCACGATGCCAAGAGAGAACAAATCCGACATTTCAAAAATCAGATTGCCTGAAGAGAATGGCCAAAGTCATGTTTGATCTGAGACTTTTGAAACTGTCCTCACTTCAATCTTGAAAAGAGATGTGGGTTTCCCATTTTAAGGACTGCATGTGAAACATCCAGATTGTACACAGCTCCTGGACTTCACAACTCATCTCGCAAACTGACAAAGTAACAAGGATCCGCGTAGTCGGCAGGGTTCGAACCTGCGCGGGGAAACCCCAATGGATTTCGAGTCCATCGCCTTAACCTCTCGGCCACGACTACTCCTGCCTTTCCGTCACATGCTGTTTTCTTGTCTGGATGTGAGAGGACACTGGGGCCAACCATCAACGCGAATGCGGGCAGCAGAGGATGCACTCGTCTAAAGTACTGTGATGGCAAAAGGGAGTTCAACGATGTCTTCACCTAGACGAACAGGGTGTCGTGATCCGGATTTGGACTGGGGATGCTGCAGGCACAACACAAAGTACCAAACAAGGTGCAAGCACCTCTGGGATTTAACAGCACTTTCTCCATGAAGTGTTCCTGCTTTGTCAGCTTAAAATTTGTGGCAGTAAATGAGTAAGGCCACAATGTGTAAAGGGACAAGAGAAGTAGGCTGCTCCTGGAAAGCTAGGAACACTGACATTGAAAGAGTGATCTTTTTTTTCATGGCCAGTTGCTAACTCTAAAGTGGTTTGGACAAATAAGTAATTGGTACATAATGACTAGGATTCTGTTTCACTATGTAAGAGAGAACAATTCCGACATTTTTAGAACACTAATATGCAAGATTCTCCACAAAATAGAATGCGCCAACTCTTGAGCTGCACGCTGTGAAGGCTTTGAAGTTATCGGGGATGCCAAAGCCATTGCTCCGATTGCCTGAATAGAATATCCAAAATCTGCGTTGATCTGAGCCTTTTGAAACAGTGCTCACTTCAAGTCTGAAAGGGGATGTGGGTTGCCCGTTTTATGTGCTGCATATGAATAGAAAAATACAGGTTGTATACAGCTCCTGGATATCACAGTTCCTTGCGCAAACAGACAAACATCCACGTAGTCGGCAGGGTTCGAACCTGCGCGGGGAGACCCCAATGGATTTCAAGTCCATCGCCTTAACCTCTCGGCCACGACTACTCCTGCTGTCTGGTCACATGCTATTTTCTTGTCTGGATGTGAGAGGACACAGGGGCCAACCATCAATGTGAATGCGAGCAGCATCGGATGCACTCGGCTGAAATACTGTGATGGCAAAGAGGAGTTCAACGACGTCTTCACCTAGACGAAAATGGTGTCGTGATCCGGATTTTGACTGGGGATGCTGAGGGCAGAACAAAAAGTACCAAACACTATACAGAGAAAGTTATCTGGGATGCCAAAGACATTGCTCCGATTGCCTGAATAGAATATCCAAAATCACCGTTGATCTGAGCCTTTTGAAACGGTGCTCACTTCAAGTCTGAAAGGAGATGTGGGTTGCCAATTTTAAGTGCTGCATATGAATAGAAAAAGCCAGGTTGTACACAGCTCTTGGACATCACAATTCCTTTCGCACACAGGCAAAGTGGCGAGGATCTACGTAGTCGGCAGGGTTCGAACCTGCGCGGGGAGACCCCAATGGATTTCAAGTCCATCGCCTTAACCTCTCGGCCACGACTACTCCTACTTTTGTGTCACATGCTGTTTTCTTTTCTGGATGTGAGCAACAGAGGACACTGGGGCCAACCATCGATGCGAACGCGAGCAGCAGAGGATGCACTCGGCTAAAATACTGTGATGGCAAAAAGGAATTCAACGACGTCTTCACTTAGCGAAAAAGAGTGTCGTGATCCGGATTTGGACTGGGGATGCTGCGGGCACAACAAAAAGTAGTAAACACTATACAGAGAAAGCAAACCACTCACTCAGGCCTGCGCACAACCGCTTAGAAGTGACTGAACGTACAGAGTCAACAGCAAGCTTCAGCTCATTTCTCTGAAGTCCCCCACCACTGTTTTCTGAGAAAGCAACCAAGCATTACAGAAGGCAAAACAACACCAAATGTTTGGAAGCAACACATCGCCACATATATTCTTGAAGAGGAAGCCCACGTCCCTCAAACGCTGGTAAGAGAGCACAGCAAATGATTAGGGGAGGTCTGCAACAAACCGACAGAGCTTCGCCCGAACAGGGACTTGAACCCTGGACCCTCAGATTAAAAGTCTGATGCTCTACCGACTGAGCTATCCGGGCTCTTACCAAAGCACAGGCACCTCAGGGATTTAACAGCACTTTCTCCATAAAGTGTTCCTGCTTTGCCAGCTTAAAATTTGTGGCATTAAATGATGAAGACCACAATGTATATAGGCACAAGAGAGGTTGTCTGCTGCTGGCAAGCTAGGAACACTGACATTGAAAGAGTGTTCTTTTTTTCATGGCCGGTTGCTAACTCTAAAGTGGTTTGGACAAACAAGTAATTGGTACATAATGAGTTTCACGATGCCAAGAGAGAACAAATCCGACATTTCAAAAATCAGATTGCCTGAAGAGAATGGCCAAAGTCATGTTTGATCTGAGACTTTTGAAACTGTCCTCACTTCAATCTTGAAAAGAGATGTGGGTTTCCCATTTTAAGGACTGCATGTGAAACATCCAGATTGTACACAGCTCCTGGACTTCACAACTCATCTCGCAAACTGACAAAGTAACAAGGATCCGCGTAGTCGGCAGGGTTCGAACCTGCGCGGGGAAACCCCAATGGATTTCGAGTCCATCGCCTTAACCTCTCGGCCACGACTACTCCTGCCTTTCCGTCACATGCTGTTTTCTTGTCTGGATGTGAGAGGACACTGGGGCCAACCATCAACGCGAATGCGGGCAGCAGAGGATGCACTCGTCTAAAGTACTGTGATGGCAAAAGGGAGTTCAACGATGTCTTCACCTAGACGAACAGGGTGTCGTGATCCGGATTTGGACTGGGGATGCTGCAGGCACAACACAAAGTACCAAACAAGGTGCAAGCACCTCTGGGATTTAACAGCACTTTCTCCATGAAGTGTTCCTGCTTTGTCAGCTTAAAATTTGTGGCAGTAAATGAGTAAGGCCACAATGTGTAAAGGGACAAGAGAAGTAGGCTGCTCCTGGAAAGCTAGGAACACTGACATTGAAAGAGTGATCTTTTTTTTCATGGCCAGTTGCTAACTCTAAAGTGGTTTGGACAAATAAGTAATTGGTACATAATGACTAGGATTCTGTTTCACTATGTAAGAGAGAACAATTCCGACATTTTTAGAACACTAATATGCAAGATTCTCCACAAAATAGAATGCGCCAACTCTTGAGCTGCACGCTGTGAAGGCTTTGAAGTTATCGGGGATGCCAAAGCCATTGCTCCGATTGCCTGAATAGAATATCCAAAATCTGCGTTGATCTGAGCCTTTTGAAACAGTGCTCACTTCAAGTCTGAAAGGGGATGTGGGTTGCCCGTTTTATGTGCTGCATATGAATAGAAAAATACAGGTTGTATACAGCTCCTGGATATCACAGTTCCTTGCGCAAACAGACAAACATCCACGTAGTCGGCAGGGTTCGAACCTGCGCGGGGAGACCCCAATGGATTTCAAGTCCATCGCCTTAACCTCTCGGCCACGACTACTCCTGCTGTCTGGTCACATGCTATTTTCTTGTCTGGATGTGAGAGGACACAGGGGCCAACCATCAATGTGAATGCGAGCAGCATCGGATGCACTCGGCTGAAATACTGTGATGGCAAAGAGGAGTTCAACGACGTCTTCACCTAGACGAAAATGGTGTCGTGATCCGGATTTTGACTGGGGATGCTGAGGGCAGAACAAAAAGTACCAAACACTATACAGAGAAAGTTATCTGGGATGCCAAAGACATTGCTCCGATTGCCTGAATAGAATATCCAAAATCACCGTTGATCTGAGCCTTTTGAAACGGTGCTCACTTCAAGTCTGAAAGGAGATGTGGGTTGCCAATTTTAAGTGCTGCATATGAATAGAAAAAGCCAGGTTGTACACAGCTCTTGGACATCACAATTCCTTTCGCACACAGGCAAAGTGGCGAGGATCTACGTAGTCGGCAGGGTTCGAACCTGCGCGGGGAGACCCCAATGGATTTCAAGTCCATCGCCTTAACCTCTCGGCCACGACTACTCCTACTTTTGTGTCACATGCTGTTTTCTTTTCTGGATGTGAGCAACAGAGGACACTGGGGCCAACCATCGATGCGAACGCGAGCAGCAGAGGATGCACTCGGCTAAAATACTGTGATGGCAAAAAGGAATTCAACGACGTCTTCACTTAGCGAAAAAGAGTGTCGTGATCCGGATTTGGACTGGGGATGCTGCGGGCACAACAAAAAGTAGTAAACACTATACAGAGAAAGCAAACCACTCACTCAGGCCTGCGCACAACCGCTTAGAAGTGACTGAACGTACAGAGTCAACAGCAAGCTTCAGCTCATTTCTCTGAAGTCCCCCACCACTGTTTTCTGAGAAAGCAACCAAGCATTACAGAAGGCAAAACAACACCAAATGTTTGGAAGCAACACACATATATTCTTGAAGAGGAAGCCCACGTCCCTCAAACGCTGGTAAGAGAGCACAGCAAATGATTAGGGGAGGTCTGCAACAAACCGACAGAGCTTCGCCCGAACAGGGACTTGAACCCTGGACCCTCAGATTAAAAGTCTGATGCTCTACCGACTGAGCTATCCGGGCTCTTACCAAAGCACAGGCACCTCAGGGATTTAACAGCACTTTCTCCATAAAGTGTTCCTGCTTTGCCAGCTTAAAATTTGTGGCATTAAATGATGAAGACCACAATGTATATAGGCACAAGAGAGGTTGTCTGCTGCTGGCAAGCTAGGAACACTGACATTGAAAGAGTGTTCTTTTTTTCATGGCCGGTTGCTAACTCTAAAGTGGTTTGGACAAACAAGTAATTGGTACATAATGAGTTTCACGATGCCAAGAGAGAACAAATCCGACATTTCAAAAATCAGATTGCCTGAAGAGAATGGCCAAAGTCATGTTTGATCTGAGACTTTTGAAACTGTCCTCACTTCAATCTTGAAAAGAGATGTGGGTTTCCCATTTTAAGGACTGCATGTGAAACATCCAGATTGTACACAGCTCCTGGACTTCACAACTCATCTCGCAAACTGACAAAGTAACAAGGATCCGCGTAGTCGGCAGGGTTCGAACCTGCGCGGGGAAACCCCAATGGATTTCGAGTCCATCGCCTTAACCTCTCGGCCACGACTACTCCTGCCTTTCCGTCACATGCTGTTTTCTTGTCTGGATGTGAGAGGACACTGGGGCCAACCATCAACGCGAATGCGGGCAGCAGAGGATGCACTCGTCTAAAGTACTGTGATGGCAAAAGGGAGTTCAACGATGTCTTCACCTAGACGAACAGGGTGTCGTGATCCGGATTTGGACTGGGGATGCTGCAGGCACAACACAAAGTACCAAACAAGGTGCAAGCACCTCTGGGATTTAACAGCACTTTCTCCATGAAGTGTTCCTGCTTTGTCAGCTTAAAATTTGTGGCAGTAAATGAGTAAGGCCACAATGTGTAAAGGGACAAGAGAAGTAGGCTGCTCCTGGAAAGCTAGGAACACTGACATTGAAAGAGTGATCTTTTTTTTCATGGCCAGTTGCTAACTCTAAAGTGGTTTGGACAAATAAGTAATTGGTACATAATGACTAGGATTCTGTTTCACTATGTAAGAGAGAACAATTCCGACATTTTTAGAACACTAATATGCAAGATTCTCCACAAAATAGAATGCGCCAACTCTTGAGCTGCACGCTGTGAAGGCTTTGAAGTTATCGGGGATGCCAAAGCCATTGCTCCGATTGCCTGAATAGAATATCCAAAATCTGCGTTGATCTGAGCCTTTTGAAACAGTGCTCACTTCAAGTCTGAAAGGGGATGTGGGTTGCCCGTTTTATGTGCTGCATATGAATAGAAAAATACAGGTTGTATACAGCTCCTGGATATCACAGTTCCTTGCGCAAACAGACAAACATCCACGTAGTCGGCAGGGTTCGAACCTGCGCGGGGAGACCCCAATGGATTTCAAGTCCATCGCCTTAACCTCTCGGCCACGACTACTCCTGCTGTCTGGTCACATGCTATTTTCTTGTCTGGATGTGAGAGGACACAGGGGCCAACCATCAATGTGAATGCGAGCAGCATCGGATGCACTCGGCTGAAATACTGTGATGGCAAAGAGGAGTTCAACGACGTCTTCACCTAGACGAAAATGGTGTCGTGATCCGGATTTTGACTGGGGATGCTGAGGGCAGAACAAAAAGTACCAAACACTATACAGAGAAAGTTATCTGGGATGCCAAAGACATTGCTCCGATTGCCTGAATAGAATATCCAAAATCACCGTTGATCTGAGCCTTTTGAAACGGTGCTCACTTCAAGTCTGAAAGGAGATGTGGGTTGCCAATTTTAAGTGCTGCATATGAATAGAAAAAGCCAGGTTGTACACAGCT
Source organism: Pimephales promelas (assembly GCF_988280905.1). Lineage (NCBI taxonomy): Eukaryota > Metazoa > Chordata > Actinopteri > Cypriniformes > Leuciscidae > Pimephales > Pimephales promelas. Next base: position 5,149,000 of record NC_142781.1, read on the forward strand.
CTTGGACATCACAATTCCTTTCGCACACAGGCAAAGTGGCGAGGATCTACGTAGTCGGCAGGGTTCGAACCTGCGCGGGGAGACCCCAATGGATTTCAAGTCCATCGCCTTAACCTCTCGGCCACGACTACTCCTACTTTTGTGTCACATGCTGTTTTCTTTTCTGGATGTGAGCAACAGAGGACACTGGGGCCAACCATCGATGCGAACGCGAGCAGCAGAGGATGCACTCGGCTAAAATACTGTGATGGCAAAAAGGAATTCAACGACGTCTTCACTTAGCGAAAAAGAGTGTCGTGATCCGGATTTGGACTGGGGATGCTGCGGGCACAACAAAAAGTAGTAAACACTATACAGAGAAAGCAAACCACTCACTCAGGCCTGCGCACAACCGCTTAGAAGTGACTGAACGTACAGAGTCAACAGCAAGCTTCAGCTCATTTCTCTGAAGTCCCCCACCACTGTTTTCTGAGAAAGCAACCAAGCATTACAGAAGGCAAAACAACACCAAATGTTTGGAAGCAACACATCGCCACATATATTCTTGAAGAGGAAGCCCACGTCCCTCAAACGCTGGTAAGAGAGCACAGCAAATGATTAGGGGAGGTCTGCAACAAACCGACAGAGCTTCGCCCGAACAGGGACTTGAACCCTGGACCCTCAGATTAAAAGTCTGATGCTCTACCGACTGAGCTATCCGGGCTCTTACCAAAGCACAGGCACCTCAGGGATTTAACAGCACTTTCTCCATAAAGTGTTCCTGCTTTGCCAGCTTAAAATTTGTGGCATTAAATGATGAAGACCACAATGTATATAGGCACAAGAGAGGTTGTCTGCTGCTGGCAAGCTAGGAACACTGACATTGAAAGAGTGTTCTTTTTTTCATGGCCGGTTGCTAACTCTAAAGTGGTTTGGACAAACAAGTAATTGGTACATAATGAGTTTCACGATGCCAAGAGAGAACAAATCCGACATTTCAAAAATCAGATTGCCTGAAGAGAATGGCCAAAGTCATGTTTGATCTGAGACTTTTGAAACTGTCCTCACTTCAATCTTGAAAAGAGATGTGGGTTTCCCATTTTAAGGACTGCATGTGAAACATCCAGATTGTACACAGCTCCTGGACTTCACAACTCATCTCGCAAACTGACAAAGTAACAAGGATCCGCGTAGTCGGCAGGGTTCGAACCTGCGCGGGGAAACCCCAATGGATTTCGAGTCCATCGCCTTAACCTCTCGGCCACGACTACTCCTGCCTTTCCGTCACATGCTGTTTTCTTGTCTGGATGTGAGAGGACACTGGGGCCAACCATCAACGCGAATGCGGGCAGCAGAGGATGCACTCGTCTAAAGTACTGTGATGGCAAAAGGGAGTTCAACGATGTCTTCACCTAGATGAACAGGGTGTCGTGATCCGGATTTGGACTGGGGATGCTGCAGGCACAACACAAAGTACCAAACAAGGTGCAAGCACCTCTGGGATTTAACAGCACTTTCTCCATGAAGTGTTCCTGCTTTGTCAGCTTAAAATTTGTGGCAGTAAATGAGTAAGGCCACAATGTGTAAAGGGACAAGAGAAGTAGGCTGCTCCTGGAAAGCTAGGAACACTGACATTGAAAGAGTGATCTTTTTTTTCATGGCCAGTTGCTAACTCTAAAGTGGTTTGGACAAATAAGTAATTGGTACATAATGACTAGGATTCTGTTTCACTATGTAAGAGAGAACAATTCCGACATTTTTAGAACACTAATATGCAAGATTCTCCACAAAATAGAATGCGCCAACTCTTGAGCTGCACGCTGTGAAGGCTTTGAAGTTATCGGGGATGCCAAAGCCATTGCTCCGATTGCCTGAATAGAATATCCAAAATCTGCGTTGATCTGAGCCTTTTGAAACAGTGCTCACTTCAAGTCTGAAAGGGGATGTGGGTTGCCCGTTTTATGTGCTGCATATGAATAGAAAAATACAGGTTGTATACAGCTCCTGGATATCACAGTTCCTTGCGCAAACAGACAAACATCCACGTAGTCGGCAGGGTTCGAACCTGCGCGGGGAGACCCCAATGGATTTCAAGTCCATCGCCTTAACCTCTCGGCCACGACTACTCCTGCTGTCTGGTCACATGCTATTTTCTTGTCTGGATGTGAGAGGACACAGGGGCCAACCATCAATGTGAATGCGAGCAGCATCGGATGCACTCGGCTGAAATACTGTGATGGCAAAGAGGAGTTCAACGACGTCTTCACCTAGACGAAAATGGTGTCGTGATCCGGATTTTGACTGGGGATGCTGAGGGCAGAACAAAAAGTACCAAACACTATACAGAGAAAGTTATCTGGGATGCCAAAGACATTGCTCCGATTGCCTGAATAGAATATCCAAAATCACCGTTGATCTGAGCCTTTTGAAACGGTGCTCACTTCAAGTCTGAAAGGAGATGTGGGTTGCCAATTTTAAGTGCTGCATATGAATAGAAAAAGCCAGGTTGTACACAGCTCTTGGACATCACAATTCCTTTCGCACACAGGCAAAGTGGCGAGGATCTACGTAGTCGGCAGGGTTCGAACCTGCGCGGGGAGACCCCAATGGATTTCAAGTCCATCGCCTTAACCTCTCGGCCACGACTACTCCTACTTTTGTGTCACATGCTGTTTTCTTTTCTGGATGTGAGCAACAGAGGACACTGGGGCCAACCATCGATGCGAACGCGAGCAGCAGAGGATGCACTCGGCTAAAATACTGTGATGGCAAAAAGGAATTCAACGACGTCTTCACTTAGCGAAAAAGAGTGTCGTGATCCGGATTTGGACTGGGGATGCTGCGGGCACAACAAAAAGTAGTAAACACTATACAGAGAAAGCAAACCACTCACTCAGGCCTGCGCACAACCGCTTAGAAGTGACTGAACGTACAGAGTCAACAGCAAGCTTCAGCTCATTTCTCTGAAGTCCCCCACCACTGTTTTCTGAGAAAGCAACCAAGCATTACAGAAGGCAAAACAACACCAAATGTTTGGAAGCAACACACATATATTCTTGAAGAGGAAGCCCACGTCCCTCAAACGCTGGTAAGAGAGCACAGCAAATGATTAGGGGAGGTCTGCAACAAACCGACAGAGCTTCGCCCGAACAGGGACTTGAACCCTGGACCCTCAGATTAAAAGTCTGATGCTCTACCGACTGAGCTATCCGGGCTCTTACCAAAGCACAGGCACCTCAGGGATTTAACAGCACTTTCTCCATAAAGTGTTCCTGCTTTGCCAGCTTAAAATTTGTGGCATTAAATGATGAAGACCACAATGTATATAGGCACAAGAGAGGTTGTCTGCTGCTGGCAAGCTAGGAACACTGACATTGAAAGAGTGTTCTTTTTTTCATGGCCGGTTGCTAACTCTAAAGTGGTTTGGACAAACAAGTAATTGGTACATAATGAGTTTCACGATGCCAAGAGAGAACAAATCCGACATTTCAAAAATCAGATTGCCTGAAGAGAATGGCCAAAGTCATGTTTGATCTGAGACTTTTGAAACTGTCCTCACTTCAATCTTGAAAAGAGATGTGGGTTTCCCATTTTAAGGACTGCATGTGAAACATCCAGATTGTACACAGCTCCTGGACTTCACAACTCATCTCGCAAACTGACAAAGTAACAAGGATCCGCGTAGTCGGCAGGGTTCGAACCTGCGCGGGGAAACCCCAATGGATTTCGAGTCCATCGCCTTAACCTCTCGGCCACGACTACTCCTGCCTTTCCGTCACATGCTGTTTTCTTGTCTGGATGTGAGAGGACACTGGGGCCAACCATCAACGCGAATGCGGGCAGCAGAGGATGCACTCGTCTAAAGTACTGTGATGGCAAAAGGGAGTTCAACGATGTCTTCACCTAGACGAACAGGGTGTCGTGATCCGGATTTGGACTGGGGATGCTGCAGGCACAACACAAAGTACCAAACAAGGTGCAAGCACCTCTGGGATTTAACAGCACTTTCTCCATGAAGTGTTCCTGCTTTGTCAGCTTAAAATTTGTGGCAGTAAATGAGTAAGGCCACAATGTGTAAAGGGACAAGAGAAGTAGGCTGCTCCTGGAAAGCTAGGAACACTGACATTGAAAGAGTGATCTTTTTTTTCATGGCCAGTTGCTAACTCTAAAGTGGTTTGGACAAATAAGTAATTGGTACATAATGACTAGGATTCTGTTTCACTATGTAAGAGAGAACAATTCCGACATTTTTAGAACACTAATATGCAAGATTCTCCACAAAATAGAATGCGCCAACTCTTGAGCTGCACGCTGTGAAGGCTTTGAAGTTATCGGGGATGCCAAAGCCATTGCTCCGATTGCCTGAATAGAATATCCAAAATCTGCGTTGATCTTAGCCTTTTGAAACAGTGCTCACTTCAAGTCTGAAAGGGGATGTGGGTTGCCCGTTTTATGTGCTGCATATGAATAGAAAAATACAGGTTGTATACAGCTCCTGGATATCACAGTTCCTTGCGCAAACAGACAAACATCCACGTAGTCGGCAGGGTTCGAACCTGCGCGGGGAGACCCCAATGGATTTCAAGTCCATCGCCTTAACCTCTCGGCCACGACTACTCCTGCTGTCTGGTCACATGCTATTTTCTTGTCTGGATGTGAGAGGACACAGGGGCCAACCATCAATGTGAATGCGAGCAGCATCGGATGCACTCGGCTGAAATACTGTGATGGCAAAGAGGAGTTCAACGACGTCTTCACCTAGACGAAAATGGTGTCGTGATCCGGATTTTGACTGGGGATGCTGAGGGCAGAACAAAAAGTACCAAACACTATACAGAGAAAGTTATCTGGGATGCCAAAGACATTGCTCCGATTGCCTGAATAGAATATCCAAAATCACCGTTGATCTGAGCCTTTTGAAACGGTGCTCACTTCAAGTCTGAAAGGAGATGTGGGTTGCCAATTTTAAGTGCTGCATATGAATAGAAAAAGCCAGGTTGTACACAGCTCTTGGACATCACAATTCCTTTCGCACACAGGCAAAGTGGCGAGGATCTACGTAGTCGGCAGGGTTCGAACCTGCGCGGGGAGACCCCAATGGATTTCAAGTCCATCGCCTTAACCTCTCGGCCACGACTACTCCTACTTTTGTGTCACATGCTGTTTTCTTTTCTGGATGTGAGCAACAGAGGACACTGGGGCCAACCATCGATGCGAACGCGAGCAGCAGAGGATGCACTCGGCTAAAATACTGTGATGGCAAAAAGGAATTCAACGACGTCTTCACTTAGCGAAAAAGAGTGTCGTGATCCGGATTTGGACTGGGGATGCTGCGGGCACAACAAAAAGTAGTAAACACTATACAGAGAAAGCAAACCACTCACTCAGGCCTGCGCACAACCGCTTAGAAGTGACTGAACGTACAGAGTCAACAGCAAGCTTCAGCTCATTTCTCTGAAGTCCCCCACCACTGTTTTCTGAGAAAGCAACCAAGCATTACAGAAGGCAAAACAACACCAAATGTTTGGAAGCAACACATCGCCACATATATTCTTGAAGAGGAAGCCCACGTCCCTCAAACGCTGGTAAGAGAGCACAGCAAATGATTAGGGGAGGTCTGCAACAAACCGACAGAGCTTCGCCCGAACAGGGACTTGAACCCTGGACCCTCAGATTAAAAGTCTGATGCTCTACCGACTGAGCTATCCGGGCTCTTACCAAAGCACAGGCACCTCAGGGATTTAACAGCACTTTCTCCATAAAGTGTTCCTGCTTTGCCAGCTTAAAATTTGTGGCATTAAATGATGAAGACCACAATGTATATAGGCACAAGAGAGGTTGTCTGCTGCTGGCAAGCTAGGAACACTGACATTGAAAGAGTGTTCTTTTTTTCATGGCCGGTTGCTAACTCTAAAGTGGTTTGGACAAACAAGTAATTGGTACATAATGAGTTTCACGATGCCAAGAGAGAACAAATCCGACATTTCAAAAATCAGATTGCCTGAAGAGAATGGCCAAAGTCATGTTTGATCTGAGACTTTTGAAACTGTCCTCACTTCAATCTTGAAAAGAGATGTGGGTTTCCCATTTTAAGGACTGCATGTGAAACATCCAGATTGTACACAGCTCCTGGACTTCACAACTCATCTCGCAAACTGACAAAGTAACAAGGATCCGCGTAGTCGGCAGGGTTCGAACCTGCGCGGGGAAACCCCAATGGATTTCGAGTCCATCGCCTTAATAATAATAATAATAATAACTTTAATTTATATAGCGCCTTTCAAAGTACCCAAGGACGCTTAACAAAGGACATGAAATGGGAGGGGGGAGTTAAGGAGGAGGCACGGGGCCGAGGCAGCTAGAGCCCAAAGGCCTCAGTGAAGAGGTGTGTTTTGAGTTGATTTTTGAATGTTGAGAGTGATGAGGCAGAGCGGATCTCGTGGGGAAGTTTGTTCCAGAGTGACGGAGCACCAACGCAGAAAGCTCTATCACCAAATGTCTTAAGCCTGGACTTAGGGACAGCAAGCAGGTTCTTGTCAGAAGAACGCAGGGACCGTGATGGAGTGTAGGAATGGAGAAGATCAATAATGTACTGGGGTGCAAGTCCATGTAGGGACTTGTATGTCAGGAGGAGGATTTTATATTTGATGCGGTACTTTACTGGCAGCCAATGTAGCTTCGTAAGGATAGGAGTAATGTGAAGACCAAGTTTTGTGCGTGTGAGCATCCTAGCCGCAGAATTCTGCACATACTGAAGTCTATCAGTGGCTTTGCTGGGTAGACCGAGCAGGATACCATTACAGTAGTCAAGTCTAGAGGTGATGAATGAGTGGATGAGGGCCTCAGCTACAGAATTGGTGAGGCACTGTCGGAGTCTGGAGATGTTCTTGAGATGGTAGAAAGCAATTTTAGTGACGTTTTTGATGTGTTGTTGGAAGGAGAGAGTGGAGTCCATGATGACGCCCAGGTTGCGTACTTGAGGAGATGCAGAGATTGAACAGCCATCCACATCCAATGTGAAGTCATCAACTTTTTTAAGAAGTGACAGCGGGGCGAACACCATGAGTTCTGTTTTGTCTTTGTTCAGTTTGAGGAGGTTATTGTCCAGCCAGTGCTTTATGTCCTTCAGGCAGTTAGTAAGTGGCACTGGTGGAAGCGAAGTAGAAGGCTTAGTGCTGATGTAGAGCTGAGTGTCGTCAGCATAGCAGTGGAAGTGTAATCCATGCTTTCGGACGATCATCCCAAGTGGCAGCATGTAAATATTAAATAGCAGTGGGCCTAGGACCGATCCCTGTGGCACGCCATGCAGGACCGGCGCCAGATTAGAGCAGATCCCCTTGAGGGCGACGTATTGTTGCCTGTCAGTGAGATACGATTTAAACCAGGAATACACTGTACCAGTAAGGCCAATGAGTTCAGAGAGACGTGTAAGAAGAATGGGGTGGGAGACTGTATCGAAGGCTGCAGAGAGGTCAAGGAGTATCAGGATGCTGACATGGCCAGAGTCAGCTGCCATGTGAAGGTCATTTGTGATTTTGATGAGGGCAGTTTCTGTGCTGTGATGTGTCCTGAAACCAGATTGAAAAGGCTCGTAGAGATTGTGCTGTAGCATGTGATGGTTAAGTTGGGAAGCCACAGCCCTTTCCAATAACTTAGATATGAAAGGTAGGTTTGAGATAGGACGGTAATGGTTTAAGTCGTCTTGGTTCAGGCCCGGTTTTTTAAGTTTAGGGATCACCACAGCAGTTTTGAGGCTGGTGGGGACCATCCCAGATGACAGCGAGGTGTTAATGATGTTGACCAGTGTTGGACCCAAAGTTGGAAGACATGCCTTAACCAAGGCTGTCGGCATAGGATCATGTTTGCAGGTTGTGGCCTTTGCTTTTGATACTAGCTCAAAAACTTGAGCTGTATTGAGCGGGGAGAAAGAGGAGAGGCAGTCCTGAGGCGCGAGAGCTGTTGAAAAATTTGTGTCAGACAATGGCAGTGTGGTTGACTGCGATAAGCTGGACAGCTGCAGTTGTTGGTGGATGGTTTCAACCTTTTCCTGGAAATGAACCAGGAATCTAGAGCATAGCCCAGCAGCATCAGAGGGTTGAGGAGGGTCAGGTGGACAGAGTAGGCGGTTGATGGTGGAGAAAAGCTGTTTAGGATGATGTTGTTGGTTGCCAATGAGTGTAGCGTAGTAGTTATTCTTCGCCATGGATAGAGCATCTTTGTAGCTCTTAACGTGGTTCTTGTAGGCCAGCTGGTGGACAGTCAGGCTAGATTTTTTATAGTACCTTTCCAGCCTCCGTCCTTTAGCCTTCATGGCGCGGAGTTCAGCAGTGAACCAGGGAGCAGGAGAGGAGAATGAGACGGATCGAGTGATGAGGGGGGCAACAGAGTCCAGACTATGTGACAGGGCCCGGTTGTAATGAGTGACCGAATCATCAACTGTACAGGATGGAGGACAGCTGATGAGTTGGCCTGCAAGGGTGTATGATAAATTATCTATGCACACTTGTTTGATGTTTCGATATGCAATGGTCCTTTTAACACACTTCCTGTGTGTGTGTAGAGAAATAGAGTACATAACGGCAAAGTGATCAGAGATGGCTAGGTCGACAGTTTGCAGGTGGGTTGGGGTTATACCCAAGGAGCATACCAAATCCAGTGTATGACCTTTAGCATGGGTTGGGCCATTGACATCTTGTGAAAAATTAAAACAGTCCAGTAGTGACAGAAATTCTACAGTGTAGGCATTACCAGAATCAACATGAATGTTAAAGTCACCAAGTAAGACAGTAGATGGAAAGGTTGGACAGATTAGAGCAAGGAGATCAGAGAGCTCCGGCAGGAAACTAGGAGATGCCTTTGGCGGGCGATAGACAAGGACCACTTGTAGCCGCAGTGGCCCGGTCAAAGCAAAATGAATGCACTCAAATGAAGAGGTGTGTACTGGAAATTCTTTTATATGGAAATCTTCATGGTGGATAACAGCCAGTCCCCCACCCCGTCCAGAACTACGTGGCTTTTGAATGTAACTATAGCCTTGGGGCGTAGCTTGGTTAAGCGCAATGAAGTCCATTTGGTTCTGCCATGTTTCAGTTAAACACAGAAAATCCAGTTTCCTGTCAGTTATAATGTCATGTATGAGTGGTGCTTTGTTATTTAGTGATCGAGTGTTCAGCAACATGAATGAAACAGACTTCAGGACAGATGAATTGGCATGTGAAGTGACGTCAGCAGCCTGTTCAACGGGCCGGAGATTCAAAAGGTGTATGCGCGGCTCGTTCTGATGACGTTGCCGCCGGGTAGTGATAGACCGAACAACAGGAATAGTCTGGGATGTATCCACGTAAACAAGCTTATGCCGAACAGCCCTGTGCACATAGGGGGGGCGGCGTAAGAGATGGAGAGATTTAATCATCTCAAGGCTACCGTTGCCCGGTACGATGTGCGAGTTGAGATTCTTGAGTTCCAGAGCGCAGTATCTTAGGAATGCCATGGCACCAGAGGAAAACGCTAGCTTGCTCAACACTAGCTAGTAGCTTACAAGCCGCAGATCATCACGACTAGGCTTCAGCAGAGAATACTGTGGAGGATCAAGCCGTTGACGGAGGTAATTACAGTGTTCACAGTTTGAAATTGCAGGAAAGTGTAGCAGCTGCAGGAAAGTGTAGCAGCTGGAAAAACCACAGGTTTAACGGATCCTGTAGCACAACCAGAGCACAACAGCTAAAGGGTTGCAGCATGTGAGGAAATTAATCCAACTAGTAGCATGAAGTATAGTCCGGCTTTGATAAAACAACGGGGAAGAATCACAGAGTAGCTTGGAGTAGTGCGTTATTTTTGTTTGTGAGCGTGAGAAGCGGCGACAGACACGCCAGCGTCCTCTCAGCGCTCTTGATGCCTTAACCTCTCGGCCACGACTACTCCTGCCTTTCCGTCACATGCTGTTTTCTTGTCTGGATGTGAGAGGACACTGGGGCCAACCATCAACGCGAATGCGGGCAGCAGAGGATGCACTCGTCTAAAGTACTGTGATGGCAAAAGGGAGTTCAACGATGTCTTCACCTAGACGAACAGGGTGTCGTGATCCGGATTTGGACTGGGGATGCTGCAGGCACAACACAAAGTACCAAACAAGGTGCAAGCACCTCTGGGATTTAACAGCACTTTCTCCATGAAGTGTTCCTGCTTTGTCAGCTTAAAATTTGTGGCAGTAAATGAGTAAGGCCACAATGTGTAAAGGGACAAGAGAAGTAGGCTGCTCCTGGAAAGCTAGGAACACTGACATTGAAAGAGTGATCTTTTTTTTCATGGCCAGTTGCTAACTCTAAAGTGGTTTGGACAAATAAGTAATTGGTACATAATGACTAGGATTCTGTTTCACTATGTAAGAGAGAACAATTCCGACATTTTTAGAACACTAATATGCAAGATTCTCCACAAAATAGAATGCGCCAACTCTTGAGCTGCACGCTGTGAAGGCTTTGAAGTTATCGGGGATGCCAAAGCCATTGCTCCGATTGCCTGAATAGAATATCCAAAATCTGCGTTGATCTGAGCCTTTTGAAACAGTGCTCACTTCAAGTCTGAAAGGGGATGTGGGTTGCCCGTTTTATGTGCTGCATATGAATAGAAAAATACAGGTTGTATACAGCTCCTGGATATCACAGTTCCTTGCGCAAACAGACAAACATCCACGTAGTCGGCAGGGTTCGAACCTGCGCGGGGAGACCCCAATGGATTTCAAGTCCATCGCCTTAACCTCTCGGCCACGACTACTCCTGCTGTCTGGTCACATGCTATTTTCTTGTCTGGATGTGAGAGGACACAGGGGCCAACCATCAATGTGAATGCGAGCAGCATCGGATGCACTCGGCTGAAATACTGTGATGGCAAAGAGGAGTTCAACGACGTCTTCACCTAGACGAAAATGGTGTCGTGATCCGGATTTTGACTGGGGATGCTGAGGGCAGAACAAAAAGTACCAAACACTATACAGAGAAAGTTATCTGGGATGCCAAAGACATTGCTCCGATTGCCTGAATAGAATATCCAAAATCACCGTTGATCTGAGCCTTTTGAAACGGTGCTCACTTCAAGTCTGAAAGGAGATGTGGGTTGCCAATTTTAAGTGCTGCATATGAATAGAAAAAGCCAGGTTGTACACAGCTCTTGGACATCACAATTCCTTTCGCACACAGGCAAAGTGGCGAGGATCTACGTAGTCGGCAGGGTTCGAACCTGCGCGGGGAGACCCCAATGGATTTCAAGTCCATCGCCTTAACCTCTCGGCAACGACTACTCCTACTTTTGTGTCACATGCTGTTTTCTTTTCTGGATGTGAGCAACAGAGGACACTGGGGCCAACCATCGATGCGAACGCGAGCAGCAGAGGATGCACTCGGCTAAAATACTGTGATGGCAAAAAGGAATTCAACGACGTCTTCACTTAGCGAAAAAGAGTGTCGTGATCCGGATTTGGACTGGGGATGCTGCGGGCACAACAAAAAGTAGTAAACACTATACAGAGAAAGCAAACCACTCACTCAGGCCTGCGCACAACCGCTTAGAAGTGACTGAACGTACAGAGTCAACAGCAAGCTTCAGCTCATTTCTCTGAAGTCCCCCACCACTGTTTTCTGAGAAAGCAACCAAGCATTACAGAAGGCAAAACAACACCAAATGTTTGGAAGCAACACATCGCCACATATATTCTTGAAGAGGAAGCCCACGTCCCTCAAACGCTGGTAAGAGAGCACAGCAAATGATTAGGGGAGGTCTGCAACAAACCGACAGAGCTTCGCCCGAACAGGGACTTGAACCCTGGACCCTCAGATTAAAAGTCTGATGCTCTACCGACTGAGCTATCCGGGCTCTTACCAAAGCACAGGCACCTCAGGGATTTAACAGCACTTTCTCCATAAAGTGTTCCTGCTTTGCCAGCTTAAAATTTGTGGCATTAAATGATGAAGACCACAATGTATATAGGCACAAGAGAGGTTGTCTGCTGCTGGCAAGCTAGGAACACTGACATTGAAAGAGTGTTCTTTTTTTCATGGCCGGTTGCTAACTCTAAAGTGGTTTGGACAAACAAGTAATTGGTACATAATGAGTTTCACGATGCCAAGAGAGAACAAATCCGACATTTCAAAAATCAGATTGCCTGAAGAGAATGGCCAAAGTCATGTTTGATCTGAGACTTTTGAAACTGTCCTCACTTCAATCTTGAAAAGAGATGTGGGTTTCCCATTTTAAGGACTGCATGTGAAACATCCAGATTGTACACAGCTCCTGGACTTCACAACTCATCTCGCAAACTGACAAAGTAACAAGGATCCGCGTAGTCGGCAGGGTTCGAACCTGCGCGGGGAAACCCCAATGGATTTCGAGTCCATCGCCTTAACCTCTCGGCCACGACTACTCCTGCCTTTCCGTCACATGCTGTTTTCTTGTCTGGATGTGAGAGGACACTGGGGCCAACCATCAACGCGAATGCGGGCAGCAGAGGATGCACTCGTCTAAAGTACTGTGATGGCAAAAGGGAGTTCAACGATGTCTTCACCTAGACGAACAGGGTGTCGTGATCCGGATTTGGACTGGGGATGCTGCAGGCACAACACAAAGTACCAAACAAGGTGCAAGCACCTCTGGGATTTAACAGCACTTTCTCCATGAAGTGTTCCTGCTTTGTCAGCTTAAAATTTGTGGCAGTAAATGAGTAAGGCCACAATGTGTAAAGGGACAAGAGAAGTAGGCTGCTCCTGGAAAGCTAGGAACACTGACATTGAAAGAGTGATCTTTTTTTTCATGGCCAGTTGCTAACTCTAAAGTGGTTTGGACAAATAAGTAATTGGTACATAATGACTAGGATTCTGTTTCACTATGTAAGAGAGAACAATTCCGACATTTTTAGAACACTAATATGCAAGATTCTCCACAAAATAGAATGCGCCAACTCTTGAGCTGCACGCTGTGAAGGCTTTGAAGTTATCGGGGATGCCAAAGCCATTGCTCCGATTGCCTGAATAGAATATCCAAAATCTGCGTTGATCTTAGCCTTTTGAAACAGTGCTCACTTCAAGTCTGAAAGGGGATGTGGGTTGCCCGTTTTATGTGCTGCATATGAATAGAAAAATACAGGTTGTATACAGCTCCTGGATATCACAGATCCTTGCGCAAACAGACAAACATCCACGTAGTCGGCAGGGTTCGAACCTGCGCGGGGAGACCCCAATGGATTTCAAGTCCATCGCCTTAACCTCTCGGCCACGACTACTCCTGCTGTCTGGTCACATGCTATTTTCTTGTCTGGATGTGAGAGGACACAGGGGCCAACCATCAATGTGAATGCGAGCAGCATCGGATGCACTCGGCTGAAATACTGTGATGGCAAAGAGGAGTTCAACGACGTCTTCACCTAGACGAAAATGGTGTCGTGATCCGGATTTTGACTGGGGATGCTGAGGGCAGAACAAAAAGTACCAAACACTATACAGAGAATGTTATCTGGGATGCCAAAGACATTGCTCCGATTGCCTGAATAGAATATCCAAAATCACCGTTGATCTGAGCCTTTTGAAACGGTGCTCACTTCAAGTCTGAAAGGAGATGTGGGTTGCCAATTTTAAGTGCTGCATATGAAGATAAAAATCCAGGTTGTACACAGCTCTTGGACATCTCAATTCCTTTCGCACACAGACAAAGTAACAAGGATCCGCGTAGTCGGCAGGGTTCGAACCTGCGCGGGGAAACCCCAATGGATTTCAAGTCCATCGCCTTAACCTCTCGGCCACGACTACTCCTGCTTTTATGTCACATGCTTTTTTCTTTTCTGGATGTGAGCAACAGAGGACACTGGGGCCAACCATCGATGCGAATGCGAGCAGCAGAGGATGCACTCGGCTAAAATACTGTGATGGCAAAAAGGAATTCAACGACGTCTTCACTAAGCGAAAAAGAGTGTCGTGATCCGGATTTGGACTGGGGATGCTGCGGGCACAGCAAAAAGTAGTAAACACTATACAGAGAAAGCAAACCACTCACTTAGGCCTGCGCACAGCCGCTTAGAAGTGACTGAACGTACAGAGTCAACAGCAAGCTTCAGCTCATTTCTCTAAAGTCCCCCACCACTGTTTTCTGAGAAAGCAACCAAGCATTACAGAAGGCAAAGCAACACCAAATGTTTGGAAGCAACACATCGCCACATATATTCTTGAAGAGGAAGCCCACGTCCCTCAAACGCTGGTAAGAGAGCACAGCAAATGATTAGGGGAGGTCTGCAACAAACTGACAGAGCTTCGCCCAAACAGGGACTTGAACCCTGGACCCTCAGATTAAAAGTCTGATGCTCTACCGACTCCGCTAAAGCTGGGGAACAATAGTCTGTTTGAGGAAGGGAAGAGGGAAAAAGAAGGGGAAGAAGGGGAAGAAGAGGGAAAAGGAAAAAGAGAGAAAAGAGAAGGAAAAAAGAGAAAAAAATGAAAGGAAAGAGAAAAGGTAAATCCACCTTTCACCCGTCTGTTTGATTTTTGGTAGATTGCTATTCATATTTTATAGAAAATTGCCTTTTTATATGTTTCATTGATAAATCACTGACGTGAACGACGTCGGTTCGAATCCCACCTCTGACAAGGTTGAAATCACCCAATATCTTTTCTAATCTTTTCTTAATGAATGAACATAAATGTATAAATTTCATGTGCTTTTATGCCTTAACACTTATTTTATAAAAAACTAATTTCTCATTGTATGGATACATGTTTATATTTATTTATTACCCATATGAATATGGAGTTCCTTCAAATATATTAGATGTAGGTCTATAATAATAGTTAAGGTGCATTTTTGCAAAATCAGTGTTTTGACTCAGGCTTGCAGAATGATTAATGATAAAAAGTTATTACTGTATTCATATGTGTTATTTGTATGTATGTAATTTACATATTTGCTTGAGAAAAAAATACCCAATTCATTAATACAATCTAATTTAAAAATGAAATAAATTAGAATTGAAAGAACTGCAACAATGTAATTGTCTTCTCTGAGTGAATGTTGGCAATAAATAAAGGATTGCTGTTTTACAGTTTTTTTCAATTGCTTACACACTAAAATTAAAACTTCCCCATTATTAGCAAAACCTACACTCAAGGACCAAAATACCAGCCTAGATTTGCACAATTGTAAGCACGTTGTCACCTTCACCCTTTTTGCAAAACATTATACACAGTTATTTGTAAAACTCTACACACATCTTCACACCTTAGACACAGATAAGGATTGTGAGGTTACTTCCTTGTCATTACAAAGCCCCAGTTTGCCATTGACCACACTAATGAATGAATTGGATATGCACATCCACCAGGTGTGGAAGCACACATGTGCTAATTTGAAAACGCAGCACTCAGGTGTGCTATAAAAGGCAGCAGGTGAGTTCACCTGTCAACAAAAATGGAAGGATCTAGAAGAAGAAGAGTGGGAATACGTAAGAGGGGAAGCTCAAAAAGGAGATGAAGGAGGTAGAGGTAGAGGAAGAGGAGAAGGAGGTAGAGGAGGAAGCCCAGGTAGAAGAAGAGGAGAAGGAGATAGAGGAGGAGGAGAAGGAGGTAGAGAAGGACCTGAAGGGTTGATATAACCTGAACAAAGAAGATGAGGACCAAACTCAACTCAAGAAATCCGTGCAACACTTATTGACCATGTTATCAACCATGGACTGACACTGATGGAAGCTGGACAAAGAGATCAACCAAATCTCAGGAAAAAAATCACAAATCACACTCTTAGAAGAAGAGGTTCTATTTAGAACCTTACTGTAAAAGGTTGCATCAGTGCTACGTATTTGGAACCCCTAAAAGGTTCTATACACTCTTAAAAAGGGTTCCTCTGGGTTCTATATAGAACCCTGGGGTTCCATATTTGGCCAATAGAACCTTTTACCAAAAAAATGGTTCTATATAGAGCCATTTTGGAGTTCCATATATGAAGCGGGGGATGGAACCATTTCCATCACCCAAACTGAAATTGCCCATTGAAAATACGCACATTGGCAACACGTCCATTTCACAAAAACTCCGTATCCGCAAATAATAATAATAATCATCATTATTGTAACATTTTATTAGGCTGCATATGTAGAAGACGCTTTTATCCAAAAAAGGAACAAAGCACAAATAAACACAATATTTTGACGCATATCCAGTGTGGGTGCTTAGTGTGGAGGCTGCGAGACGCCCATGTGAACACTTGCAGTTTCATTGCAGTTCTTTCAGTGGAAACAACTTAAAATACTCTTTCATTTCTGGTCATACAGAAAATAATAATACATTATTCGCAAATACATTTATTTGCGTAAACTCACAATAACAAGAAAACGTTGTGCTTTAACAAACAGGCGCGCTTCATGATCTCCGTGAACCGGAGCGCGAGAACTGAAACAGCCGCATTCGAATTTGTTCGTTTTAAATTGGACATTTAAAGCTTTTGTAGACTAAAGCTTTAAATGTCCAATTTAAAACGAACAAATTCGAATCGAAAGCCAATATCTTCTGACTATGTAATTATGTAGTCAGCTAATTATGTATTTCTCTCTAAAGGTGTATCCGGGGATGGAGATTTGTTTTTAGCAGAAACTGATTTAGAAAACAATAGTTTATTAATAAACAATTAATGCCTCGTTATGTTATATTATTTTATTATCAGACACATTTATTATGTCTTATGAATCATATAAATCCCCTTTCTGTAGGCTGTGGTTACGGCTCTTCTCATTCAGCACTGCGGGGAAAATCATTTCCAGGTTCTAATCTGGCCTCAGAAAACCAGTAAAATATTTTTTTTCCATATTCATTTGTCAAATATTTTAAATGTTTAAAGGGGCAAAAAATCAAAAAAATATCTGAAAATTCGTCGATATAGCCTATATATGTTTGCGCAGCATTTGACGTAGTCCTACAGTTTAAATTAACATTTTGGTGTTCAACTCTGCGTTTTACAAAATACAACAACCGTTCATTTTTCATTTTGCAATTAGGCCTACGGATTAAATAAGGGGAAACGAATGAACACAAAAGTAGGCTACACTGACCGTTTGGACATATACGAGGCAGAGTTCTTTTATAAAATTCATAAAGGATACAAGGAATAGCCTACTAGACAAAACCTCAAAGAAATGCCACAATCAAGACCGCGGAGCAGAAATGAGGGAGAAACACAGAAACTCTGTGACTGTCCCTGCCATTAATGCTTGGATGACACACCACGTCTCCTTTTATAAATAATAATAATGTTTAGTGCGGTGGCTGTGATATACCAACGTCCGTTGCCATTATTTTTGGAATGGCTTATCGCGAAAGGAAAAAAAAATGTTTTAGTCGCATAACACCGTTAATAGAAACGCTGTCATTTCACAATATTTTTTTATCGACAATCAGAAAAAAAAACGCAAAAGTTTTGTGCAAATATGTATTGACGCCACTTAACCGAGCAAAAAGGTTTCACTCGGTTATCCAATTTTAAACGGTTAATCGGTTAACCGGTTAACCATGGACACCCCTAGGGGCGACCAACCTAAAACTGTAAATTATTAGTTTTATACGCAAATCTTTATTTTTAAATTTGTAAATTGTAAATTTGTCAGTGATATGTGGTGAGAAGAAGCTACAGTAGCTTGGGTTCTATAGCTAAGCATTAGCCTGTTATACTTGATTAAACTTGAAAACATCATCTGGGGCGACCGAGCATCATGTGGGGCAACCGCCACTGATTGCTTAAATGATAGAAAACATATATCATGTATTTGTAGTTTCTGTATGCAAATGTTTTCATCCATTATGCATTTAGTTGTTTTAAATAACTTTCTACATTTCACCACATATTTTTTTCTAAATTTCAATAATTTTCATCCTACTTCAGAGAGGACTAAGCTTACTTCTTTTTGATTATGTTTTTTATCAAAGAAATGTGTGAATATTAAGCATTCATTCTACTTTTTCCAATTCTTTTTCTAACTCTGTGTATGTTTAAATATACTTTTTTTTCTAGATGGCCCCACTAACAAGCAAAGAAAAGACTGCTCGCTACAGGCAGCGGAAAATGCTGTTCAATGTGTCTGCAGAATGCTGCTATGTTCAACTGTTAAGGCGAGACACGGCAGGCAAAAACATCGTTTTTTTTTCACTGGTCAATTTTGAGATTTTGGGATATTTGACTTCAATAACATGTATTCTTTCAGACTTGTGTTGAAAAAAAGTCCGAAATACATATTTAGGTCTTTATTTTACTACACTTTGTCAGTTTGCGCCTGTAGACTTCTCATAAATTCAACAAAAGTTGCGTTCTAAATGATCGCGCTGCTCCACGATCGCTGCATACACCCTGTCATCACATACAAAGCACATCTCTCTCCTTTACAATGCTGTCAGGTCCAAATATGGTCATTTCCTTTTAATCAACAACCAATCGTGGAAGCAAAAGTGGGGATTTGTTTACCTCGGGGATTAATGTGATTCGTCAATCGTCACATGGTATGCTTTGACGCTTGCTGATTTGGTTTAGCTTTCCGCGGGACTTTCTGAATGAATGAATGAAAATGACTTCACGTCAGTCATCGAAAAGATTACAGCAGTTGTCACTTGCTAGGGGGAAAAGGAAAATTAGTGATGTATTACCCTGTAAAATGCCCTCGGGAAGCGCATCTGAACGCAAGCTGTCGATGGGAAGCCAATCTATAAATAAAGATGAAGCGCACGCAACACAACAGTGGCTGCTTGTTCATGTTGCGCGATTGAATGAGCTGATTGGTGATTTAACTTGTCCGAATTGTGGTATGTCAGGGCTGAACATTAATATAGATCCACAGAATCATGGGTTCTGTAGCAGTTTATTGCTCGAGTGCTGTCTGTGTAAAGATGACAAGTACTGCAGGAGCGTGTTCACGTCTACGCGACTTCGAGATGAGTCTAGGAACGATGTCGCATTTGATGTGAACGTGCAAATGGTCCTCTTGGCACACGAGTTGGGATTGGGATATGCAGCTCTCAGAAAAATCAGCAAGGTGTTGGGGCTCCCTGGACTTCACCTTAAAACTTATCAGAGGCACGGCAAGAGAGTGACAGGTAAGTTAGCTATGGACAGTGTTGTTTTAGAAAAGTTGAAGCAGTCTGTAGAATTTCTAATGTCAGAAATAGCCGTGTGGCTGTTACCACCTTCTAACATATTAAGACATTACTGTAACAATATTTGTTTTGTATAAATGGAATATTTATTTATAATATTTATAAGAATAGCAGTCAGTAGAATTTCTCATGTCAGAAATAGCCCAATACGTGTGGCTTTTACCACCTTTTAACATATTATGACATTACTGTAACAATATTTGTTATGTGTATGGATGCAATATTTATAATATTTATAAGAATAGCAGTCTGTAGAATTTCTAATGTCAGAAATAGCACAATACGTGTGGCTGTTACCGACCTTCTAACATATTATGACATTACTGTAACAATATTTGTTTTTTATGGATGCAATACATTTATAAGAATAGAATAAAGTGCCATTCCATTCAATATGTTGGGTTGCGGTGATCAGTTTTACTTTCACAGTACAGAGTTTTGTGTACTGTATCTATAAAAAACACATTTTGTTTTAGCGGCAGAAATTGAGAGGGCTCTGGAGTCACTTCACAGGACCAGGGAGCAGGTCAGGCAAGCCTATGCAGACATTGATGAAGATGTGGCAGAGTTGCTGAGAGAGGATGCAGATGCAGTTATAAATATCAGTGTGTCTTTTGATGGCACTTGGCAGAAAAGAGGGTTCACATCACACTATGGGATTGGGGTGTGCATAGATATTTTTTTTACAGGACTGGTGATCGACTATAGGAGGTTCTATCCTCCTATTGCCATGCGTGTGCCCTTAAAGAAGCTGCCAGGCAGGAAGGAAAGATCACAGATGAGGAAATTTACAGCTGGAGAGAAACTCATGACTGTGCACAAAATTTTTGGGGCTCAAGCAAGGCAATGGAGCAGGAGGCAACGAAGAGGATGTGGGCCAGGTCTTTGAGTCGCCACCAACTGAGGTATATTCAGATGCTGATGGGAACAGTGCTGCATTCAGGCAGGTGGTATCCCTCAACCCATACCCTGGGCATGAGGTGGTGAAATTAGAATGCATCAACCATGCCCATAAGCGTATGGGCACAGCGCTACGAAAATTGAGTGCTGAACGCAAATTGGGGGGGAAGGGGCTGGGAAAATTAACGGCCAATAAATGTAAAACATTACAAAATTATTACATGAAGAATGAAATCTGGGCTGGTCTCCTCCACAGCATGTCCTGTGACGAAGTCCCCTTGCACACCAGGTTCAACCCGTCCTGGTGTTGGTATAGTAGAGCGGAGGAAAATGGAGAAACTCCAGAAAGCCACAAGCTCCATGCAGGGAACTTTTTGTCTCGGGAGGTGGGCCAGAAGCTGATACCTGTCTACCACCGCATGTCAAGTGACAGTCTGCTGCAGCGCATGCAGCATGGTGGCACTCAAAATGCGAATGAGTGCCTCAACTCAGTAATTTGGGCCCGCTGTCCAAAAACAGTGTTTGTGGGTAAGAGTAGGGTTGAGGCAGCAGCAAGTATGGCCATTTCAACTTTTAATGAGGGGGCCTCTACCATGCTTGCCATTATGGATAAGCTTTGCCTGGAAAGCACTGTCGTTACCGTCAGCACCATCAGGGAAACCGACATGCTGAGGATCACAAAAGCCGAATCTATCCAGTCTGAGCGTGCAAAACGTTGCAGAAAGACTCTGAGCACAGCTAAAAAGCTGAAAAGGCATCAGCAAGAGAGGGGTGAGGGGCCTACATATGGTGCAGGCATGGAGAGCTAGGCTTTCAACCCTCATGGGTGAACTTTGTGTTCCGATGGACATAAAAGAGAGTTGCAGTTCTGATAAGTTTGTGTCTGTATCTGTGGTTCTCAGTGGTTAGTTGAAGGTCTTTTTTGGCAATGTTGTTTTATTTAAATGTCATTTTTCATGTAAATTGTTAAAAACAATAACTTGGCCAGTTATTTTGCTTGTTAGCAATGTTTTCATGTAGAAATGTGTGGAATTTTAGAATATAAATTTTTAAAGCCCGTTTTCTCAAAATGACTTTTGAAATCTCCACTTCAGTAGCACCTATATACACCAAACTTTCCAGTCTTGTACCTAGTTATATTATGAAGACATTTACAGAGGGATTTGTAAATATATTATTCCTAGCCTGATTTATGTAACATTTTATCCCAAAAAACATGGCGAAAATCATTTTTTTAAGACTATTGATGGTATATTCTGATTTACAGGATAACAAAAGTAGATATCCATAAATCCTTCTGTAATTTTTTCCCCATCTATTATATGAACACAATGAAAAAAAATTGAACCTGGCTTTATCCAATAGTCAGATTTCGTTGTTTTAAAGATATGCAAATTAGTGCATATTTAATCAAATAATGCCTCATTTGCATTTAAACATTAAAATTTTACCCTATTCACCTGTAGTGTCTCGCCTTAAATGAAAATAGTAATGAAAATGCAAACATTGTATGTTTAAGTGATTAATGAAATGAAAATGAAAAAGGAAAATGCTGTTCAATGTTATGTCCAAGCGTTTAATGCATTAGTATTGAAAATTTTAATATGATGGTTTTGTGTCAAATGAAATAGTGAGGAAACTGTTAAGGTTATGAAATGTGTCAAATGAAATGGATATGCTGATTCTTTCATAAAATTTCATTAGATATGCTGATTCTTCATAAAATTTCATTAAATGTGTTTTAACTATCAAAATCATTGAATAGTCTTAATTGCCTGCTGTTTTTCATCATGTGGGACGACCATTTGTCATGTGGGGTAACCAACTATATTCAATTCTGCAGTAAATTCAAAAAATAATGTCGGTCCATTTTGGTTGAAATATAATTCATTGGTATAACATCAATAAGTGGATACTATATCTACACATTTTAAATCAATTTTATGGATTATATGAGTAAAAAAAATATGTAATTGCTTTATGAGGGTGACACTGCCATTATAGATAAAAATGTATTTAACATCATTTTCAATAAATGAAAGGACACATGAGTATATCTTTCTTAAACAGTTCAATTAATTACTGATACCTCTTAAAATATAACTTATGTAAAGGAAATCTATTAATTATAAGAAAAATTACGGTCATTGCCCTATTCATTTGAGTTTAAAAGCACTAAAATATCTTTGTTTGAAGTTTTCACACACATGCATGTGTAGACTACACTCCACATGTTTAGAAAATAGACCAATATATTATTATTTCAAGTATTTTAAAAATGGGCCTCTCAAAGGCCTTATACGTCATTGACCCAATAATTAGTTGTGGAGCCAAATGTTGCAGTTGGAATAAATACCTCTATTTTTTTTTAAAGAAATAAAAGCCAAACACCTTATAGTTTTCGTAATACATTATTTGTTTTGGTTGCATAAAAATACACATAAACAAATTATCCGATTACTCGATTAATCGATTACAAAAAGAATCGATAGCTGCAGCCCTATTTTGCACTTTGTCACCAATTAATACAGGAAGCAATCTTAAGAAATTCCAATTCTGAATGGCTTGCCCTGAAAGCTTGGGCACCTCAGAGTTGACAGCACATGGCTTTGTGAGAGCATCAGTCCCTTTGTACTTGAACTGCTTGATGCGCCGGTTCAAAATTTAATATGTAAGCCATTGCTTCTCCTTGATGAAATACTTCAAGTACAATGCAACATCATAGGACAAGACATCCTCAAATATGTCATGGCCTAAACAAGGAGGGAGACCAGGCTGGCAAACATGAAAAGATTTCAAAGTATTGAAAACAGAGTTTCCCTTTATGCCTTTGTTGTCTTGAGCTTGTAGATCAAGAACAACAGAATTGTAACGTTCAGGGGGTGCGCTGTGGACCACAAACATTTGGGTCATTGTTTTGAAACTCATGCCGCGTGACTTCACAGTACCTGCATAAATATTGTGAACGACTGAAATTTTCGTTAAACCCACCAACGCTGTGTGAACCCAAATTATCACCAGCAATACAATACAAAGATCCTTTGACCATTTCACCACCTACACTTATTCCATTATCTTCCAAATCTTTTAAATCCACTAACAACTCTGAGAAAACATTAGCAAATCCAAATCGTTTTAAATCATTCTCTACACACAATAAGACAAGGGACATGTGATCAGTATTGTTCCGAACATGTGCAGGTAAATTAGCCACAGAAAGATAAACTGCAACAACTTTGTGTTTTTTCTTAGCAGAGCCGAGGGGATTTACAATTTCAAAAGCATCCTGGTAGAGAATTAGTTTCAGGCATTCAGGATTTTCATTAAAGAACTGGTAGACTTAAAGCTTTTACCATCACTTATGTCACTAAAATTATCCGAGTCTGGTTCACATGTCCGTTGTGACACTGAATTCTTCCAGAGTTCTGATTTCAGTAAATTACTTAATGTTTGCTTTACAGGTATGTAGTATGCAAACCTTTGTCTCATATTTTCGTCATTTCCTAATGTTACTTTCTTAAGGCCTCATTATGCTTCTGCGTCAACTCTACGCCGGCGTAGCTACGTCGTCACTACTACGGCGTCGTGGCTGTTTTATGCTTCTGCGTGAGGCTGTGGTGCTTCGCGGTGCATTTCGCCGCCAGAACGCTAAGGGGGTTCGCAAATCTCTTTGGTTCCGTGTGCCGCGAGCGAAAGAGAGAGAATGTTGTTGCAGCTGCCAGCTGGAGCTAATCGACGCTGAATAACAAGACGACACAAACTTTATCCCCACAGAATCATCACGGATGTCCAGGGCCCGTTCCACTCATAGACAGTAAAAGAAAGGTTCCACCCGAGCTGCCATAACGATACCTGTTCGGAATGACTTGAAGGATTTTTTTCAGTCTCCACATGGAACTGTGCTATGGCAGGATAATGTGTCCCGTGGCAGACTTGTTTAGTACTGTATTATCAATGATGTAACCGTGAATATTGTATTGAAAATAAACAACAAACTGTGTTTCAAAACAAACGCTGATTTATTGATTGATTGAGGTTTATTGCGAGCTAAAAAGAAAGAAAAGAATATAGACATATATATTAACAATGAAATAAAAAAAACGTTTTATTCTTAATTTAATTCTTTATTTACTTTCTTTATAAGAGTATTATAATTATCAGAACGAGGGTGCAAATGTTAAAAATAGCGCTATAGCGGGAAGGGGAAATCGGAAAAGCTACACTCCTGAAATTATGTATAATCTGACCAATCAAAGCCATTGCTGTCTGCGTCGCCTCGACGCGTAGTTACAAATTTTTGGAGGTGCACGTCGATTCCCTGTAAATGTCACTTATGCTATCAACAGAACATCCTCTATGCTTCCTGGACATATGAGCAGTAAATGATGATTTCACAGTGAATGTATTTTTACAACCTGTTACTGGACATGCCACAGGTCGCCCCTCCACTATATGCTCTTTTAAGTGGCACATAAGTTCTTTAACTGTGTGGAATTTTCGATCACAAAGTGAAATGGTACTTAAAATCTGCAACAAATGCCCCAGCAGTAACAGAGTTTTCAGACTCATTGTGAACCTGATAAAAATGAGCTTTAAAAGCTGCATAAGTACAAAATGTCCGTTTGCAGTCAGCAACAGCACATTAGAAGAGACAACAGGGCTCGTCCCTATGCAAGGCTCGAAATTGCGACCATTTTGGTCGCATTTGCTCCTGAATTTTAACCTGTGCGACCTAAAAATATATTTGGGAGCATTAGTGCGAGTGCAAATAATGGTTGTGGTGCGACCTGTTTTCATTTCTCTACAAAAATTTCGCAAATTACTGTGTACCTTATTTGCGCTGATACGCGGTGGCCGGACCATCATTTTATCCAACGTTACATAACCAATCAAACTTCATCCTTACGTTCTTAACTTTAAAGCAGATTTTAGATTGGTTATTATCAGCTGTCAATCACTCCCTTTCGTGGCGCTCCGTTGTCACGTGTGCCAATATCATCGGGGTCATAGCAGATAGATACTATCCGCGAGAACACCGCAGTTTAAGTGTTGTCAGCTCAGTACATCTCTTTCATTATCGATGGAGACACCGACCTGTCTGTCAAGGAGTGTGTGATCATGTATGTCTATGTCCGCGTCCTGCTTGATGGACAGCCCATCAAGCAGGTTGTTTTTTTTAACAAATCTCTTGAATGAATGATTCAATAACAAATACATTTAAGTCACTTGTCGCCACCTAGTGGAGTAACAATGTGATCGATACAATTGTTATTTGATGCTCCATGTTACTTTCAAAAGGTGCTTGTCTCTATTTTGATCGCTTCTGTAGACGTCAGTGTTTATATCCAAACCATAATCTGTAATTCTAGTTCCGATTCAAGTTCTTCTGTGATAAGAATATTTGTAACACAGAAATAACAATACTGCGTAGTTGTACTCTCTGGGTCAGCAGGAGCACCATAATGTTCCGCTGTGATTTATAATAGACATGTTTAATAGACAAAAAGTTGTCATTTAGGAATGAAAATCAGACATTAGATCTTCATTACATCCTAACACGGTAGAAGATCTAATCCAAATCAGCATTGAGGGTCCTCCTTTGGAGGCGTTCGATGCCTCAGCCTCAGTGAAGAGATGGATGGAGGAGGGACAGAGAGCCTGGAGACCAAATTTCAAATCCTGGCCACAGGATGTGTAAAGCCCCAGTGATTGTTGGTGTTGATTCATTGGTGTTGTTTTTAAATAAAAGAAATGTGTTTATATATAATTTGTAGTTGTGGTGATCTTTAATTTTTGGTGGGTGCTCCTTAATTTTCGCTGGTGCTCCTACTTTTTTGAAGTTGGTAGCACCAGTGCTACCATTGGTAAAAAAAAGTTAATTTCGAGCCCTGCTATGAACTCTACAATGCAGCACATAACCCCTCAATGTCTCTAGTGTTTTGCTGCAAAAACTACAGTTAATCATTTTTTAACAAACTAATAAAAAAAGTTTTAAATCCGAACGTTACTTACTCAGCATGAAAGAAAATGAGCCTGATTAACCCCAAATTCGTCAGCATCATTATTGTCTAAATAACACCAGTTAAATACTGTTTTGCTTTTTTTAATAAAACGAAAGTTTGTTCACTTACCAGTGCAAGAGATCGCAATTTAACATGTCATGCGTAAGCTCACTGGCAGAAATGGCGGGCGCTCTCACTTGTGAAGCTCGTCAACATGGATGATCATGCGATAATCAGAAATCTGCTTTGCTGCGGAAATTACAGTAAACGTTAGTCGTCTTTAAGCAAACCAACAAAATCGCTATTTTCATACAAACTTAGTTAACTTACTCAGTATGAAAGAAAACTGAAAGAGTTGAGCTGAACATAAAACCCACAGTCTAACAGCCAAACTAAACAACACTTCGTCAGCATCAATATAGCAAAATAGCCTCAGTCAAAATATATAGGCTAGGTTACAGTTAGTGTTATTTATTTTTATTTTTTTATAAAACGAACTGTCTGTTTTGTTCACTTGCCTGTGCAAGAGATCGCAAATGCACAACTCCGTTAGCTCACTGGCAGAAATGGCGGGCGCTCTCACTTGTGAAGCTCGTCAAAATGGCTGATCCTGCGATAATCAGAAATAACAGTAAACGTTAGTCGTCTTTAAGCAAACCAACAAAGTCCTATTTTTTACTAACTTACTCAGCATGAAAGAAAACTGAAAGGGTTGAGCTGAACATAAAACCCAGTCTACAGCGTAATTAACCAACAGTTCATCAGCAGCATCATTATTAATATGATGACGAAATAGCCTCAGTCAAAACATACAACTTACTTGTAAGTTGCAGCTATTTTTTTTTAATAAAACGAACTGGGTTTTTTTTATTATTCACTTACCAGTGCAAGAGATCGCAATTTGACATGTCATGCACAACTCACAGCACTCGCAGAAATGGCGGTCACTCTCACTTGAGAAGTTTTTCAAAATGGCTGATTCCGTGATTTTTTTTTTTTTTTTTTTTTTTTTTTTTTTATTGAACACAAAGCACAGGGGATACATCAAGTACAAAAATAGATAAAATGAAAAGAAAAAAAAAACATTATGCACAAAGACAACGTAAGCAAGGCAGTACAAAAGGGACAGTCCAATAAACAAAAAAACAAAACAAAAAAAAAGATCATGAAACAAGCACATAAATTCAAGAGGTGATTTACAAAGAAACCATAATTTCTTTAATCAACAAAGTAGTTTTAGCAGCTTTCTTGATAAACAAAGAGAGTCATAAAATAATTTTAAATCAACACAAAAAAGTTTAAAGTTGGGCTTAGATTCAATTACTTTACATTTATGAAGATGAAATTCACCGCATAAAGTAAGCAGCTTTAATCTGTCATCCATCTCCTTTGACCCCGAGTCCCAAGTCAAAAACAACACATTAACAACCTCAAAAGTAAAGAGTTTGTAATAAGCAGAAAAAATAAGCCAGGCTACTCTTTTCCAAAACTCCTTTACATAATCACATTCAAAAAACAAGTGTGGTATTGTTTCAAGGTTAGAATTACAGAATGTGCAGTGTGAAGAGACGTCCAACTTAAATTTAGAAAGAAGAGAGTTACAGGGATAGTAATTTTGTAGAATTTTAAAGTGAAGCTCTTTCCACTTGTTAGGTAACAGAAACCTATTAATGCCAGTCCATGTATTAATGGTAGAAAGAGAAGGATAATTTAATTTCCATTTGAAAAAGGCTTTGGGATGACAGCTGATCTTCCTAATAAGAAATCTTCTAATCCAAAAATTGTTACATTTGCCATTGGAAATCTCCAAACCCCCAATAGATAACTGGGGCATTTCACAAACGGATGCTCTAGCTACGGTATGACCGAACCATATGCAAAAGTTTAGGAGAAATAGAATTAATAACCCCGTTATAAACTGCAGGTGAGGAATTCACTCCAAAAAGATTGATAAATTCATTGTAGGAATAAAAGCTGCCATCCTTCTTAAACAAATCCAAAACAAAAATAACACCTTTGTCAACCCAATCCTTAATAAAGATAGATTTTTTTCCACGCAGCACATACTGATTATTCCATAGAATGCTCCTATGAGGGGAAAAATTGTGGCAAAAGGCAAGCTTACAGGCCTCCAAGGCTTGCTTATGAAAATTAGCAAGCTTGAACGGAAGTTTGTTACATTTAAAATCACAAGACAATAAAAAATGTAAAAAAAAAATTTCAAAGATAAATTTAGGTATGTGAAACCATAATAAACTAGAATCAGCATTCAGGCAGCGTTTAATCCAGCCGATCTTGAAAACCTGATTGAGAGTATACTGAAGTCCAAAGCATTCATACCTCCCTCCAAAGTATTTCTTATCAGAGTCTTTCTTTTAACATATTCAGTTTTATTTTTCCACAAGAATTTTAAAAGAATAGAGTCGATAGATGAGCAAGTTTTCTGATTGACATATAGGGACAAAGCTGGGTAAACAATCCTAGAAATGCCTTCAGCTTTAGATATCAAGACACGACCATAAATAGTTAAGTTTCTTTGTAGCCAGCAATTGAAGACATTCTTTAGTTTTTTTTGTCCGTTGTGAAAAGTTATCTAAAATTCTATCTTTGGGAGATTTACTTATTAACCCTTGTGCATCAATTAAAAAAAGTTACACATAGGTAAAAAGAGGACAAAAATGTCCATGTCAAAAAACTGTCATAAAAATGTGTTGCTTTGGAGCACAGACTTAAGTTTGGTATCATTTTAAAGAAGACCCTTTGCAGATTATTGCTGAAGTAAAAAAATAATAATAAGGAAATCCAAAAAAAAGTTATATAGGTATAAGTTTATGAAAATTATTTATAAAATAATATTTTATATAAAATATATATTTTTTAAATCAGGTTGAACTCAAAACTACAATAAAATCAAAGCCATAAATCTAAATAGGTTGTGTTCCAAATTTGAGGATGATATGTCAAAAAATGAGCTTTCAGTAACAGTTTGTTTGGGCGTAGTAACATATTTTCCCCATTGGGTGCCAGCAAAACCCCACTGGAGCTCACAGTGATTGGATTTGAATTTGCAGTTTTTCTCTCTCAGTCTGACAAACACACATATGCGCACACACACACATATTTTTTTATAACACACATACTAACCACACTCTGACATCCATACCAACACACCCATATTGTTGCATAATTTATCCAGTTGGCTCTATAGTATGCCGAACCAGAAAACAGGAATAAAGCGATATTTGTTTTATAGGCCAAACTTTAAAAAAAATGACACCATCTGATAAAAAATAGTAAAAAATAAAATTTTGAAGCCTTGCCATCAGAATGAAAGCCTCTTAACAAAGATTGCATAATTTTTATAGTTAACTGAACCGGGGATTAAAAATGGCAGTTTTAATGGGTTTCAATGGGGACATTTTTGTCCAAAAGGTGCTGAGAGGGAGTATTTTTTGTACCTAAAGCAAAAAATATTTTTTTAAGAAAATGACGGTGAAATAGTAAAATTCCAATAAAAATACACACCTGTGCCAAGTTTTTTGCAGTTAGCTTTAACACAG
The DNA here is from genome assembly GCF_988280905.1 of Pimephales promelas. Classification (NCBI taxonomy): domain Eukaryota; kingdom Metazoa; phylum Chordata; class Actinopteri; order Cypriniformes; family Leuciscidae; genus Pimephales; species Pimephales promelas. Next base: position 5,178,604 of record NC_142781.1, read on the forward strand.
GCAAAGTGATCAAAAAAACAAAACTGAAAAGGACAAAAATGTCCACAAGGATGCACAAGGGTTAAAATGCCTAAATATCTAACAGAGCTTTTAACCTCAATGCCTTTATATGACCTTTTTCAATACTGTGAATAGGCATGATTTCACTTTTATTTCAGTTAACAGTGAGACCAGAAGCATTAGAAAATGTTTTAAAGCTTCCAAAATAACATGAACCTGTTTCTCATCTTTTAGAAACAGACAGGTGTCATCCACCAGTTGGCTAATTAGAAAAGTATGTTCAGCTACAACAATACCCTGAACATCTACACAGCGGGTAATAAAAATATTAAGAAACTCTGTGACTAATAGAAACAAAAAAGGTGAAAAAGGACACCCTTGTCTGATGCCCCTATCGTAAACCGGGGAGAAACACCATTTACCAATGACACATTGCTGTAAATATTTTTGTAAAAAGTCTGAACTATTCTAATAAAGGAAGGGCCAAAACCAAATTTGCGCAACGATTCAAACATGAACTCATGCTCGACCGTATCGAAGGCCTAAAAATCTAAAAACAAAATGATTGCATTATCGTTGATCAATTCATTGTAATCTAAAATATCTAAAACAAGCCGAATGTTATTTGCTATATGCCTACCTTTCATAAAGCCAGATTGGGAAACTGAAATAATTTCTTCTAAACATGGTTTTAATCTATTTGCGTAAAGAGAAGCTAACAATTTATAATCCGAATTAAGTAAGGTAATTGGGCGCCAATTATCTAAGTATAGAGAATCTTTGTTAGGCTTTAAAGTGATCAAACCCTGCTTCATGGATTCAGTTACTTCACCTTTTATTACACAGTCTTTGAAAACTTCCAAAACAAGCTTTTTTATATCTTGCCAAAAGGTCCTATAAAATTTGAAAGGCAGTCCATCTGGACCAGGCTTTTATTGAGGGGGGCTTTCTGGATAATTCTATCTAACTCTTCCATATTTAAATCCATCTCACAGGACGAACAATTTCCATCATAGGTGTGAATGCTTGAACCCTCTCAAAAAAACTATCAGCAAACTGAGGATTAAATGAAGAAGAATAAAGCTGTGAATAAAAATTGGAAACAAAATGTTATGTCTCAAAATGCATACCAGTAATGTTTTTTTTTTCTTTCTGATGCACTATTTAAAAAAACATTTCCTAATTGAACCTAATCCTTTAATCTAAGCCTATGTTTGTGAAACCAGGCCTTAATCTTAATGTCATAGAAGAAGAAATCCAATAAAATAGAAATAGTTTCATAGCTATATACACAGCAAAATCCCCAGTGTTAAATTAACACTGAGAGTGTTAAATTAACACCGAGAAGTGAGAATTATATAAACTCTGAGCAGAGTGTTAAATGAATACTGAATCAGTGTTAAAGTTAATGAGATAATTAAGTGAATAATTGAGTGATGATTGAGCATTATTGAAGACACCTGATGTTAACAAGCAGAATCACTGAAGGAGAAAAACAGAAATTTTAAGTCACCATTATGGAGATTAGTGTTTGCTTTAGTTGGGCTCTTGACCCTTAATTCTTTAACTTTAGATTTTGTCTGGCTGTTGTCTGTGACTTATAACAGCCAGATGAAAAAAGGTGATCTGATGGTGTTGGTTGTGTTTCAACACAATCATCAATTGACCTGAATTGCTGAACTCATCAAGAGCATAAATTCCTTAAGGATTTTAGCAGCATGGTCATTTTAGGACAAAACATTTTTAACCTTTTCAATGAAAAATGATTTAAAAAAAATTAAAAATATCCCAAAAATATTTTATAAAGGCATACACAGACATCAAGAATTAACACACTAATCTCAGCAATGGTGGCAAACAGATCACCTCTGAACCTAAGCTCATTATTTATTCATGCAGCAATGCATGATGGGAGCCATGAATGAGTTTTGATTGGTGGCACCAAGAATGCAACATGCTTTATAACTGTTACCATTGTTGAGATTCACAGGCTAATTATTGATGTCTGTGTGTCTTAACATTGTAGAGAAGTAAACAATTATATAAGAAAAGCTTTTAAGAAATTGTTTTTAATATTCTGCAGATATTGAGAATATTATGCTGCACAAGGTCACTGCTGCTATAATTATTAAAGTAAACCTCACTCTGAAATTAGATTAAATATGAATTCAGTGATTCAGATTAAATGATTGTGAATTAATGATTATGTTAAAACACAACCATCACCATCAGATCACCTTTTCTATTTGTTCATCTGGCTGTTATAACTCATGTACAACAGCCAAACAAAATATAAAGTTAAAGAAATAAGGGTCAAGAGCCCAACTAAAGCAAACACTAATCTCCATAATGGTGACTTAAAATTCTGTTTTTCTCATTCAGTGATTCTGCTTGTTAACATCAGGTGTCTTCAATGATGCTCAATTATCACTCAATTATTCACTTAATTATCTCATTAACTTTAACACTGCTTCAGTGTTCATTTAACACTCTGCTCAGAGTTTATATAATCCACACTCTCAGTGTTAATTTAACACTGGGGATTTTGCTGTGTACTGTACAGTTTATCGTACATTGTGTCAGAGTTTTCAAATTCATAACATTCGGCACAGCAACAAATATTGTCCTTTAAGGTCATTTGCTCTACAATACATACAGCATTTTTAAATGTGTGTTTTGCTGCAGGGTTAATCATAATTCCGTACGGATGCTCCAGCTGTGGTGTCGATATTGATCTTCCTGAGGCCACGCAAGTACACTATTGATCTCACAGACAGACATTTAATAGACTGACTTTCAAAAACCAGACAATCACTGCCGCTCAACCATATGTGAGCAGTTTATATTCGTCCAAACTATTCAGAACAATCTCCAGCTCTCCAGAATGGGTTCTTTATTTCGCAGTGAGGAGATGTGCCTCGTGCAGCTGTTCTTTCAAACAGAATCGGCCCACAATTGCATCAATGAACTTGGTCATCTTGGCTTGGTTCAGTTTAAAGATGTAAGTAACCTTGATGCGTTTGTGTGAGTGTGAAAGCAACTTCTTTTGACTGTCTAGTGACCCGTCTGTGTTGTTGAACTGAAATTACATTGTTTGAGCATCAGGCCATGAGCTGCTTAGTGCTTATTTTATAGTTAAAATGTTAAAATGGAAGATTAATTTGTCAGATTGTCGAATAACCTTAATAGCATTGATTTCTTTTAGCAGCATGCACACTTTCTTTTGCATACTCACTACATCATTTTTCAGTTTGTATTGAGCTTGTAGTGTCACATTATTTGATTTCTCACCATTGGCTGAATCGATCAATGCATAACACTGCAGAGCAAGAAAAACTGGTTCTGTAAATTATGTCGAAATCGTGTATTTTTTTATTTATTTTTTTATGATCTTTTAGCTGAATCCTGGTGTAACCACATTTCAGAGGCACTTTGTGAAGGAAGTGAAGAAATGTGAAGAAATGGAGAGAATTCTGAGTAAGAATGTATATTTTATTATAACAAGCTGGTTTATTGTATTTATTGATACTGAACACTTACGATAGCCCTAATTCTGATCTCACAACATTTGTGCTGTAAATTGTATACATTTTTAAGCCATTTTAATATTGCAAAAATGTAGACTATCTTCTCTGTTTTACATATAGTGCAGATGTGATCTAACAATAAAACTGATTTACACTTGAATCATATTCCCAGGTAGTGTTACGTATCACAAGTAACGTGAGTTGCGTGTACTTTTTTCAAGTAACGCATTACTTCTACAAAATATCCGACTTCCTTTTTCAAATAACGCAAGTTATTTTAATGATCCAATTCAACCATACTAATAAGCAAAAAAAAAAACTTTATAAGCAAAAATAACTAATAAGCAAAAATAACTTTAACTCTTGACCCTTTTTTATTTCTTTTTGTTAGTTTGGCTGCTCCAACATTGTGTATGTAAAGCACATTTGTTATTGCCTGAGAGAACCGGTTAACAATATATTGTGATGATGATGTTATCAACATATTGTGACCTGATTGAATGATGTCATTCAGAGTCTAAATCTTTGACAATGTGAGTGAGATTGTGTTTTAACATTGGAGATTGTAGTTTCTTCAGTTTGAGATCCAACAGCAATGTGAACAAGTTTGAAAATTCACTTAAGCTGTTCTGTTTAGACACACAAACATCAAGAATTAGCATACGAATCACAACAATGGTGACAATAAACAAACTACTGACACAAAGATCAATCCTGAACATCACAAAAGAAGCTATTACAGTCATAACAAAACAATAGCAAAATAAAACACAAACAGGAAAAACAATGAAAACTACAGGACAATTCAGCTGCATAATTTGAGTGAACAACTGGTTGAGTGAATCAAGACACTACAATATTTAATTTCATCATTTAAACATAACCATACTGCAATGCATGGTGGAAGCCATGGATGCATTTTGACTGGTGGCTCCCATCATGCACTGCAACATGAAACTATTGTGTGATTGTCACCATTCTGGAGATTAGTATGTAGATTCTTGATATCTGTGTGGGATTTTAAAACCTTCAGAATTAGTAAAGCACTGTTGAAATTAGCTACTGTAATGAAAATGAATAGAACCTCTATTTACTCAGTTTATAATGCTGGTTGAGTGAATCAAGACACTACAATATTTAATTTCATCATTTAAACATAACCATCATGACCTGGGCTGTGTTTCCCAAAAGCATTTTAAGCCTAACCTGATCGTAGAACAATTGCAACCAAAGGTCTGTACGATCAAATTTGGCTTTCGGGAAACACAGTCCATGTCGTGGTTTCTCTTCCAGTAACATATGTGCTTTATAAACACAGAGTTAGAGCAGCCAGAGAAAAAACTAATGTTAAAAAGCAAAGGGTCAAGAGCCCAACTAAAGCAAACACAGATCACCATAATGGTGACATGAAACGAAACATTCCATAAAACATCATCATCTAAACTTCTGTTCAATACAAATAAGAATGTGTGTAGATGACAGAAATACACTGGTAATAATAAGTACAATAATGTGTAATGGCTCGAGGTCAGTAGTTCTTGTGTTTCTGTTTTTTCTGTTCTTGTTGTTTCATTGATTCTTCTTATTAACATCAGGTGTCACCACTAATGGCCAATCATCACTTAATTAATCATTTAACTATCTCATTAACTTCAGTTGCTTCAGTGTTCATTTTTAACACCCTGGAGTTGGACCCATATGTACACCAGGAGTGTTAACTTAACACTGGGAATTTTGCTGTGAAAGTTCCCTTATATATCTGAAATGTCTCTTTAACTACTGACTCCAACCTCACACAGGTATCTGGAATTCCAGAGGGGAGGTGAAGTTTGCGAATGGAGTTCTGATCAAGAATTACCCGTAATATTACTGGTTTACGCATGTCCTGTTTGAAAAAGAAACACTATTTGACAAAAATGGGACAATTCACACATAAAATATAATTGTCATAGTCTACTTAATCTTATGTTGTTCCAAATGTTCCATTTGTTCCATATGTTAATTTGTATAATTACACAGACAATAAGTACATGTTATTATTGAGTAAATTACCATTTTTATTCTGGGTGAGAATGTATTCTTTTGGTAATAAATAATTTAACAACCAGTAGGCCTATGGATCTGTGCGTTCATTCGTTCACACACCCACACACCCGATTCATATTTAAAGTCTTCTTGCGCGATTCATATTTAAACCCGGTGCCGCGTTTGCCGACCTCAGAGGGTTAAACGTAACTTTCCCCAACATTGTTCTCTAGATTAATTTGAAAGCCTTTGGATATATTTATCTTACTTCAAATATAGTCATGTTGCTTTCTCTTGAAATTGTACATTATTTAGGATATCTTGAGAAGGAGATGGTGAAATCTAACATTGTAATTGCTGTAACAAAGGAGAAGGAGATGGTTCCCTGTCCCAGAGATGTTCTGGAGCTGGAGGTGAAAACAACACTTGTCATTTTTTTATTATTATTCTGCTATACTTGATTGTGATTGGTTAATCACTGCTTTGACCAAATAAACCCCTTCTCTCTTACTCTGTATAACAATTTGACACACAAACAGAAATTCAGACATAATGATTGTCTTCAAACCTTTAGTCCACATTTGAGAAGTTGGAGCAGGAGCTGCGAGAAATCAATTGTAACCATGACACCCTCAGACAGAACCTCATTGAGCTGATGGACATCGACTCTCTGCTGAGGATGACTGAAGACTTCTTTGAGGAGGTGAAGATCTCGAGATCTCAGAACCATTTAATCCTAAATCCGTGTTATTTTATATATTTATATAGGCCTACTATTGTAGCATTCATTATTTTGAAATTCTATTTTTATATTTGTATTTTTCATTTCAGTTTTAGGTAGTTTTTTGTGCTTTTGTAATTTGTATTAGTTTCTTTTTTAAATATCTTAAATATATTTTTCTTTAAGTTTTAGTTTCAGTAATTTTAGTACTAGTTCAAAATAATTTGAAATAAAAGATATTTCTATTTTTTATATCTTTCTATGGCAGAAATAGTAAGAGTAGTATTCTGTTTCAATTGAATATACATCACAATAGTAAAGAAAAGTTTCATGCTGAATTTAAGGCCTCAGTTCATGCTTAAAGGATTAGTTCACTTTAAAAAAAACTTTTGCTGATAATTTACTCACCCCCATGTCATCCAAGATGTCCATGTCTTTCTTTCTTTAGTCGAAAAGAAATTAAGGTTTTTGATGAAAACATTCCAGGATTTTCTCCATATAATGGACTTTAATGGGAACCAAACTGTTCAAGGTCCAAATGAGAGTTTCAGTGCAGCTTCAAAGAGCTTTAAATGACACCAGACGATGAATAAGGGTCTTATCTAGCGAAACGATCGCTCATTTAAAAAATAAATAAAAAAATATTTTTTTTCTCTTCTGTGATCCACGTTCGTGACTTTCCTGTTCAAACTCGTTCATCAAAATGAACAAATCTTTTCTTTGAGTCATGACTCCAAGGGTCTTAGATAAGACCCTTATTCATCGTCTTGAATCGTTTAAAGCCCTTTGAAGCTGCACTGAAACTGTCTTTTGGACCTTGAACCGTTTGGTTCCCAATGAAGTCCATTATATGGAGAAAATCCTCAAATGTTTTCATCAAAAACCTTCATTTCTTTTCGACCGAAGAAAGAAAGACGTGGACATCTTGGATCAGCAAAAGTTTTTTTTAAAAAGTGAACTACTCCTTTAATACATCTATCAATTTGGTTTATTCAAGCTTGATCTGCAGGGCGTTTCACCTTCACGGCATCTATCTAAGATTCAAATGGACAATTTTTAACTGCTTGAGGTGATAGTTTACCTAAAAAATGCAAATTCTTTCATCATTTACTAGCCTTCATGTTGTTCCAAACTTGCGTGATTGAAAGGAGTTGTCCATAATACTCATTTCCATGCAATGAAAGCGAAAGGTTACCATGGACAGCCTGATGTACTAAAGCTGTGTTGACAATTGCTTGTGTGCAGGCCGAGTTACTGCTATGCTCTGAGCCTCCGTCTGAAGATTCGGTGTCAATGACCGTCTCGTCCTACTTAACCTGCCGCAGATACAGCAGTGCCAGCACCTCCGGACCTCTAAATCTAGGGTACGTTTAAAAGATTTTGTCCAACTGATACATACACGCTTTAAAATAAAGATTTTAAAGACAACACAAATTTTTTTTTTTACAGCCTGACCTAATTGTACTGCTAATGCCATAGGCCTATCTGTACGCATTTTAAGTTTTGTTGCAGGTGTTATCAAACAAGACAGGTTTCCTGCTTTTGAAAAGGTTCTTTGGCGCCTTTTTCATGGAAATTTCGTCCTTCGGCACGCAGAGATACAGACCACAGACGAACTCCAAGTGGTGGTGAGACAATATTTTTAATGGGTATTTTAAAGACCCCTGGTGATGAAAATCAAGTTTTTGAAGTTTTTAACATGCTAACCCGGCCTATCCCAGACAGCAAACTGACATTGAATCAACGTGGAAACGACGTCTCTCATGACATTGAAACAACGTTGATTTTGCTCATCGAATTAATGTTGAACCAACGTCAGACGCGGCATTCTTCAAAGCTAAATGAAAATCGAAAATTGGTTCGCTTTCATAACGTTGAAACAACGTGTTGATTTCAAGTTGATTTTCCGTTAGTTTTGAAAGAATGACACGTCTGACGTTGGTTCAACGTTAATTCGATGAGCAAAACGATGTCAGATCAACGTTGTTTCGATGTCATATTTCCACGTTGATTCAATGTCAGTTTGCTATCTGGGATATTACTTATTCATTTAGATGTTTCTGAGAAAAACAAGCGAACGACAAAAGTTGACCTCAGACCATAAAATTTAAAAAGCCAGTTCATGACCCTTTTAACACTTCTGCAACATAAGTGCCATCCAACACCAGAATCCATTATCTGTCTATCAATATGTACTCGCTGCTCATACAAGCTTGCTCTCAGATTATCAGTACACACCGCACGTGTGACTACTTTTACTTGTATGTGATATTTCTCTATTTATGATGAATAAACTAATGCACAGTCTACGTTCACACTGCGGGGCTTAATGCTCAATTCCGATTTTTTGAAAAAAGTCGATTTTTTTGCAAGGCCGTTCACATTTCCAATTAAATGCGACCTTTTGTGATCTCCTGTGTGAACGTGAAATGACCCAGAAGTGACCCGCATGCGCAGAAGAGTAATCAACGGTCAACGACGTCACTTGTTGTTTGCAGAATAGTTTTTTTTCCATATTGTTGCGAGCTTGTGTTTTATTATTATTATTATTATTATTATTATTATTATTGCCACAGCCCATAACACAGACAACAATTATTTTATCGACGGGCAAAGTTTGCACATAAACGTAAGATTTTTCTGATCCTCACCGACCTCGTCATAAAACCCGTTTACTTAATTGATAGTGCGCGTCCTCGGCGCTCCTTGCTTTGTCACCGGCGGCCGCGGTGCGACACTGGTGGCTGGTGTTGCCAGATTGGGTGTTTTTTCGCTACATTTTAAGGCATGTGTGTTTTAGCCAGGTTTTCGCCTGGAAGGCTCTATATTCAATCTGGCACCCTACTGTACGAAGTTAAACTGACAGAGAGCGCACGTTCACAGACACCAGAATGAACGTGTTCACAGTAATGTTCATCAGGCAGTAATACAGTATATGAACGCGTTCATGCATATCGTTCACTGAACGCGTTCAGGCACAACACTGGGGAAGAGACACGTCTGCAGCGCCCCATAACAGAGCAGAAACGCGTTGGAGTTAGCGTGTATTGGCTAGCTACAGGTGCGTGCAATGACGTGCGGGTCGGATATATGTGACCTGGCCGTTCAGATTGAAGTCGCATTTCAAAAGATCGGATTCATATCGGATTTAGACCACATACCCAAGTGGCCTGGGTCGCATTTGAAAAGATCGGATCTGTGTCGTTCAGACTGTCATGAAAAAATTAGATACATGTCGCATAGGGGCAAAAAAAATCAGAATTAGGTCGTTTCAGCCTGCAGTGTACGTAGCCTAAGTATGTTTCTTTTAAGCAGAGAGGAGCTGTGAAGAAGGACGTGTTCATCATATTTGTCCAGGGAGAACATGTGCGGGAAAAGATCAGGAAAGTGTGTGAAGGGTGAGAGACATGGTATTTCCACTCACGTTATATAGCTAACAGCAATAGATATATTCTTTGAAACAATGTTGACTTAGAAAATTCTGTTCAAATCTTTATTTCAACATTTCATTTTATTTTACAAATTAAAAAGGAGTTCACTAACAATAACACCAGTGAAAATAAGATGAATCAAAGTAAAGACAAAAAAATAATAACACAAATGAACTAAAAAATGTATTTAACTTTTTTTGTATTTAACTGATGGCTTTATTTGCATTTGCTTGATTTGTTTTTAATTTTGTGAAATGATCTCATAAATGATTATTCCTCCAAATCTTTTAAGATTTCATGCCAGTTTGTACTCATGCCCCAAAACTTTGAATGAGCGCAAGAAGATGAGCAACAACGTAAAGTCGCGTATGGAAGATCTTCGAATGGTGAGTCAAATGATTTTTTACTCTCCAGGTGTCTTTTCAAGTGTATTCATCCACCAATGATCGATATTCAAAAATAAACGTAGGAAATGGCTATGTCCATGTTTTTTTTTCCCCCGAAAGATCCTGAGAAGAACCGAAGAATATCGCGGTGGTGTCTTGACCAGAGCAGCCGACCACGTCCAGGAGTGGGGCAGTAAAGTGAAGAAGATGAAGGCCATCTACTACACACTGAATCTCTGCAACATCGACATCACGCAGAAGCTGATCGTAGCAGAGATCTGGTGTCCCGTGTCAGATCTCACTTTAGTTCAAAACGCCCTGATTATGGGATCAGTATGTATGTTTATATAGCCCTCAAACCGTATTCACTTTATAGCCCTTTATCCTGTAATTGTGGACAAATGTGGGCACAGAAGACTCAGGTGTGATCCTATCACCTATTTTTATTTATTATAAATGTTATATCACTATCATCGATAAAGTTTTGTCTATCCATTTATGGTGTTTTTTATTTATTTATTTTTATTTTGGGGGTATTTTTGAATTTATTTACTTCAAAAAGTACCATATTTTCTATGTAAATTATTTCTATGTAAATTAATTACTATGTAGTTTTATTTTAACTACATTAAAATATCATTCCAATAAGTTCTTAGAGCTAAAACCTAAAGATGAAGTGACTTTGCGGTCACCTGGTGTCTCATTTTGGCGTATTTTAGAATGCTAAATTACAGTTTTTCCCATTCATTTCTATGGATGCCCATTTTTGACCCAAATACAAGATTAAGGAGGGGTTTTTTCACCCACTTAACATTGTAGAATTGAGTCAAAAAAATTGTGTGTTCAGGAGGCAAAATTAGGAAAAGTAGCCAAGTCTTACCGCTCAGATCAAGGGAAGTATTTTTTTTTAAATAAATCAAAAATATTTTGCCCACATTTGTCCAGAATACGGTTTTAGGGTTAAGAGATAGAAATAAAAAAGTAAAACAAAACAGTAATACTAAATATTGCAGAATGAGAAATGTTTCAATAAATAAATAAATAAATAAACCACTAATAAATTCTAAATCTTATGTGTAAATGTACATATTGAATATAAATGTTAAAGTTAAACTGATTTTAATTACAAATGATGTACTTTACTTGAATGGAATATTTTTAAAATATTTATACTGTAAATTTGACTCTTTGGAAGTAGTTTCATACTCTTAACTCTCAAACTATTTGTACTGCAGACATGAATTATACCTCAAGTCGTGCAAGTGTCTCATATATGTGTGATTTTGTGTTTGTTTTAGGAGCAGAGTGGTTCCAGTGTGACCCCAGTCCTGAACCGCATCCAAACCCAGCAAACTCCACCAACCTTCAACAGAACCAACACATTTACTGAAGGATTCCAGGCCATCATTGATGCCTATGGTGTTGGTACCTATCAGGAGATCAATCCAGGTGATTGGCTGTTACACTTGCTAATCTTCTATATCATTTCTGATCCATCCATCTGTCGTTCTATCTATCTATCTATCTATCTATCTATCTATCTATCTATCTATCTATCTATCTATCTATCTATCTATCTATCTATCTATCTATCTATCTATCTATCTGTCTGTCTGTCTGTCTGTCTGTCCGTCCGTCCGTCCGTCCGTCCGTCCGTCCGTCCGTCCGTCCGTCCGTCCGTCCGTCCGTCCATCCATCCATCCATCCACCCACCCACCAACCTACCTACCTACCTACCTACCTACCTACCTACCTACCTACTAGGGGTGGAGCCGAATCCGAATACGGTATTCGGAAAGGCACAAATAATTTTTTTTTTACGAATACTTATTCCGAACAAATACTTAAAAAAATATTTGTATTCGAGAAGAAGAAATACTTTATATCAAAAAGCTGCGTTCCTCACGAGACCGCAGTGCGCGAGTTGAGTGACGTTCAGGAAGAGGTGACGGACACAGGCTGCTCCAAACAGCAACAGAGAGGGCTCGGCTGAGCGAAAAAACACTTAACTGCATCACTATTTTTGTTGAATAGATGTATGTACCTTAAGTAGGTTCCGGAGGCAGTTTATAACTTTCGGGAAGTGGAGTTTGATCGGGAGTATATTCCATTACTGACGTCTGCAGACGGGTGCTCTCATGTTCGCTTTTACGTATGCTAGCTCTGTTAGCTCGGTAACGGTAATTATTTGTTTCTTATATTTGAATTCTAATGTAGAATGCAGTCTGTTATAACAGGCCGCTGCTTATAATATATGGGGTTCCATTTGTGCCAAAAATGAGTCGACTGCTTTGTGCTTTGTACTACACATTTGTCCTTGTCAACAGTCATTGTCTAGTTGTTTGTAAAACTGGTATATGTTGATGTGTGTTTTCTCTGTTTACGTCGATTTAATCTGTCGTTCTTACTGTATTGATCCTCATTTTTCAGGAAAAATAGTATATGTTGATGTGTTTGTTGTGTATTCTGTACTTGAACTGTATGGGGTTCCATTTGTGCCGAAATTATGTCGACATGTTGTCTGTCTATGCTATGTGTCGTCTTCCATGTCTATGTGTCTGTTCACTGTCTTTGTCGACATGTTGTCTGTCTATGCTATGTGTCGTCTTCCATGTCTATGTGTCTGTTCACTGTCTATGTTCATGTTGTCTGTCTATGCTATGTGTCGTCTTCCGTGTCTATGTGTCTGTTCACTGTATGTTCATGTTGTCAAGACGACACAGTCAAACGACAAGGACAGATGACAGGAGTAAGTTAAGTGCATAAAGACAAAAGTTGAGTCGTGGGCAATCAAAGACAGTGAACAGACACATAGACATGAAAGACGACACATAGCATAGACAGACAACATGAACATAGACAGTGAACAGACACATAGACATGGAAGACGACACAGCATAGATAGACAGACAACATGAACATAGACAGTGAACAGACACATAGACATGGAAGACGACACATAGCATAGACAGACAACATGAACATAGACAGTGAACAGACACATAGACACGGAAGACGACACATAGCATAGACAGACAACATGAACATAGACAGTGAACAGACACATAGACATGGAAGACGACACATAGCATAGACAGACAACATGTCGACATAATTTCGGCACAAATGGAACCCCATACAGTTCAAGTACAGAATACACAACAAACACATCAACATATACTATTTTTCCTGAAAAATTAGGATCAATACAGTAAGAACGACAGATCAAATCGACGTAAACAGAGAAAACACACATCAACATATACCAGTTTTACAAACAACTAGACAATGACTGTTGACAAGGACAAATGTGTAGTACAAAGCACAAAGCAGTCGACTCATTTTTGGCACAAATAGAACCCCATACACCCCTACTACCTACATACCTACCTACCTACCTACCTACCTACCTACCTATCTATCCATCCATCCATCCATCCATCCATCCATCCATCCATCCATCCATCCATCCATCCATCCATCCATCCATCCATCCATCCATCCATCCATCCATCCATCCATCCATCCATCCATCCATCCATCCATCCATCCATCCATCCATCCATCCATCCATCCATCCATCCATCCATCCATCCATCCATCCACCAACCTACCTACCTATCCATCCATCCATTCATCCATCCATCCATCCATCCATCCATCCACCCATCCACCAACCTACCTACCTATCCATCCATCCATCCATCCATCCATCCATCCATCCATCCATCCATCCGTCAATCCATCCATCCATCCATCCATCCACCAACCTACCTACCTATCCATCCATCCATCCATCCATCCATCCATCCATCCATCCATCCATCCACCCATCCACCAACCTACCTACCTATCCATCCATCCATCCATCCATCCATCCATCCACCAACCTACCTACCTATCCATCCATCCATCCATCCATCCATCCATCCATCCACCCATCCACCAACCTACCTACCTATCCATCCATCCATCCATCCATCCATCCATCCACCCATCCACCAACCTACCTACCTATCCATCCATCCATCCATCCATCCATCCATCCATCCATCCATCCATCCATCCACCAACCTACCTACCTACCTATCCATCCATCCATCCATCCATCCATCCACCCACCCACCCATCCATCCATCCATCCATCCATCCATCCATTTATCTATCTGTCTGTCTGTCTGTCTGTGTATATGTATAAAATGTATGTAATTATTTATTTATTTACACATTTTTTTTTTGCCTCATTTATTTTCTCAGCTCCATACACTATTGTAACCTTTCCCTTCCTGTTTGCGGTGATGTTTGGAGATTGTGGTCATGGACTGGTGATGACACTGTTCGCAGTCTGGCTCATTACACAGGCCGAATGTTTACGAAAGATGAAAAATGAGGTGTTGAATATGTCTCATAGTTTTTGTTTGCATAATAACATCACTTTTAACCCTGGTCAGAGTCTTGTAAGCTTTGATTTTTCTCCCAGATTATAGATGTCCTGGTCGGTGGACGCTACATGATCTTGCTCATGGGAATGTTCTCCATATATACTGGACTGATTTACAATGACTGCTTCTCCAAGTCCTTCAACATTTTTGGCTCCTCTTGGCGTGTGCGACCCATGTTCTCTCCTCACGGGCCTTGGCAGTACGTACAGTGCTCTGGACGCTTGCTGGCTTTAAAGTTACTTTGTCGTTTTTCATTGTGATCATTTTTTGCTTTATCTCAGAAACAAAACACTCCATGATCATCACCATCTTCAGCTGAACCCAACTGTGCCTGGAGTTTATTCTGGTCGCCCGTACGTGTTTGGAATTGACCCGGTCAGTGCATATAAAATCTTCTTTGTTCAATATTAAGTACATTTCTTTCCATGATCACTTTTTATTTAATATTTAAGTTTAGCATTTTTTTTTTTGCGTTTTTTTGACATACTACATGTAATCCTGGTGTGATTAGAGATTGAAATTAGAGATTGAATTTGGTTGTCTTACTTTGTTTCATTCACTAGGTGATGGGATTTAGCTGTTCTGATGCTGTACATTAAAGGGATAGTTCACTTTTGATATGTTTTAGTTTACCTCAAGGGCATTCAAGATGTAGGTGTCTTTGTTTCCGCAGTAGTTTCAATTTTGATATTTTTAGGTCAAACCGTTCTTGTCAAGTCCAGATTAAACATGATTTAATGACTCGTAAATGTGAGTACACATTGATGGCCTAAGACACGAAACGAGCGGTTTGTGTGAGAAAACCAACAGTATTTATATCGTTTTTACCTCTTGTAACCACAGCCACGTCCAAGTGATTTGAGGGCGCAGGCGCTTTGTGGCTGTGGTTACAAGAGGTAAAAACGATATAAACACTGTTCATTTTCTCACACAAACCGCTCGTTTCGTGTCTTAGGCCATCAATGTGTACTTACATTTACGAGTCATTAAATCATGTTTAATTTGGACTTCTCTGCGTATGCTCTTTGAGGTGGTGACCATAGACCTCCATTATATGACTGACAGACAAGAACGGTTTGACCTAAAAATATCAAAATTGAAACTACTGCGGAAACAAAGACACCTACATCTTGGATGCTCTTGAGGTAAGCTAAAACATACCAAAAATTAATTTCAAAGTGAACTATCCCTTTAAAGGGGATAGTTCACCCAAAAATTACATTTTGCCTTCCTATAGACCTTATGTAGCCCCGCCCCTTTTCAGCGTTGCGCTCGTTGTCTTCCAGTCTGTATTTTCACAGCGATCTTGCATAGGTAAGAATAACTGCTCGTCAAAATAATCCCCGGTCGAGATTTGTTAAGACATCTGCTTTACAATGCTTATGATAAACCTTACAATACTCATGATAACTTTTGTTAACTCTACAATAAGTGAATCCACTTCACCAGCTAATTACTCCTCGTCAGCGATGCCATAGAAATATACAGAGCGACCGCAAAAACGGAAGTTCAAAGACAATATTTTAAAGATGACGGCGCCCACGTTTCTCTGCATAAGGTCTATACTTAGTCACCCTTAAGTTGTTCCAAACCGGTATGAATTTCTTTCTTCTATTGAACACAAAAGAAATTATTTTGAAGAATGTTGGTAATCAGACAGTTGACGGCACCCATCGACTTCGATACTAGGAAAAAAATACAATGGATGTCAATGGTTGCCGTCAACTCTGGTTGGGATGTTAATTGATGCTTTAATATTCATCAAGTCTGCATGTGTAAACCTAACAACTTGCATTCACATCATAACAAGCCTATGTTAAATTGATTTTGTTTTAGGTTTGGAATATTGCATCAAATAAGCTTTCCTTTCTAAACTCCTATAAGATGAAGATGTCGGTCATATTGGGAGTCGGTCATATGCTCCTTGGAGTGACCCTGAGTTTGGTCAACTTTGTGTGAGTATTTGATTACCTCATATAAACTAAGGCAAAACTACATTTTTAAATCAATTAGAATGTCAAAATGTAAATGTTTCATAAGAACAGAGATTTTATGTGTCACTTTGTTTATTTTGTCTAATGAGGAAAAACGAAAAGATAGTTACTTGTATATAAATCTAAGTAGGTATTATTAAAAAGGTAGTCGTACAGTATTTGATGGTTTTTAAAAGTACTGTCGTCAAGTTCCAAATTAATATGAGTTCATTCATAGTCCGAAATCTTTCTTTTCCTCATTTCCTTTCAACAGACATTTGGGGAAATTCCAGGACATTTCACTTCAGTTTGTTCCACAGCTGATCTTCATGCTCTCTCTCTTCGGATACCTGATCTTCCTCATCCTCTACAAATGGTCCATCACCCTGCGCTCTGAAATGGCTCCCAGCATCCTGCTGCTCTTCATCAACATGATGATGTTTGATTACCAGCCGGAACACAAGTTTCTTTACAGAGGACAGGTTTGGATTCATTGTTCCTCTAAAAGCAGTTCTTTAATCCGGGCTTTACGCCAAAGCACTCATGACAGATTATGATTGATGCTGTAATCCTCGACAGAAAGCTGTTCAGATCTTCTTGGTTGTGATGGCTGTGCTCATGGTTCCTGTGCTGCTCTTGGCCAAACCCCTCCTCATCTACAGGACCCGAATGAAAGCCAGACACCAGGTGGGTGAGCAGAACAGAGCAACCCTGTCCCAAGATCAGTTAATGCTTTTTTCAACCAGGGTTATTATAGTAAAAACTAAGACTAAAACCTTTAAAGCTTTAGTTGTCAAGGCTTAAAGGGATACTCCACTTTTTTTGAAATAGGCTCATTTTACCACTCCCCCAGAGTTAAACAGTTGAGTTTCACCGTTTTCAAATGCATTCAGCCGATTTTCTGATATTTAGAAGAATATCAGTAACCAGACAGTTTCTGGACTCATTGACTTCCATAGTAGGAAAAAAAATATACTATGGAAGTCAATGAGACCAGAAACTGTCTGGTTACTGACATTCTTCTACATATCAGAAAATCGGCTGAATGGATTCGAAAATGGTAAAACTCAACTGTTTAACTCTGGGGGAGTGGTAAAATGAGCCTATTTCCAAAAAAGCGGAGTATCCCTTTAATGTTGAAAAATAACGTCTCGGTTACGTATGTAACCCTCGTTCCCTGAGTAGGGAACGGAGACGTTACGTCAGAAGTGACGGAGATTGGGGGATTTCGCATAGAAAGCCAATCCTCTTCGAGTATTTAAACACGAGCCAATGGCATGCAATGCTTTGGGGCTGCGGAAATTTGCATAGCGTACTCCGCCCTACTCCGTGAGTATAAAAGGAGGAAGTGAACGCAACCGCAGTATGTCTTCGCTGAGGAGCCAAGACTGAACTCGGCATCTACCCAGCGATACAGCAGAAGTGGCAGGGAGACGTAACGTCTCCGTTCCCTACTCAGGGAACGAGGGTTACATACGTAACCGAGACGTTCCCTTTCGTAGTCACTTCGAGTTACGTCAGAAGTGACGGAGATTGGGGGTCTGTGCCATCACGCCAACTTCAAGCTGTCTTCCAGTGCCCTGCGAAAGTCTGAACCCCCGAGCCTTACCTCTTTTTTTTTTTGGGGGGGGATCCGACTTTGACACAGGATTACCAAGGTACACTGGGAAACATATCCCGAAGGGGACATGCTACCAGCTGCCTACCGAGGGGAGGACTTACGTAACACATATGGCCACATAGGAACACATATGGAAACACTGGAGCACCAACCGCAGGTGGCTACTCATTTCAGCTCCAGGGGTGGCAGATGGCTTGCCAAGGGAAGACACATGCTCCGAGAGGCTTACAGTGGATAATACACATGAGACGGTTACCAAGGGGGAACCGTACGCATGGAGGCACCTAGCCAGCATCCAGAGCCACAGCAGTGGTGCCCGCATCGTCGGTGCTTGAGGACTCAAGACTTCAATGGAAGAACTGAGGAAATATCGCACTTATCCAGTCCGGGGAGTGGAGTGGCGAGCAAGCGAAGACACCTGAGCGGATCCAGAACTGACCGAAACGAGAACGTGAGAGGATACCGGCTCAATACGCAGATTATAGAATCTGGCGAAGGTGTTGGGTGTCGCCCAGCCTGCAGCTCTGCAATGTCTGTTAGCGAGGCGCCGTGCGCTAAAGCCCAAGAGGAGGCCACACTCCGAGTGGAATGGGCCGTCACACCAAGGGGGCACGGAAGGCCTTGCTGCTGGTAAGACAAAGCAATGGCATCCACAATCCAGTGGGACAGCCGTTGCTTTGAGAGAGCCCTTCCCTTCTGGCTCCCTCCATAACAGACAAAGAGCTGGTCTGAGGTCCTGAAACACTGCGTTCTGTCGACATAGGTGCGGAGAGCACGTACCGGACAGAGCAGTGCCAAGGCTGGGTCTGCCTCCTCCGGGGGCAGCGCTTGCAGGTTCACCACCTGGTCCCGGAAGGGAGTGGTGGGAACCTTAGGCACATATCCAGGCCGGGGTCTCAGGATCACGTGAGAGTAAGCCGGCCCGAACTCCAGGCACGCTTCGTCAACGGAGAATGCGTGCAGGTCCCCCACCCTCTTGATGGAGGCCAATGCAACCAGGAGTGCTGTCTTCATGGACAGAACTTTAACTCACCGATTGCAAAGGCTCAAGGGGATGCCTCTGCAGAGCACTTAAAACTACCGAGAGGTCCCAAGAGGGTACGAGGGGAGGACGAGGCGGATGCAGCCTCCTCGCTCCCCTCAGGAACCTGATGACCAGGTCGTGCTTCCCTAAGGACTTACCTTCCACTGCTTCATGAGAAGCGGCAATGGCCGCGACGTAAACCTTAAGGGTGGAGGGCGACAGCCTGCGCTCCAACCCTTCTTGCAGGAAGGAAAGCAAGACACTGATCGAACATCTCCGGGGGTCTTCTCCGCGAGAAGAACACCAATGACGAAGAGGTTCCACTTCAACGCATAGAGGTGTCTCGTGGACGACGCTCTTGCGGAAGTGATGGCTGCCGCCACCGCAGGTGGCAACGAACTCAAACCTGCCTCGTCCCGTCCAGGAGCCACACGTGCAGCTTCCAAGATCGGGACGAGGGTGCCACAGAGTGCCCCGTCTCTGAGAGAGTACTGGTCTCAGAGGAATAGGCCAAGGAGGTGCTGTCGCGAGGAGCATGAGTTCGGAGAACCACGTCTTGGTGGGCCAATAGGGGGCTACCAGCAAGACCTGCTCCTCGTCCTCCTTGATCTTGCACAACACCCGTGCAAGGAGGCTCACTGGGGGAAACGCATACTTGCGTAGGCCCCGTGGCCAGCTGTGCGCCAGCGCATCCGAGCCGAGCCGCGGGTCAGAGAATAAAACTGGGCGCAGTGGGACGAGTCCCGAGAGGCGAACAGGTCTACCTGTGCCTCCCCGAACTGGTCCCAAATCAGCTGGACCGACTGGGGATGGAGTCGCCACTCGCCGGAGATGGGACGGGCCCGGGACAGCTCGTCGGCTGCCCAGTTCCGGTCTCCAGGAATGTAAACTGCACGAAGGGACCTCAGGTGCTTCTGACTCCATAACAAGAGGTGGCGGGCGAGCTGCGACAACTGGCGCGAGCGTAGACCCCCCTGGTGGTTGATGTACGCTACTGCCGTAGTGTTGTCTGAGCGGACAAGCACATGCTGGCCCTTGAGCAACGCTCGGAAGCGGCGCAGGGCGAGCCGTACTGCCAACAGCTCGAGGCAATTGATGTGCATGAGGCGCTGGGCTCCTGTCCAGGAACCGGCGGCTGCATGCCCATTGCACATGGCACCCCAACCCGTGGTAGATGCATCCGTGGAGACAACGAGATGCCTGGAAACTCGCTGAATAGGGACGCCGGTCCGTAAAAAGCTGAGGTTCGACCACGGGAAGAAGGTTCGGCGGCACGCTGGAGTCACTGAAACTCGGAGCGAACCGCGATGCCATGCCCACCTCGGGACTCGATCGCGAAGCCACAGTTGAAGCGGTCTCATATGAAGCAACCCGAGCGGCGTTGCCGCGGCCGCGGATGCCATATGCCCCAGGAGCCTCTGAAATAGTTTCAGTGGAACCGCACTCTTGCCCTCGAACTGTCGAAGGCAAGCCAGCAGTGAGTGCGCGCGCTCGTTCGTGAGCTGCGCGGACATGGCGACCGAGTCTATCTCCATGCCGAGAAAAGAGATCCTCTGCACGGGGCAAAGTTTGCTCTTTTCCCGGTTGACCCGAAGGCCCAGACGGGCTAGGTGCCGTAGCACCAGGTCTCTGTGTTCGCAAACCTGAGCTCGAGAGTGTGCTAGTATCAGCCAGTCGTCGAGAAAAATTCAGGATGCGAACCCCGTGTTCGCGAAGGGGAACAAGGGCTGCCTCGACGGTCTTCGTGAAGACGCGAGGGGACAGAGCTAACCCGAATGGGAGAACCGTGTACTGATATGCCTGGCCCTTGAAAGCAAACCGAAGAAGCGGTCTGCGTTGAGGCAAAATGGAGGCATGGAAGTACGCGTCCTTCAGGTCAAACGCTGCAGACCAATCCTGAAACCGAACACATTCGCGAATGCGTTTGGCGGTGAGCATTTTGAACGGTAGTCGATGGAGAGAACGGTTCAAAATGCGCAGGCCCAGGATCGGTCGTAACCCACCGTTTTCCTTGGGGACAATGAAGTAGGGGCTGTAAAACCCGGACCTCACCTCGGCTGGAGGGACCGTCTCGATTGCACCCTTCGCCAGCAGGGTCGCAACCTCCGCTCTCAAAACCCGGGGCATAGCCACCGATCATCGTGGAGCGAACTCCCCTGAAGCGGGGAGGAGACCGTGCGAACTGCATCGCATAGCCGAATCTGATCGTTCTGATGACCCAGCAGGATCCCCCGGGAAGCTCTAGCCAGGCTTCCAGGAAGTGAACCAACGGGGTCATTCGAACACAGACGTCCCCCCGGAGGGGCAGCGGGGCGGGTCGACTGGCACGCGTGCAGGGGCTACCCCGCTCGGATGCGTCGAAGCCCGCTCCCCGACAGAAGAGACCAGGGAAGGCGGAGCGTTCCACGGGGGTCTGTTCTGCCGGGGGTCCGGCGATAGAGGGGGAAGGGATTGGCGTAGCCCGTGGACGACACTCGCACCCTTCCGCGCCCTCAGAGACAGAGAGGAATGTGTGGGCTGACGCACTGGAACGTCGAGCGCACTCATTCCCGTCTGTGGGCTCAGTGATGATGTCAAGTCTTTTTTAACCAACTCAGGGCGCTGCCCACCCGTGGGCGAGCAGCGAGATCTGAAAAAGATTTCCCCCCGGCCCTCCACCGGGGGCAGGAGGGGGCCTGCTCCCGCCTCCTGGGGAAAAACTCAACTCCATCACTGAGCAGCCCGTATCAGGATCATTGCTTACCTGGCGTTTAGCGGGGTGTGCGGCCTGAGGGGGCTGTGACGCCTGCCGGCGGCCTCCTCCACGCCGTGGCCCGGATGAAGGCTGCTGCTGGGGCGGGGCGGGAGGCAGGGGAGCCGCGGGGGGGCGTCCTCGGCGGCGAGCAGCGGGAGGCATCTGTGCCGACGACTGGGTGGAGGCAGCAGCTGGTCGTCGGGGCAGAACATGTTTGATTGCCTCCGTCTGCTCCTGGGCAGTGGAGACTGCTGGGCAAGAGTTCTCGACTGCACCGCCAAAAAAGGCCAACCTGGGAGAGAAGGGCGTCGAGCAGACGAATCCGCTCAGCGCTCCAAGTGTCTGCCAGGTTGACGCTCCTGGACCACACTAGTGGCCATCACCTGACCAACGGCGCGAGCGGCCACTTCCGTTGCCCTCTTGAAGAGCAAGGCCAGTGGCGGACCGCAAATCTTCGAATGCCGTTGGATCAGTCCCGCCCTCGAGCATATCTCTGAGCATCTGCGCTTGCACAGTGCTCATCGCATGCAAAGCGGAGGCCACCCGTCCCGCCGCTCTATAGGAACGCGCCGCCATGGCAGACGAGAACCTACAGGCTTTGGATGGGTGCCTAGGAGGACCACGGAGGAGGCGCCCTGTGAACACGGCTGTACCGCAACAGAGCGCTCCAGCGGGGGCATCCCAGTGCACCCACGGGCGGCCCCCCCATCGAGGGGGGAAAGGCGGGGGAGAGATCGCGCTCTCGAGTGGACAGAGGAGTCCCCCAAGAGCGCGATAACTCCGCATGCAGCTCGGGGAAAAAAGGCAATGGAGTTGGCCGTGGCCTCGCGGCGGCAGCTTTGTCCAAAAACCAATTATCCCTCCGTGAGAGATCGGGGGAGAATGGAGGATGCCACTCTAACCCAATACTCCCAGCGGCTCGAGACAGCATGCCGTCAGCTCGGGATCCGACACGGGCAGCGCTGGCTCTCCCGAAGGGGGCAGTGCAGCCGCATCCTCATCTCCCGAGGACTGTAGCCCGCCTAGTGATGCTGCGATCGACATCACATCATCATCTGGAGCGCTGCTCGAAGCAGCCGGTACCACTGAAGAGGCAGCCGACTGAATCGAACTAACGCTCGCTGGCTCACGCACTGAGGCGGGAGGTGTGGCCCGAGAAATCGTCGGGGCTTTATGCCACACCGTCACCGTTAATTCGCCGGGTCCCCGGTCGACGGGCCCCCTTTCGTGAAGGAAGCCGATCGAGTAAGGGGGACCGGGGCTCTCACTCTAGTGAGATTTTTTTTTTTTTATATATATATATTTTTTTTTTTTTTTTTTTAACCTCAGTGTGGAGATGGTCATGTCCCCATAGCAGGAACATGAGTCATCCACGAACGCTGCTGCTGCATGCTGAATGCCCAGGCATACAGAGCAGCGATCGCGACCATCAGATGACGACAGAAATCGACCGCATCCAGAAGAACACGGGCGAGCCGTCTTTAAAAAGACGTGCCGCGTGTAGCTCTTTTACAGAGAGGAGGAAATTCACTCTTTCAGCGCTGAGGCGACCAGGGAGAAGCGCAAAGTCTGGCAGACCACTGCACAGATCGCAGGCAATGCAGAAACTCGCTGGGTACCGCCGTCACACCAACACTGAAGAGGACGCTCGTCTCGAAGAGTCTTGAATCAGCTTTTAGGAGTGAAGAGGTTCTCTTGGCTCCGAAGCGAAAACATACTGCGGTTGCGTTCACTTCCTCCTTTTATACTCACGGAGTAGGGCGGAGTACGCTATGCAAATTTCCGCAGCCCCAAGGCATTGCATGCCATTGGCTCGTGTTTAAATACTCGAAGAGGATTGGCTTTCTATGCGAAATCCCCCAATCTCCGTCACTTCTGACGTAACTCGAAGTGACTACGAAAGGGAACTCAAACTAAAGCTGAAAGGAAAAAAAAGGAAAGATTACAAAAAGGCAAAAAAATCGACAGTAAAATTACTAAAACTATAATCAAAATTAAATATTAAAATATTAATATGATCTATAATAATATATCGATACTAAAATAACACTGTTTTCAACTTGGAAAACTTTATTGTATTATTAATTAAACTGACTTTGAAAAAAGGTTGTTAAATCTTATATAACTTTTAAAAAAGTTGGAAATTGCTTATTGATCGTGTCATTTTTTTTTTTTACAGTGTTTAGATAGTGTTTTTATTTTATTTTTAAATGATGTACCTCAATCCTACAATATTTTCATTTATTTGTAGATACTTTTTTATTTTCAATTTGGCACATTTCTAATTTTCTGATTTTGCGTCTATAATAAGATATTTATTTAAGTGACTGTGACTAACGAGGTCTCTATGCAGGTGTTTGGAAACAATGATCAGCATGGAACAGATACCGGTTTCTCTTCACAGCATCAGAAATATGAGATGGTGGTAAGCTTATGTTAAATGGAAAGTCACAATGACAATTCTAATCAATTCAGTTATAAACACTTCAAATACAAAATGCTCAAATGTCTTAACATGAAGAATGCTGTGCAAGCAATGAGGGCAACTGGTTTCACCTGTGTTTTTCTTCAGGTGAGCATAGGTGACGTGTTTGTGAACCAGGCCATCCACACGATCGAGTACTGCCTGGGCTGCATCTCCAACACGGCCTCGTACCTTCGGCTCTGGGCGCTCAGTCTGGCTCACGCAGGTTTGTCCCAGCGCAATGCAGGCACACTATTAGAAATAACTCTATCATCAGTTCGAGAATAATGCCGTTCTTTGTGTTTCCATTAGTTCTCAGTGACTGATTGTATCACTAGTGAAATGATTTATGAAGGTGTGCAGTTTATGAGGACACCTACTGTACAAAGCTCAACAACACCAGAGCATGTTTTAAACTTTTACCTTCCCGATGTGGTATTAAATAGCATTATAACTCTACATCTCAATTTAAAAGAATTCCAAGAGGATTTAATTCTGAAAATATACCGAAGACTGGAGTAATGGCTGCTGAAAATTCACCTTTGCCATGACAGGAATATTAAATTATATTTTAAAATAGATTAAATGGTTATTAACAGATATTATGTCAGAATTGTGCTATTTTTTCTGTATTTGTTTTAATCAAATAAATTTGTGTTGGTGAGCGTACGAGTCTTTTTTTCAAAGACATTCAAATATTTTCTTTAGTTTTTGCTGACAAAAAATTGTAAATTGCTCATTTACATATACTATCGACATTGTAAAAACAATACAACACGGATTGAGAATCGGCAAAGTTAACCCTAAAACCGTATTCTGGACAAATGTGGGCAAAATAGTATTGATTTATTTTTTAAAAATACTGAGCGGTACAAGACTTGGCTACTTTTCCTAAGTTTGCCTCCTGAACACACACAATTTTTGTTTGACTCAATTCTACAATGTTAAGTGGGTGAAAAAAAAAAAAAAACCTCCTTAATCTTGTATTTGGATCAAAAATGGGCACCCATAGAAATGAATGGGAAAACTGTAATTTAGAGCATTCTAAAACAAGCCAAAATAAGACACCAGGTGACCGCAAAGTCACTTCATCTTTAGGTTTTATCTCTAAGAACTTATTGGAATGATATTTTAATGTAGTTAAAAAAATAAGCATAAACATAGAAAATATGGTACTTTTTGAAGCAAATAAATAAAAAAAATACTCCCAAAATAAAAAAAAAACACCATAAATGGATAGACAAAACGTTATTGAAGACAGTGATATAACATTTATATTAAATAAAAATTAGGATCATATCCTGAGTCCTCTGTGCCCACATTTGTCCACAATTACAGGATAAAGTGAACACGGTTTGAGGGCTACAGGAGTTTTTAAAAAATAATCCCATAATTTACTCACCTTCAAGTCATATAACTTTCCACTTTCAGCCAAACACAATCAGTTATATTAATATTAATAATAAAATATCCCAGCTTTATAATGGGAGTGAGATTTTAAAGCCGAAAAAAGTGCATCCATCCATCATAAAAGTAATCCATACAACTGCAAGGGGTTAATACATGTCTTCTGGGATTTTGTAAGAACATATTTAGAAACTATAATCACTAGCTTCCAGCAATGGCTGTATTACGTTCATGATGGATGTGCTTTTTTGAGCTTCAAACTGTTGGTTGCTATTCACTGCCATTATAAAGCTTGAAAGAGCCAGGATATTTTATAATATAACTCTGATTGTGTTCGGCTGAGAGAAAGTCATATTAGTACACTTAGGATGGCTTGAGGGTGAGTAAAGTGATTTTTGTGTGAATTATTCCTGTAAATGAGGTTCTCAGAGGCGAGTGTGTGTGTGTGTGGTCTGCAGAGCTGTCGGAGGTGCTTTGGCGGATGGTCCTCCAGGTGGGGCTGAAGCTCTCCTCTGGTGTAGGTCCACTCGTGCTGGTTCTGCAGTTTGCTGCTTTTGCTGTTCTCACCGTGACTATTCTTCTGATCATGGAGGGCCTGTCTGCTTTCCTGCATGCTTTACGACTGCATTGGTAAGAACAACACATTATTCATAAGCAACAAGACTTCACTGATTCTTTTAACAAAGAAAACCTAGTCTCACCCTCTGTTGCATGTTAATCATCAAGCTATTTGACTTGTTCATGACCCTTGACTTGGGGCATGTTTGTCTGTCTATTTTTAATCTATTATAGTTTACATACAGTATATCTGGCCCAAAGTTCTAATGTCTCTGTACTTGAAGTGTGTCTAAATTTCGCTTTAATAGTGTGAGTTTTGGTGTACTGTTACTAACAATAATCGAATATCTGTTTCTAAAGCATGTTTAAAATGGCACAGTGATATGAATGTAGTTAAAGTGACTTTTTTATGTGTTTGTTTTCAGGGTTGAATTTCAGAACAAGTTTTACGAGGGATCCGGCTACAAGTTCACACCCTTGTCCTTTGACAGCATGTAAAAACACAGCATTAATAGTCACTATTTGTACTATTCTTGTAGTTTTTAGTGCCATTACAGTTTTGTGAATGTAAAAAAAAAAATGCTTACTTTCAACCAGGGGACTTCAACAGGGGTCTCCCAATTATTAAGTTTTGTGAACAAAATGAAAATATGCTATACACATACTGTATTAAGCTCAACTTAACTTTGACTAAAAATTGATGTAGAAGTAAGCGTTGATCTTTCATCGCACTATGACGTAATATTGCGACAATATAAAGTGTGTAAAGTCGTCGTTCTGACAGCTTGGTTTCAGTAAAAGCTGTTTTTGGATTAATGAGGAAGTTCTGAAATTTGTCACTTTTAAACTATTCAAGCATAATTTAAAGATGGAAATGGTTTAAAGATATTTATGTTTTAAACTTTACCAAATAATTACATTTAAGTAGGCCTACGTGTTGCTTATTATTACAGGGTAGTTGTGTAACACTAATAAAAATGTTATATTTGTCAATTTTTCATTATACAGGAACACCTGTTCAATTGCTCATCAATGCAATTATCTAATCAACCAATCACATGGCAGTTGCTTCAATGCATTTAGGGGTGTGGTCCTGGTCAAGACTAGCCTGACTTCGTCATACTCATAATCTATTGAGAATATGAGTCTGAAACCGCTCCGTTAGGCTTTGATTATGAAGCGTATCTTAACCGAACCAGGAAAAAAAAAAACCTCTGCACTCATAGTCGGTAAACCTACAACCAATCAGAGCAACGCAGTCAACTCCTTTGCATAGCGCAGTTTTCAACTACAGAATTTACTTATTTTAGAAGTTAAATAACGAGTGTTGCTTCTTTACTTACTTCTCCATGAGTGCCACCAAAGGAGAAACCACAACGACCTCAGGCTTTTCATTACGTCCCATCTTCTTAACCACCGCCAGAGCCAGCTGATAAGTTTCCCATTTCCCCGAATCATGTTGGAAGGAAGCCAAAAATATCTTTCCGATCGACAAATGCCTTGATTGCAGTTCTGTGTTTGCCTATTAAAATGAATGCGCTGTCGATTTATTTTACAAAAGACGCGACAGCGGAATCTATACATCTCAATTCTCCAGCTGCAGTCATCTTTGACAAGCGCTCTTTGATAACGTGATGATTACGTCCTTGCAGATCATCTGTCCATCATCGTTTAAAGCCCGCCCTGGCAATTTGATTGGCCCGTTTATTTTTTGACTGATCATAATTACTCCTCAATAGAGAGCCTAAGTCCCTCCCCTTCCGGTCGACCACCATGGGACCTTATTTCGGAAAAATATTGAATGGTAGTCAATGGCGAGAGACAACAAATATTTTGATCTCGTTTGAATTATGCCCTGAATTACACATATGATGGTTGTCAATTTAAAAGATACATTTTTAAGTAAAGAAAGTCGCAGTTTGATGTAAAACCGTTGAGGTATAAGACTGTGAAAATACGTAATTACAAAGACTACAAACCCCTAAAGGCGCACATTTTCTCTCAATGAATGAAGCTAACTTCACTAATGTCTGTCATTTTTTCTACAGTCTTACGTTATAATCGTAACGTTACACCGTCATGCCTGAGTGTTTTGTACCAGACTGCACACACACGAGCAGCGGATCTCGTTTCTCTTCCCGGGAGATGTAGTTCACAGAGCGATTTTCACATAAAACTAAATGTTACTCTTCTGTTTTATGACAAACTGCAACGTTTTTGACTTTCAGAATTATCTTTTAAATAGACAAACATCATATAGTCTGGTAGGAAGGGGGGGGGGTTCACCTGCACCCGAAAGATATATATTTTTTAACCTAGTTTTTTGTAATCCTTAAGGTGTCTAGAAAAGGAATTTTGATGTTCCCCGCGCAAATTTTTGTCCCATATGTGATTTTTTGTATCATCTTTTGTGTCCGTGCTTGATTTTTGGCTGCGGAAAATGAAAACTTTAAACCTACATAGAATCTGAATAATACATCCTACAGACACAATCTACCCCATTTTCTCTTCGTCTTTGCATGAGGAATTGATAGATATGAGAATTGTCTTGATTGGATGATGTATAGTGCATAAAAACTCAAATAAACACCAAAAAATGGTGACATTGGATCACTTGAACTCCTCCCCTATGGACCCTTCTGATATATGTTTTCTAACTTTTGAATTTTTACAGTCTTTAGGATGTCTAAGAAGCAAATGTTGATGATCCCCACCTGAAATATTGTCACATGTATGTATTTTCTGGCTATATTGGTTGCCACCCTGGATATCCAAAAAAGCAAAAAAGCACATTTATAGGCAGTCTGTTTTTCTCCTTTAGTTTTCGATTTGATAAATCTCCTCCATTTTTCATAACTGGCTATGTAAATTATTGTTGAGCACATGTTGAGCTTGTTCCCAACGTCAATTGTTGCACATTAAAAATATAACAGATATTTTAATTAAATAATACATTTTAAGATACGTGTTCAAAAATATGCGTTAATTAAAAATCACATCATGTAATTAGGATTCACTGGTAATGTGAGGTTTATTTAACACACATTTTTAAACTAACTACACAAATACATAGCCTGCACCATGCACCAACACACAATTAGAAAGGTCTTTCTTGGTGAAGAGCATTTAGCATTATGGAAGCCCACATTAACTGGCAGATAATGGTCTCTCCAGGTTTCTGTTAAGCTGAAAAAAAAATGTTATGCTTAATAATTAATTAATTATACTTTCATTATTATTATTATTACTACTGGTGAGGGAATGTGTTTCATCTCGAGTGGGACAATCTGAACAAAATAACAACAAACATTCATGGCTCAAGTGTGGTGAACTGGACCGGTGGGATCATGATACAGGAGGTGAAACCTGAATTTGATGCCCCCAACTCTCTGGAAATTCCACGAATGCTCCCACTCTACGAGTGGAACAAGACGCGCTCCCTTATGGTAGATATACCTGAGACCCTAAATTCATCATCAAGTCATGATTAGATGATGTATAGTGCATAAACACTCAAATGAACACCAAAAAATTTACAAATTAATTGTGACATTGGATCACTGGAACTCCTGTCCTCAGGACCCTATTAATATATGTTTTCTAACTTTTGTACTTTTACAGTCTTTATGATGTCTAAGAAGCAAATGTTGATGATCCCCACCTGAAATAACTATCTATCCATCATAAAAGTGCATCTGTCCATCATAAAAGTGCATCTGTCCATCATAAAAGTGCATCTGTCCATCACAAAAGTGCATCTGTCCATCATAAAAGTGCATCTAACCATCACAAAAGTGCATCTGTCCATCATAAAAGTGCATCTGTCCATCATAAAAGTGCATCTGTCCATCACATAAGTGCATCTGTCCATCACTAAAGTGCATCTGTCCATCACAAAAGTGCATCTGTCCATCACAAAAGTCCATCTGTCCATCACAAAAGTGCATCTGTCCATCACAAAAGTCCATCTGTCCATCACAAAAGTGCATCTGTCCATCACAAAAGTGCATCTGTCCATCACAAAAGTCCATCTGTCCATCAGAAAAGTGCATCTGTCCATCATAAAAGTCCATCTGTCCATCACAAAGTGCATCTGTCCATCACAAAAGTGCATCTGTCCATCATAAAAGTGCACCTGTCCATCATAAAAGTGCATCTATCCATCATAAAAGTGCATCTGTCCATCATAAATGTTCATCTGTCCATCAAGTGCATCTGTCCATCATAAAAGTGCACCTATCCATCATAAAAGTGCATCTATCCATCACATAAGTGCATCTGTCCATCATAAAAGTGCATCTGTCCATCATAAAAGTGCATCTGTCCATCATAAAAGTCCATCTGTCCATCATAAAAGTGCATCTGTCCATCATAAAAGTGCATCTGTCCATCATAAAAGTGCATCTATCCATCATAAAAGTGCATCTATCCATCATAAAAGTGCATCTGTCCATCATAAAAGTGCACCTGTCCATCATAAAAGTGCATCTGTCCATCATAAAAGTGCATCTGTCCATCATAAAAGTGCACCTGTCCATCATAAAAGTGCATCTGTCCATCATAAAAGTGCATCTGTCCATCATAAAAGTGCATCTATCAATAATAAAAGTGCATCTGTCCATCATAAAAGTGCATCTGTCCATCATAAATGTTCAAGTATTTAAAATGCAAAAAAAATAATAATAATGATAATAAATAAATAAATTATTATTTTCAAGGTGAAAAAGATTCTTTTGCCTGGATCCACGCCGAAGAAAACGTCTAAATGTCACGTTTTTAATGAAGCAGCCTAATGAGTAAAATGTCTATTTTCTTGGGCGTCCCCCAGCTCCTCGTTTAAGCAAAAGGTACGCTAAAACAACGTATTACATCGACGTTAAACCACGTTAACCGTGTTAACCATAACCTTTTAAATACTCGACCTAGTTCCGTTGCGGGAAGAAACTCCTGTAACTTCAGTGCCCAACCCGTATCACGACAAGACGTGAAATAATCATGTTGGTCCACTATGGAAAATGTGTAGATGTCACGGTTTAGTTTAACCCCCTCAAACGTGAAACTTACACGTTTGCGTTAACACGCTCCAGTGGAGAGCAGTGGCGTATCCAGGACATTTTTTGGGGGGTGGCCAAGATGGGACACAAAGCTAGAGTGGGGTGGCCATGGCATAGCGAAGTTAAATGCGTATATGTACGCAGCCGACCATGGATCAAATCCCGGTCCTTTGCTGCATGTCACATCCTCTCTCTCTCCCATGATTTCCTTTCTCATAACTGTCAAATAAAAGTGTCTATCCTGTTAAAAACAGTCGTAACCACCAATCACAGACAGTTCTCAAGTATCTCTGGTTATTTTAACATGTCTATTTTTAATCAGTAATTATGGTCAGGATAGGGTAAATATTTTCTAAGAACTATTTTCTTGTAGTGGATTTAAGTCCTTGTCACTTCACAAGTTAGATTAGATTAGCAAAATTAAACTGCTTTTAACTAATCCTATACAATAACATGTATCAGTCGTCAGCTCATCATCTGTGTCACCTGTATTGTTACCTGAGTTTGCTTTACTAATTGAGGCACCATCTTGTGGTTACATGAAAACACAGAAATCCAACAGGACAAACCAAAATGCTTAAAGATAGGACTTTATTCAAAAGTGTATCTGTAAAAGAAAATTAAGTTTGTGAGGAAAAAAACAAAATATTTGTTGTTCTTTACATGTTTAGTTTATGTTATTATTTAGCTTAGATATAATTTGTTAGAGATACTGGAATTTGAATTTCTTAGTTTGTTCTTTGCCAGGAGTGTTTTTATTTAACCACAAGAGGGGACTTAAATAAGTAAAGCAAACACAGGTAACACAGAGAATGGCCTGACTGAATAATTTCATTAGGATGCCTTGTGATGTATGAAAATGTACAAAAAGTGTTTTTTAGCCCAGACAGTATTCATGTCCAAGGCCTTGATGAAAGTATAAATTGAAACGTTGGCTTTGATTCAGCATTACATTAATATGTTTTTAAAATCAAACAGTTAAGACTCAAAATCATAAATAGTCAAGATGCTTCTTCATAATTTAACTTATGACATTTGTGCCATTTTAATGCAATTTACTCTGCCTATTTAAACTTCTAAAAATATATGTGGACTGTGAAGATGAGCTAATTGATACAAACAAAAAGTCCTTTTTAAACTCCCCTTAAACCACAGAGCAAATAAATAAGTCACAGCTTGTTTTTTTGTGTTTTAACTTAAATCTACTGTCACATTATATTTAACACACTGGTTGGCGAAAAATATAACATTAGCTATAATTGAACACACACATCTGCAAAAACCACCATCTGTCTTCCAGAAAATAGCGTTTTATATTTCATGGCGATGTATGAGTGGAAATAAGGTGTGGCCCCTTTAAGAGCTGCACGCGTCCTCTTTACCGTCTGCACTCTCTCAGGATGCTAATCTAGCTAGTACAGTGTAGTTCGACTTTTTCAGTTTTCCTACACATTCACAGGGAACTACGATATAACTAAACATTAAATTACCATACCTCTCAATCTACAGATTCCCGCGTTTTTATCGTTGTATTTGTTGCTGTTGTAAGACTGTCCACCTGTTTCACGGAGCAGCAGCCAGCGCGCGCATCTCATTAGTAACCTGACCTGCATGGCCAAACGTCCGCTGAGCAGAAATCAGCTCTCAGAGCCTCAGTATGACTATTACTGTGTTATTAAAAAAGGTAAAACTGGACCTAAATCGGTTGATCAGTTGTCACCATTGATTGACAGCATTTCTCTTGTTTCTTGTGTTGACAAACTTGACCGACTACCTATCAGATCTGGGGTGGCCACAGGGGTGGCCAATGAGCTTTCGGGATAGAATCGCAGGATTTTCCCCTAGAATCGCCAGTGCCTCTATCAGAATCCAGAGTTTTGAGAAGATTGGGGATACTTAATTTTTCACCCCCCAAAAAAAACTGTCGTTTTTTTTTTCTGGTCGAAATTTTGAATTTCGATATCTCAGCTCTGGAAGGGTCTAGAGCCTCCATTGTTGCACTCAGGTCTAAGTCTCATGGCCCTCTATCAGAATCCAGAGTTTTGAGAAGATTAGGCATACTTAATTTTTCGCCCCAAAAAAAAACTTAAGGGGTAACACTGTCGTTTTTTTTTTCGGGTCGAAATTTTGAGTTTCGATATCTCAGCTCTGGAAGGGTCTAGAGCCTCCATTTTTTTGCACTCAAGTTTAAGTCTCATGGCCCTCTATCAGAATCCAGAATTTTGAGAAGATTGGGGATACTTAATTTTTCGCCCGAAAAAAAAAACGTAAGGGGTAACACTGTCGTTTTTTTTTCGCTGCGAAATTTTGAGTTTCGATATCTCAGCACTGGAAGGGTCTAGAGCCTCCATTGTTGCACTCAGGTCTATGTCTCATGGCCCTCTATCAGAATACAGAGTTTTGAGAAGATTGAGGATACTTAATTTTTCGCCCCCCCAAAAAAAACGTAAGGGGTAACACTGTCGTTTTTTTTTCGGGTCGAAATTTTGAATTTCGATATCTCAGCTCTGGAAGGGTCTAGAGCCTCCATTGTTGCACTCAGGTCTAAGTCTCATGGCCCTTTATCAGAATCCAGAGTTTTGAGAAGATTGGGGATACTTAATTTTTCGCCCAAAAAAAAAAACGTAAGGGGTAACACTGTTGGTTTTTTTTCTGGTCGAAATTTTCATTTTAGATATCTCAGCTCTGGAAGGGTCTAGAGCCTCCATTTTTGCACTCAAGTTTAAGTCTCACGGCCCTCTATCAGAATCCAGAGTTTTGAGAAGATTGGAGAAACTTCATTTTTCGCCCAAAAAAAAAAACGTAAGGGGTAACACTGTTGGTTTTTTTTCTGGTCGAAATTTTCATTTTAGATATCTCAGCTCTGGAAGGGTCTAGAGCCTCCATTGTTGCACTCAGGTCTATGTCTCATGGCCCTCTATCAGAATCCAGAGTTTTGAGAAGATTGGGGATACTTAATTTTTCGCCCAAAAAAAAAAAACGTAAGGGGTAACACTGTCGGTTTTTTTTGGGGTCGAAATTTTGAGTTTCGATATCTCAGCTCTGGAAGGGTCTAGAGCCTCCATTTTTGCACTCAGGTCTAAGTCTCATGGCCCTCTATCAGAATCCAGAGTTTTGAGAAGATTAGGGATACTTAATTTTTCGCCCAACAAAAAAAAAAAAACGTAAGGGGTAACACTGTCGTTTTTTTTACGGGTCGAAATTTTGATTTTCGATATCTCAGCTCTGGAAGGGTCTAGAGCCTCCATTGTTGCACTCAGGTCTAAGTCTCATGGCCCTCTATCAGAATCCAGAGTTTTGAGAAGATTGGGGATACTTAATTTTTCGCATCCCCAAAAAAAAACGTAAGGGGTAACACTGTCGTTTTTTTTTTCGGGTCGAAATTTTGATTTTCGATATCTCAGCTCTGGAAGGGTCTAGAGCCTCCATTTTTGCACTCAGGTCTAAGGCTCATGGCCCTCTATCCGAATCCAGAGTTTTGAGAAGATTGGGGATACCTAATTTTTCGCCCAAAAAAAACAACGTAAGGGGTAAACACTGTCTTTTTTTTTCGCGGCGAAATTTTGAGTTTCGATGTCTCAGCACTGGAAGGGTCTAGAGCCTCCATTGTTGCACTCAGGTCTATGTCTCATGGCCCTCTATCAGAATACAGAGTTTTGAGAAGATTGGGGATACTTAATTTTTTGCCCCAAAAAAAAAAACGTAAGGGGTAACACTGTCGTTTTTTTTTTCGGGTCGAAATTTTTAATTTCGATATCTCAGCTCTGGAAGGGTCTAGAGCCTCCATTGTTGCACACAGGTCTATGTCTCATGGCCCTCTATCAGAATCCAGAGTTTTGAGAAGATTGGGGATACTTAATTTTTCGCCCCAAAAAAAAAAAAACGTAAGGGGTAACACTGTCGTTTTTTTTTTCTGGTCGAAATTTAGAATTTCGATATCTCAGCTCTGGAAGGGTCTAGAGCCTCAATTTTTGCACTCAGGTCTAAGTCTCATGGCCCTCTATCATAATCCAGAGTTTTGAGAAGATTGGGGATACTAAATTTTTCGCCCAAAAAAAAAACGTAAGGGGTAACACTGTCGTTTTTTTTTTCGGGTCGAAATTTTGAGTTTTGATATCTCAGCACTGGAAGGGTCTAGAGCCTCCATTGTTGCACTCAGGTCTAAGTCTCATGGTCCTCTATCAGAATCCAGAGTTTTGAGAAGATTGGAGATACTTAATTTTTCGCCCAAAAAAAAAAAACGTAAGGGGTAACACTGTCGTTTTTTTTACGGGTCGAAATTTTGAGTTTCGATATCTCAGCACTGGAAGGGTCTAGAGCCTCCATTGTTGCACTCAGGTCTATGTCTCATGGCCCTCTATCAGAATACAGAGTTTTGAGAAGATTGGGGATACTTAATTTTTCGCCCAAAAAAAAAAACCGTAAGGGGTAACACTGTCGTTTTTTTTACGGGTCGAAATTTTGAATTTCGATATCTCAGCTCTGGAAGGGTCTAGAGCAGGGGTGGCGAACCCGCGGCTCGCGAGCCGCGTGCGGCTCTTTAACTGCTTTTTTGCGGCTCGGTTCAGTCATGTTCAGTCGGTTCAATCACTTTTCATTCAGCTTTTTTTGAATTTCTTAATTTTATTTAAAAATAAATAGGAATGACTTGAAATGTATTTTCTGAATGTAATTGTACTTTTTAAAATAATATATTATTAATATTTTTTCCTTAAATATTTTTAACAGAACCTCAACTCTCGCGTAATTTAACGTGGCTAGCCTATTGTTGACTGACAGGAGCTGCCGCTGTCAGGTTAACGTGAAGTACGTTAGTATGAATTATCATGGCAGAATCAAAGAAGCATACAGCTAAGCGCAAATATGAAGATGAGCACAGAACATTTTTATCTGAATGGGAGGATTTATATTTTTTTGTTGAACGAAATGGAAAACCATTCTGCTTGATATGCCAGACGTCGTTGTCTCATTTTAAGGCTTCAAATCTTGAGCGCCATTTCACATCACTCCATTCTACGGTCGCCCGGGATTTTCCCAAAGGCAGTGAACTTCGCAAGCACAAGGTAAACACTTTGAAACGTCAGACAGAGAAGCAAAGTCAGCTTTTTCGGAAATTTACCAAGCATTCAGAGACAGTGACATTAGCGTCATATCAACTGGCATGGAACATTGCTCGTGCAAAAAAACCATATCGTGAAGGGGAATTTCTTAAAAAGTGCCTTAGTGATGTTGTTGCTATTCTTTGTCCTGAAAATGAAAATTTGAAACGTTCAGTAAAGGACCTTCAGCTGTCACGGCACACAGTTGAAGAGAGAATATCGGACATTAACGACTCAGTTGAGAGACATTTATATTCAGATCTGCAGAAGTGCCGGTATTTCAGCATTGCTTTGGATGAGTCTTGCGATGTTCAAGATAAGCCACAGTTGGCGATATTTGTACGATTTGTGTCAGAAGACTGCACAATTAAGGAAGAGCTGCTTGACATTGTGCCACTTAAAGACAGAACCCGTGGCATCGACATA
Source organism: Pimephales promelas (assembly GCF_988280905.1). Classification (NCBI taxonomy): domain Eukaryota; kingdom Metazoa; phylum Chordata; class Actinopteri; order Cypriniformes; family Leuciscidae; genus Pimephales; species Pimephales promelas. The sequence continues at coordinate 5,215,496 of NC_142781.1, forward strand.
AAAGAGACACTGATGGCTGTTGTTGAGAAAGCAGATCTGCAGTTATCAAAGCTAACAGCAATATCCACTGACGGAGCACCAGCCATGTTGGGATCTGGGAAAGGCCTTGTAGGGCTGTGTAAAGCTGATGACCGGTTTCCTGAATTTTGGACATTTCACTGTATTATCCACCAAGAGCACTTGGTGTCTAAAAAGTTGAACTTTGATCACATCATGAAACCTGTGCTGGAAATAGTCAATTTTATACGCACACATGCTCTCAATCACAGGCAGTTCAAAAATCTAATTGCTGAACTTGATGAAGATCTTCCATCTGATCTGCTTCTTCACTGTGCTGTGAGATGGCTTTCAAGAGGTAATGTGCTTTCTCGTTTTTTTGAGCTTTTAAATCCAGTGAAGCTGTTCCTCGCAGAGAAACACAAGGACTATCCTGAGCTACAGGATCCCCAGTGGATTTCGGACTTGGCTTTTTTGGTCGACATGCTGCATTATCTGAATGGCCTCAATGTGGATCTGCAAGGGAAGTCAAAGATGGTGTCTGACCTGGTGCAGAGTATTTTCACATTTGTCAACAAACTCAAGCTGTTCAAGACTCATCTACAAAAGAGGCAGTTAACACATTTTCCATCCTTGTTGAAGGCAAGTGGACAAGCAGCAGAGGTTGTAAACGGGAGTACTGCACGGTATGCAACACTGCTTGAAAATCTCGAACAGAGTTTTGAGGACAGATTCTCCGGCCTACGCCAAAAAAGACCACAAATTTCATTTCTTATCAACCCATTCACTGCTGAATCAGACTGTTTAAAAGCCCCTTTAGTGGAAGATGAAGCAGCAACTCAGCTTGAAATGATTGAACTTTCTGAGGATGACAGACTTAAAAGTGTTCTGAGGGAAGGAACCGTGGAGTTTTGGAAGATTGTGCCGAATGAGAGATATCCCAATGTCAAACAGGCTGCAGTCAAACTATTGTCAATGTTTGGGTCAACTTACATGTGTGAATCACTTTTTTCAACACTGAAACAGGTGAAATCAAAGCATCGCTCTGTCCTGACTGACACGCATGTGAAAGAATTACTACGAGTAGCCACAACTGAATACAAGCCAGACTTAACAAAGATTGTGGAAACCAAGGAGTGCCAGGTGTCCCACTGAGTCATGTAACCTTTTAGGTAGGCTGTCTGATACTATGACAAACATTGACAAACATTTAAATCCTTGAAAACTATTGTGTGATATGTAATTAGTAATTGTAATAAGTAATACATTTTGATGTTATTGTTAGACACATCTGTTGTGTGGCTCTTTGCAGAGATGAGGGATTTTTTTTGGCTCATCATGCTGAACAGGTTCGCCACCCCTGGTCTAGAGCCTCCATTATTGCACTCAGGTTTAAGTCTCATGGCCCTCTATCAGAATCCAGAGTTTTGAGAAGATTGGAGAAACGTTATTTTTCGACCGAAAAAAAAAAACGAAAGGGGTAACACTGTGGTTTTTTTTTTCGGGTCGAAATTTTGAGTTTTGATATCTCAGCACTGGAAGGGTCTAGAGCCTCCATTGTTGCACTCAGGTCTAAGTCTCATGGCCCTCTATCAGAATCCAGAGTTTTGAGAAGATTGGAGATACTTAATTTTTCGCCCCAAAAAAAAACGTAAAGGGTAACACTGTCGTTTTTTTTACGGGTCGAAATTTTGATTTTCGATATCTCAGCTCTGGAAGGGTCTAGAGCCTCCATTGTTGCACTCAGGTCTAAGTCTCATGGCCCTCTATCAGAATCCAGAGTTTTGAGAAGATTGGGGATACTTAATTTTTCGCCCAAAAAAAAAAAAACGTAAGGGGTAACACTGTTGTTTTTTTTCTGGTCGAAATTTTGATTTTTGATATCCCAGCTCTGGAAGAGTCTAGAGCATCCATTGTTACACTCAGGTCTATGTCTCATGGCCCTCTATCAGAATCCAGAGTTTTGAGAAGATTGGGGATACTTAATTTTTCACCCAAAAAAAAAACATAAGGGGTAACACTGTCGTTTTTTTTTTCTGGTCGAAATTTTGAATTTCGATATCTCAGCTCTGGAAGGGTCTAGGGCCTCCATTGTTGCACTCAGGTCTAAGTCTCATGGCCCTCTATCAGAATCCAGAGTTTTGAGAAGATTAAGGATACTTAATTTTTTGCCAAAAAAAAAAAAAACGTAAGGGGTAACACTGTCGTTTTTTTTTACGGGTCCAAATTTTGATTTTCGATATCTCAGCTCTGGAAGGGTCTAGAGCCTACATTGTTGCACTCAGGTCTAAGTCTCATGGCCCTCTATGAGAATCCAGAGTTTTGAGAAGATTGGGGATACTTAATTTTTCGCACAAAAAAAAAAACGTAAGGGGTAACACTGTTGTTTTTTTTTTTTTGGTCGAAATTTTGAGTTTCGATATCTCAGCTCTGGAAGGGTCTAGAGCCTCCATTTTTGCACTCAGGTCTAAGGCTCACGGCCCTCTATCAGAATCCAGAGTTTTGAGAAGATTGGGGATACTTAATTTTTCGCCCCAAAAAAAAAACGTAAGGGGTAACACTGTCGTTTTTTTTTTTTCGGGTCGAAATTTTGAATTTCGATATCTCAGCTCTGGAAGGGTCTAGAGCCTCCATTGTTGCACTCAGGTCTATGTCTCATGGCCCTCTATCAGAATCCAGAGTTTTGAGAAGATTGGGGATACTTAATTTTTCGCCCAAAAAAAAAACGTAAGGGGTAACACTGTCGTTTTTTTTTTCTGGTCGAAATTTTTGAATTTCGATATCTCAGCTCTGGAAGGGTCTAGAGCCTCCATTGTTGCACTCAGGTCTCTGTCTCATGGCCCTCTATCAGAATCCAGAGTTTTGAGAAGATTGGGGATACTTAATTTTTCGCCCAAAAAAAAAAACGTAAGGGGTAACACTGTCGTTTTTTTTCGGGTCGAAAGTTTGAGTTTCGATATCTCAGCTCTGGAAGGGTCTAGAGCCTCCATTTTTGCACTCAGGTCTAAGTCTCATGGCCCTCTATCAGAATCCAGAGTTTTGAGAAGATTAGGGATACTTAATTTTTCGCCCAACAAAAAAAAAAAAACGTAAGGGGTAACACTGTCGTTTTTTTTACGGGTCGAAATTTTGATTTTCGATATCTCAGCTCTGGAAGGGTCTAGAGCCTCAATTTTTGCACTCAGGTCTAAGGCTCATGGCCCTCTATCAGAATCCAGAGTTTTGAGAAGATTGGGGATACCTAATTTTTCGCCCAAAAAAAACAACGTAAGGGGTAAACACTGTCTTTTTTTTTCGCGGCGAAATTTTGAGTTTCGATGTCTCAGCACTGGAAGGGTCTAGAGCCTCCATTGTTGCACTCAGGTCTATGTCTCATGGCCCTGTATCAGAATACAGAGTTTTGAGAAGATTGGGGATACTTAATTTTTTGCCCCAAAAAAAAAACGTAAGGGGTAACACTGTCGTTTTTTTTTTCGGGTCGAAATTTTGAATTTCGATATCTCAGCTCTGGAAGGGTCTAGAGCCTCCATTGTTGCACACAGGTCTATGTCTCATGGCCCTCTATCAGAATCCAGAGTTTTGAGAAGATTGGGGATACTTAATTTTTCGCCCAAAAAAAAAACGTAAGGGGTAACACTGTCGTTTTTTTTTTCGGGTCGAAATTTTGAGTTTTGATATCTCAGCACTGGAAGGGTCTAGAGCCTCAATTTTTGCACTCAGGTTTAAGTCTCATGGCCCTCTATCAGAATCCAGAGTTTTGAGAAGATTGGAGAAACTTTATTTTTCGCCCGAAAAAAAAAAAAAAAACGAAAGGGGTAACACTGTCGGTTTTTTTTCGGGTCGAAATTTTGAGTTTTGATATCTCAGCACTGGAAGGGTCTAGAGCCTCCATTGTTGCACTCAGGTCTAAGTCTCATGGCCCTCTATCAGAATCCAGAGTTCTGAGAAGATTGGAGATACTTAATTTTTCGCCCCCCAAAAAAAAACGTAAAGGGTAACACTGTCGTTTTTTTTACGGGTCGAAATTTTGATTTTCGATATCTCAGCTCTGGAAGGGTCTAGAGCTTCCATTGTTGCACTCAGGTCTAAGTCTCATGGCCCTCTATCAGAATCCAGAGTTTTGAGAAGATTGGGGATACTTAATTTTTCGCCCCCCAAAAAAAAAAACGTAAGGGGTAACACTGTTGTTTTTCTTCTGGTCGAAATTTTGATTTTCGATATCCCAGCTCTGGAAGAGTCTAGAGCCTCCATTGTTGCACTCAGGTCTATCTCTCATGGCCCTCTATCAGAATCCAGAGTTTTGAGAAGATTGGGGATACTTAATTTTTCACCCAAAAAAAAAAAACATAAGGGGTAACACTGTCGTTTTTTTTTCCGGTCGAAATTTTGAGTTTTGATATCTCAGCACTGGAAGGGTCTAGAGCCTCCATTGTTGCACTCAGGTCTAAGTCTCATGGTCCTCTATCAGAATCCAGAGTTTTGAGAAGATTGGAGATACTTAATTTTTCGCCCAAAAAAAAAAAAAACGTAAGGGGTAACACAGTCGTTTTTTTTACGGGTCGAAATTTTGAGTTTCGATATCTCAGCACTGGAAGGGTCTAGAGCCTCCATTGTTGCACTCAGGTCTATGTCTCATGGCCCTCTATCAGAATACAGAGTTTTGAGAAGATTGGGGATACTTAATTTTTCGCCCAAAAAAAAAAACGTAAGGGGTAACACTGTCGTTTTTTTTTCTGGTCGAAATTTTGAATTTCGATATCTCAGCTCTGGAAGGGTCTAGAGCCTCCATTGTTGCACTCAGGTCTAAGTCTCATGGCCCTCTATCAGAATCCAGAGTTTTGAGAAGATTGGGGATACTTAATTTTTCGCCCCAAAAAAAAAACGTAAGGGGTAACACTGTCGTTTTTTTTTTTGGTCGAAATTTTGAGTTTCGATATTTCAGCTCTGGAAGGGTCTAGAGCCTCCATTTTTGCACTCAGGTCTAAGGCTCACGGCCCTCTATCAGAATTCAGAGTTTTGAGAAGATTGGGGATACTTAATTTTTCGCCCAAAATAAAAAACGTAAGGGGTAACACTGTCGTTTTTTTTCGCGGCGAAATTTTGAGTTTCGATATCTCAGCACTGGAAGGGTCTAGAGCCTCCATTGTTGCACTCAGGTCTATGTCTCATGGCCCTCTATCAGAATCCAGAGTTTTGAGAAGATTGGGGATACTTAATTTTTCGCCCCAAAAAAAAACGTAAGGGGTAACACTGTCGTTTTTTTTTTTGGTCGAAATTTTGAGTTTCGATATTTCAGCTCTGGAAGGGTCTAGAGCCTCCATTTTTGCACTCAGGTCTAAGGCTCACGGCCCTCTATCAGAATCCAGAGTTTTGAGAAGATTGGGGATACTTAATTTTTCGCCCAAAATAAAAAACGTAAGGGGTAACACTGTCGTTTTTTTCGCGGCGAAATTTTGAGTTTCGATATCTCAGCACTGGAAGGGTCTAGAGCCTCCATTGTTGCACTCAGGTCTATGTCTCATGGCCCTCTATCAGAATACAGAGTTTTGAGAAGATTGGGGATACTTAATTTTTCGCCCCCCAAAAAAAAACGTAAGGGGTAACACTGTCGTTTTTTTTTCGGGTCGAAATTTTAATTTTCTATATCTCAGCTCTGGAAGGGTCTAGAGCCTCCATTGTTGCACTCAGGTCTATGTCTCATGACCCTCTATCAGAATCCAGAGTTTTGAGAAGATTGGGGATACTTAATTTTTCACCCAAAAAAAAAACGTAAGCGGTAACACTGTCGTTTTTTTTTTCTGGTCGAAATTTTGAATTTCGATATCTCAGCTCTGGAAGGGTCTAGAGCCTCCATTGTTGCACACAGGTCTATGTCTCATGGCCCTCTATCAGAATCCAGAGTTTTGAGAAGATTGGGGATACTTAATTTTTCGCCCAAAAAAAAAAACGTAAGGGGTAACACTGTGGGGTTTTTTTTCTGGTCGAAATTTTGAATTTCGATATCTCAGCTCTGGAAGGGTCTAGAGCCTCCATTGTTGCACTCAGGTCTATGGTTCATGGCCCTCTATCAGAATCCAGAGTTTTGAGAAGATTGGGGATACTTAATTTTTCGCCCAAAAAAAAAAAACACGTAAGGGGTAACACTGTCGTTTTTTTTTTTGGTCGAAATTTTGAGTTTCGATATCTCAGCTCTGGAAGGGTCTAGAGCCTCCATTTTTGCACTCAGGTCTAAGGCTCACGGCCCTCTATCAGAATCCAGAGTTTTGAGAAGATTGGGGATACTTAATTTTTCGCCCAAAAAAAAAAACGCAAGGGGTAACACTGTCGTTTTTTTTTCGCGGCGAAATTTTGAGTTTCGATATCTCAGCACTGGAATGGTCTAGAGCCTCCATTGTTGCACTCAGGTCTATGTCTCATGGCCCTCTATCAGAATCCAGAGTTTTGAGAAGATTGGGGATGCTTAATTTTTCGCCCCCCCAAAAAAACGTAAGGGGTAACACTGTCGTTTTTTTTTCTGGTCGAATCTTTGAATTTCGATATCTCAGCTCTGGAAGGGTCTAGAGCCTCCATTGTTGCACACAGGTCTATGTCTCATGGCCCTCTATCAGAATCCAGAGTTTTGAGAAGATTGGGGATACTTAATTTTTCACCCAAAAAAAAACGTAAGGGGTAACACTGCCGTTTTTTTTTACGGGTCGAAATTTTGATTTTCGATATCTCAGCTCTGGAAGGGTCTAGAGCCTCCATTGTTGCACTCAGGTCTAAGTCTCATGGCCCTCTATCAGAATCCAGAGTTTTGAGAAGATTGAGGATACTTAATTTTTCACCCAAAAAAAAAAAAACGTAAGGGGTAACACTGTTGTTTTTTTTCTGGTCGAAATTTTCATTTTCGATATCTCAGCTCTGGAAGGGTCTAGAGCCTCCATTTTTGCACTCAAGTTTAAGTCTCATGGCCCTCTATCAGAATCCAGAGTTTTGAGAAGATTGGAGAAACTTCATTTTTCGCCCGAAAAAAAAAAAAACGAAAGGGGTACCACTGTCGTTTTTTTTTTCAGGTCGAAATTTTGAGTTTCGATATCTCAGCTCTGGAAGGGTCTAGAGCCTCCATTGTTGCACTCAGGTCTATGTCTCATGGCCCTCTATCAGAATCCAGAGTTTTGAGAAGATTGGGGATACTTAATTTTTCGCCCAAAAAAAAAAAAACGTAAGGGGTAACACTGTCGTTTTTTTTTCGGGTCGAAATTTTGAGTTTCGATATCTCAGCACTAGAAGGGTCTATAGCCTCCATTGTTGCACTCAGGTCTAAGTCTCATGGCCCTCTATCAGAATCCAGAGTTTTGAGAAGATTAGGGATACTTAATTTTTCGCCCAAAAAAAAAAACGTAAGGGGTAACACTGTCGTTTTTTTTACGGGTCGAAATTTTGATTTTCGATATCTCAGCTCTGGAAGGGTCTAGAGCCTCCATTGTTGCACTCAGGTCTAAGTCTCATGGCCCTCTATCAGAATCCAGAGTTTTGAGAAGATTAGGGATACTTAATTTTTCGCCCAAAAAAAAAAAAACGTAAGGGGTAACACTGTCGTTTTTTTACGGGTCGAAATTTTGATTTTCGATATCTCAGCTCTGGAAGGGTCTAGAGCCTCCATTGTTGCACTCAGGTCTAAGTCTCATGGCCCTCTATCAGAATCCAGAGTTTTGAGAAGATTGGGGATACTTAATTTTTCGCCTCCCCCCAAAAAAAACGTAAGGGGTAACACTGTCGTTTTTTTTTCGTGTCGAAATTTTGATTTTCGATATCTCAGCTCTGGAAGGGTCTAGAGCCTCCATTTTTGCACTCAGGTCTAAGGCTCATGGCCCTCTATCAGAATCCAGAGTTTTGAGAAGATTGGTGATACTTAATTTTTCGCCCAAAAAAAACAACGTAAGGGGTAACACTGTCGTTTTTTTTTTCGCGGCGAAATTTTGAGTTTCGATATCTCAGCACTGGAAGGGTCTAAAGCCTCCATTGTTGCACTCAGGTCTATGTCTCATGGCCCTCTATCAGAATACAGAGTTTTGAGAAGATTGGGGATACTTAATTTTTTGCCCCAAAAAAAAAACGTAAGGGGTAACACTGTCGTTTTTTTTTCGGGTCGAAATTTTGAATTTCGATATCTCAGCTTTGGAAGGGTCTAGAGCCTCCATTGTTGCACTCAGGTCTATGTCTCATGGCCTTCTATCAGAATCCAGAGTTTTGAGAAGATTGGGGATACTTAATTTTTCGCCCAAAAAAAAAAAACCGTAAGGGGTAACCCTGTCGTTTTTTTTTTTCTGGTCGAAATTTTGAATTTCGATATCTTAGCTCTGCAAGGGTCTAGAGCCTCCATTGTTGCACTCAGGTCTATGTCTCATGGCCCTCTATCAGAATACAGAGTTTTGAGAAGATTGGGGATACTTAATTTTTCGCCCCCCCCCAAAAAAACGTAAGGGGTAACACTGTCGTTTTTTTTTTTTCGGGTTGAAATTTTGAATTTCGATATCTCAGCTCTGGAAGGGTCTAGAGCCTCCATTTTTGCACTCAGGTCTAAGTCTCATGGCCCTCTATCAGAATCCAGAGTTTTGGGAAGATTGGAGAAATTTAATTTTTCACCCGAAAAAACTGTCGTTTTTTTTTCGGGACGAATTTTTGAGTTTTGATATCTCAGCTCTGGAAGGGGCTAGAGCCTCCATTTTTGCACTCAGGTCTAAGTCTCATGGCCCTCTATCAGAATTTGGGAAGATTGGAGAAACTTAATTTTTCGCCCCAAAAAAAAACGTAAGGGGTACCACTGTCGTTTTTTTTTTCGGGCCGAAATTTTTGAGTTTCGATATCTCAGCTCTGGAAGGGGCTAGAGCCTCCATTTTTGCACTCAGGTCTAAGTCTCATGGTCCTCTATCAGAATTTGGGAAGATTGGAGAAACTTAATTTTTCGCCCCAAAAAAAAAAACGTAAGGGGTACCACTGTCGTTTTTTTTTCTGGTCGAAATTTTAATTTTCTATATCTCAGCTCTGGAAGGGTCTAGAGCCTCCATTGTTGCACTCAGGTCTAAGTCTCATGGCCCTCTATCAGAATCCAGAGTTTTGAGAAGATTGGGGATACTTAATTTTTCGCCCCAAAAAAAAACCGTAAGGGGTAACACTGTCGTTTTTTTTTTTGGTCGAAATTTTGAGTTTCGATATTTCAGCTCTGGAAGGGTCTAGAGCCTCCATTTTTGCACTCAGGTCTAAGGCTCACGGCCCTCTATCAGAATCCAGAGTTTTGAGAAGATTGGGGATACTTAATTTTTCGCCCAAAATAAAAAACGTAAGGGGTAACACTGTCGTTTTTTTTCGCGGCGAAATTTTGAGTTTCGATATCTCAGCACTGGAAGGGTCTAGAGCCTCCATTGTTGCACTCAGGTCTATGTCTCATGGCCCTCTATCAGAATACAGAGTTTTGAGAAGATTGGGGATACTTAATTTTTCGCCCCCCAAAAAAAAACGTAAGGGGTAACACTGTCGTTTTTTTTTCGGGTCGAAATTTTAATTTTCTATATCTCAGCTCTGGAAGGGTCTAGAGCCTCCATTGTTGCACTCAGGTCTATGTCTCATGGCCCTCTATCAGAATCCAGAGTTTTGAGAAGATTGGGGATACTTAATTTTTCGCCCAAAAAAAAAAACGTAAGCGGTAACACTGTCGTTTTTTTTTTCTGGTCGAAATTTTGAATTTCGATATCTCAGCTCTGGAAGGGTCTAGAGCCTCAATTGTTGCACACAGGTCTATGTCTCATGGCCCTCTATCAGAACCCAGAGTTTTGAGAAGATTGGGGATACTTAATTTTTCGCCCAAAAAAAAAAACGTAAGGGGTAACACTGTGGGGTTTTTTTTCTGGTCGAAATTTTGAATTTCGATATCTCAGCTCTGGAAGGGTCTAGAGCCTCCATTGTTGCACTCAGGTCTAAGTCTCATGGCCCTCTATCAGAATCCAGAGTTTTGAGAAGATTGGGGATACTTAATTTTTCGCCCCAAAAAAAAAACGTAAGGGGTAACACTGTCGTTTTTTTTTTTGGTCGAAATTTTGAGTTTCGATATTTCAGCTCTGGAAGGGTCTAGAGCCTCCATTTTTGCACTCAGGTCTAAGGCTCACGGCCCTCTATCAGAATCCAGAGTTTTGAGAAGATTGGGGATACTTAATTTTTCGCCCAAAATAAAAAACGTAAGGGGTAACACTGTCGTTTTTTTTCGCGGCGAAATTTTGAGTTTCGATATCTCAGCACTGGAAGGGTCTAGAGCCTCCATTGTTGCACTCAGGTCTATGTCTCATGGCCCTCTATCAGAATACAGAGTTTTGAGAAGATTGGGGATACTTAATTTTTCGCCCCCCAAAAAAAAACGTAAGGGGTAACACTGTCGTTTTTTTTTCGGGTCGAAATTTTAATTTTCTATATCTCAGCTCTGGAAGGGTCTAGAGCCTCCATTGTTGCACTCAGGTCTATGTCTCATGGCCCTCTATCAGAATCCAGAGTTTTGAGAAGATTGGGGATACTTAATTTTTCGCCCAAAAAAAAAAACGTAAGCGGTAACACTGTCGTTTTTTTTTTCTGGTCGAAATTTTGAATTTCGATATCTCAGCTCTGGAAGGGTCTAGAGCCTCCATTGTTGCACACAGGTCTATGTCTCAGTGCCCTCTATCAGAACCCAGAGTTTTGAGAAGATTGGGGATACTTAATTTTTCGCCCCAAAAAAAAAAACGTAAGGGGTAACACTGTGGGGTTTTTTTTCTGGTCGAAATTTTGAATTTCGATATCTCAGCTCTGGAAGGGTCTAGAGCCTCCATTGTTGCACTCAGGTCTATGGTTCATGGCCCTCTATCAGAATCCAGAGTTTTGAGAAGATTGGGGATACTTAATTTTTCGCCCAAAAAAAAAAAAAACGTAAGGGGTAACACTGTCGTTTTTTTTTTTGGTCGAAATTTTGAGTTTCGATATCTCAGCTCTGGAAGGGTCTAGAGCCTCCATTTTTGCACTCAGGTCTAAGGCTCACGGCCCTCTATCAGAATCCAGAGTTTTGAGAAGATTGGGGATACTTAATTTTTCGCCCAAAAAAAAAAACGTAAGGGGTAACACTGTCGTTTTTTTTTCGCGGCGAAATTTTGAGTTTCGATATCTCAGCACTGGAAGGGTCTAGAGCCTCCATTGTTGCACTCAGGTCTATGTCTCATGGCCCTCTATCAGAATCCAGAGTTTTGAGAAGATTGGGGATACTTAATTTTTCGCCCCCCCAAAAAAACGTAAGGGGTAACACTGTCGTTTTTTTTTTCTGGTCGAATCTTTGAATTTCGATATCTCAGCTCTGGAAGGGTCTAGAGCCTCCATTGTTGCACACAGGTCTATGTCTCATGGCCCTCTATCAGAATCCAGAGTTTTGAGAAGATTGGGGATACTTAATTTTTCACCCAAAAAAACCCGTAAGGGGTAACACTGCCGTTTTTTTTTACGGGTCGAAATTTTGATTTTCGATATCTCAGCTCTGGAAGGGTCTAGAGCCTCCATTGTTGCACTCAGGTCTAAGTCTCATGGCCCTCTATCAGAATCCAGAGTTTTGAGAAGATTGAGGATACTTAATTTTTCACCCAAAAAAAAAAAAAAACGTAAGGGGTAACACTGTTGTTTTTTTTCTGGTCGAAATTTTCATTTTCGATATCTCAGCTCTGGAAGGGTCTAGAGCCTCCATTTTTGCACTCAAGTTTAAGTCTCACGGCCCTCTATCAGAATCCAGAGTTTTGAGAAGATTGGAGAAACGTCATTTTTCGCCCGAAAAAAAAAAAAACGAAAGGGGTACCACTGTCGTTTTTTTTTTCAGGTCGAAATTTTGAGTTTCGATATCTCAGCTCTGGAAGGGTCTAGAGCCTCCATTGTTGCACTCAGGTCTATGTCTCATGGCCCTCTATCAGAATCCAGAGTTTTGAGAAGATTGGGGATACTTAATTTTTCGCCCAAAAAAAAAAAACGTAAGGGGTAACACTGTCGTTTTTTTTTCGGGTCGAAATTTTGAGTTTCGATATCTCAGCACTAGAAGGGTCTATAGCCTCCATTGTTGCACTCAGGTCTAAGTCTCATGGCCCTCTATCAGAATCCAGAGTTTTGAGAAGATTAGGGATACTTAATTTTTCGCCCAAAAAAAAAAAACGTAAGGGGTAACACTGTCGTTTTTTTTACGGGTCGAAATTTTGATTTTCGATATCTCAGCTCTGGAAGGGTCTAGAGCCTCCATTGTTGCACTCAGGTCTAAGTCTCATGGCCCTCTATCAGAATCCAGAGTTTTGAGAAGATTAGGGATACTTAATTTTTCGCCCAAAAAAAAAAAACGTAAGGGGTAACACTGTCGTTTTTTTTACGGGTCGAAATTTTGATTTTCGATATCTCAGCTCTGGAAGGGTCTAGAGCCTCCATTGTTGCACTCAGGTCTAAGTCTCATGGCCCTCTATCAGAATCCAGAGTTTTGAGAAGATTGGGGATACTTAATTTTTCGCCTCCCCCCAAAAAAAACGTAAGGGGTAACACTGTCGTTTTTTTTTCGGGTCGAAATTTTGATTTTCGATATCTCAGCTCTGGAAGGGTCTAGAGCCTCCATTATTGCACTCAGGTCTAAGGCTCATGGCCCTCTATCAGAATCCAGAGTTTTGAGAAGATTGGTGATACTTAATTTTTCGCCCAAAAAAAACAACGTAAGGGGTAACACTGTCGTTTTTTTTTTCGCGGCGAAATTTTGAGTTTCGATATCTCAGCACTGGAAGGGTCTAAAGCCTCCATTGTTGCACTCAGGTCTATGTCTCATGGCCCTCTATCAGAATACAGAGTTTTGAGAAGATTGGGGATACTTAATTTTTTGCCCCAAAAAAAAAACGTAAGGGGTAACACTGTCGTTTTTTTTTCGGGTCGAAATTTTGAATTTCGATATCTCAGCTTTGGAAGGGTCTAGAGCCTCCATTGTTGCACTCAGGTCTATGTCTCATGGCCTTCTATCAGAATCCAGAGTTTTGAGAAGATTGGGGATACTTAATTTTTCGCCCAAAAAAAAAAAACCGTAAGGGGTAACCCTGTCGTTTTTTTTTTTCTGGTCGAAATTTTGAATTTCGATATCTTAGCTCTGCAAGGGTCTAGAGCCTCCATTGTTGCACTCAGGTCTATGTCTCATGGCCCTCTATCAGAATACAGAGTTTTGAGAAGATTGGGGATACTTAATTTTTCGCCCCCCCCAAAAAAACGTAAGGGGTAACACTGTCGTTTTTTTTTTTCGGGTTGAAATTTTGAATTTCGATATCTCAGCTCTGGAAGGGTCTAGAGCCTCCATTTTTGCACTCAGGTCTAAGTCTCATGGCCCTCTATCAGAATCCAGAGTTTTGGGAAGATTGGAGAAATTTAATTTTTCACCCGAAAAAAATGTCGTTTTTTTTTCGGGCCGAATTTTTGAGTTTTGATATCTCAGCTCTGGAAGGGGCTAGAGCCTCCATTTTTGCACTCAGGTCTAAGTCTCATGGCCCTCTATCAGAATTTGGGAAGATTGGAGAAACTTAATTTTTCGCCCAAAAAAAAAACGTAAGGGGTACCACTGTCGTTTTTTTTTTCGGGCCGAATTTTTGAGTTTCGATATCTCAGCTCTGGAAGGGGCTAGAGCCTCCATTTTTGCACTCAGGTCTAAGTCTCATGGCCCTCTATCAGAATTTGGGAAGATTGGAGAAACTTAATTTTTCGCCCAAAAAAAAAAACGTAAGGGGTACCACTGTCGTTTTTTTTCGGGCCGAATTTTGAGTTTCGATATCTCAGCTCTGGAAGGGGCTAGAGCCTCCATTTTTGCACTCAGGTCTAAGTCTCATGGCCCTCTATCAGAATTTGGGAAGATTGGAGAAACTTAATTTTTTGCCCAAAAAAAAAACGTAAGGGGTACCACTGTCGTTTTTTTTTTCGGGCCGAAATTTTTGAGTTTCGATATCTCAGCTCTGGAAGGGGCTAGAGCCTCCATTTTTGCACTCAGGTCTAAGTCTCATGGCCCTCTATCAGAATCCATAGTTTTGGGAAGATTGGAGAAACTTAATTTTTCACCCAAAAAAAAAAAAATGTAAGGGGTACCACTGTCGTTTTTTTTTCGGGCCGAATTTTTGAGTTTCGATATCTCAGCTCTGGAAGGGGCTAGAGCCTCCATTTTTGCACTCAGGTCTAAGTCTCATGGCCCTCTATCAGAATTTGGGAAGATTGGAGAAACGTAATTCTTCGCCCAAAAAAAAAAACGTAAGGGGTACCACTGTCGTTTTTTTTTTTCGGGCCGAATTTTTGAGTTTCGATATCTCAGCTCTGGAAGGGGCTAGAGCCTCCATTTTTGCACTCAGGTCTAAGTCTCATGGCCCTCTATCAGAATTTGGGAAGATTGGAGAAACTTAATTTTTCGCCCAAAAAAAAAAAACGTAAAGGGTACCACTGTCGTTTTTTTTTTCGGACCGAATTTTTGAGTTTCGATATCTCAGCTCTGGAAGGGGCTAGAGCCTCCATTTTTGCACTCAGGTCTAAGTCTCATGGCCCTCTATCAGAATTTGGGAAGATTGGAGAAACTTAATTTTTCGCCCAAAAAAAAAACGTAAGGGGTACCACTGTCGTTTTTTTTTCGGGCCGAATTTTTGAGTTTCGATATCTCAGCTCTGGAAGGGGCTAGAGCCTCCATTTTTGCACTCAGGTCTAAGTCTCATGGCCCTCTATCAGAATCCAAAATTTTGGGAAGACTGAAGAAACTTAATTTTTCGCCCGAAAAAAAAAAACGTAAGGGGGACCACTGTCGTTTTTTTTTTTCGGGCCGAATTTTTGAGTTTCGATATCTCAGCTCTGGAAGGGGCTAGAGCCTCCATTTTTGCACTCAGGTCTAAGTCTCATGGCCCTCTATCAGAATCCAGAGTTTTGGGAAGATTGGAGAAACTTAATTTTTCGCCCGAAAAAAAAAAACGTGAGGGGTACCACTGTCGTTTTTTTTTTCGGGCCGAATTTTTGAGTTTCGATATCTCAGCTCTGGAAGGGGCTAGAGCCTCCATTTTTGCACTCAGGTCTAAGTCTCATGGCCCTCTATCAGAATCCAGAGTTTTGGGAAGATTGGAGAAACTTAATTTTTCGCCCGAAAAAAAAAAAACGTAAGGGGTACCACTGTCGTTTTTTTTTTTCAGGCCGAATTTTTGAGTTTCGATATCTCAGCTCTGGAAGGGGCTAGAGCCTCCATTTTTGCACTCAGGTCTAAGTCTCATGGCCCTCTATCAGAATCCAGAGTTTTGGGAAGATTGGAGAAACTTAATTTTTCGCCCGAAAAAAAAAACGTAAGGGGTACCACTGTCGTTTTTTTTTCGGGCCGAATTTTTAAGTTTCGATATCTCAGCTCTGGAAGGGACTAGAGCCTTCATTTTTGCACTCAGGTCTAAGTGTCTTGGCCCTCTTTCAGAATCCAGAGTTTTGGGAAGATTAGAGAAACTTAATTTTTCACCCGAAAAAAAAAAACGTAAGGGGTACCACTGTCGTTTTTTTTTCGGGACGAATTTTTGAGTTTCGATATCTCAGCTCTGGAAGGGGCTAGAGCCTCCATTTTTGCACTCAGGTCTAAGTCTCATGGCCCTCTATCAGAATCCAGAGTTTTGGGAAGATTGGAGAAACTTAATTTTTCACCCAAAAAAAAAAAAACGTAAGGGGTACCACTGTCGTTTTTTTTCGGGCAGAATTTTTGAGTTTCGATATCTCAGCTCTGGAAGGGGCTAGAGCCTCCATTTTTGCACTCAGGTCTAAGTCTCATGGCCCTCTATCAGAATCCAAAATTTTTGGAAGATTGAAGAAACTTAATTTTTCGCCCGAAAAAAAAAACGTAAGGGGTATCACTGTCGTTTTTTTTTTCGGGCCGAATTTTTGAGTTTCGATATCTCAGCTCTGGAAGGGGCTAGAGCCTCCATTTTTGCACTCAGGTCTAAGTCTCATGGCCCTCTATCAGAATCCAGAGTTTTGGGAAGATTGGAGAAACTTAATTTTTCGCCCGAAAAAAAAAAACGTAAGGGGTACCACTGTCGTTTTTTTTTCGGGCCGAATTTTTGAGTTTCGATATCTCAGCTCTGGAAGGGGCTAGAGCCTCCATTTTTGCACTCAGGTCTAAGTCTCATGGCCCTCTATCAGAATCCAGAGTTTTGGGAAGATTGGAGAAACTTAATTTTTCGCCCGAAAAAAACAAAAAACGTAAGGGGTACCACTGTCACTTTTTTTTTCGGGCCGAATTTTTGAGTTTCGATATCTCAGCTCTGGAAGGGGCTAGAGCCTCCATTTTTGCACTCAGGTCTAAGTCTCATGGCCCTCTATCAGAATCCATAGTTTTGGGAAGATTGGAGAAACTTAATTTTTCACCCAAAAAAAAAAAAACGTAAGGGGTACCACTGTCGTTTTTTTTTCGGGCCGAATTTTTGAGTTTCGATATCTCAGCTCTGGAAGGGGCTAGAGCCTCCATTTTTGCACTCAGGTCTAAGTCTCATGGCCCTCTATCAGAATTTGGGAAGATTGGAGAAACTTAATTCTTCGCCCAAAAAAAAAAAACGTAAGGGGTACCACTGTCGTTTTTTTTTTTCGGGCCGAATTTTTGAGTTTCGATATCTCAGCTCTGGAAGGGGCTAGAGCCTCCATTTTTGCACTCAGGTCTAAGTCTCATGGCCCTCTATCAGAATTTGGGAAGATTGGAGAAACTTAATTTTTCGCCCCAAAAAAAAAAACGTAAAGGGTACCACTGTCGTTTTTTTTTTCGGACCGAATTTTTGAGTTTCGATATCTCAGCTCTGGAAGGGGCTAGAGCCTCCATTTTTGCACTCAGGTCTAAGTCTCATGGCCCTCTATCAGAATTTGGGAAGATTGGAGAAACTTAATTTTTCGCCCAAAAAAAAAACGTAAGGGGTACCACTGTCGTTTTTTTTTCGGGCCGAATTTTTGAGTTTCGATATCTCAGCTCTGGAAGGGGCTAGAGCCTCCATTTTTGCACTCAGGTCTAAGTCTCATGGCCCTCTATCAGAATCCAAAATTTTGGGAAGACTGAAGAAACTTAATTTTTCGCCCGAAAAAAAAAAACGTAAGGGGGACCACTGTCGTTTTTTTTTTTCGGGCCGAATTTTTGAGTTTCGATATCTCAGCTCTGGAAGGGGCTAGAGCCTCCATTTTTGCACTCAGGTCTAAGTCTCATGGCCCTCTATCAGAATCCAGAGTTTTGGGAAGATTGGAGAAACTTAATTTTTCGCCCGAAAAAAAAAAACGTGAGGGGTACCACTGTCGTTTTTTTTTTCGGGCCAAATTTTTGAGTTTCGATATCTCAGCTCTGGAAGGGGCTAGAGCCTCCATTTTTGCACTCAGGTCTAAGTCTCATGGCCCTCTATCAGAATCCAGAGTTTTGGGAAGATTGGAGAAACTTAATTTTTCGCCCGAAAAAAAAAACGTAAGGGGTAACACTGTCGTTTTTTTTCGGGTCGAATTTTTGAGTTTCGATATTTCAGCTCTGGAAGGGGCTAGAGCCTCCATTGTTGCACTCAGGTCTAAGTCTCATGGCCCTCTATCAGAATCCAGAGTTTTGGGAAGATTGGAGAAACTTAATTTTTCGCCCGAAAAAAAAAAAACGTAAGGGGTACCACTGTCGTTTTTTTTTTTCAGGCCGAATTTTTGAGTTTCGATATCTCAGCTCTGGAAGGGGCTAGAGCCTCCATTTTTGCACTCAGGTCTAAGTCTCATGGCCCTCTATCAGTATCCAGAGTTTTGGGAAGATTGGAGAAACTTAATTTTTCGCCCGAAAAAAAAAACGTAAGGGGTACCACTGTCTTTTTTTTTTCGGGCCGAATTTTTAAGTTTCGATATCTCAGCTCTGGAAGGGACTAGAGCCTTCATTTTTGCACTCAGGTCTAAGTCTCTTGGCCCTCTTTCAGAATCCAGAGTTTTGGGAAGATTAGAGAAACTTAATTTTTCACCCGAAAAAAAAAAAACGTAAGGGGTACCACTGTCGTTTTTTTTTTCGGGACGAATTTTTGAGTTTCGATATCTCAGCTCTGGAAGGGGCTAGAGCCTCCATTTTTGCACTCAGGTCTAAGTCTCATGGCCCTCTATCAGAATCCAGAGTTTTGGGAAGATTGGAGAAACTTAATTTTTCACCCAAAAAAAAAAAAAACGTAAGGGGTACCACTGTCGTTTTTTTTCGGGCAGAATTTTTGAGTTTCGATATCTCAGCTCTGGAAGGGGCTAGAGCCTCCATTTTTGCACTCAGGTCTAAGTCTCATGGCCCTCTATCAGAATCCAAAATTTTTGGAAGATTGAAGAAACTTAATTTTTCGCCCGAAAAAAAAAACGTAAGGGGTATCACTGTCACTTTTTTTTTCGGGCCGAATTTTTGAGTTTCGATATCTCAGCTCTGGAAGGGGCTAGAGCCTCCATTTTTGCACTCAGGTCTAAGTCTCATGGCCCTCTATCAGAATCCAGAGTTTTGGGAAGATTGGAGAAACTTAATTTTTCGCCCGAAAAAAAAAACGTAAGGGGTACCACTGTCACTTTTTTTTTCGGGTCGAATTTTTGAGTTTCGATATTTCAGCTCTGGAAGGGGCTAGAGCCTCCATTGTTGCACTCAGGTCTAAGTCTCATGGCCCTCTATCAGAATCCAGAGTTTTGGGAAGATTGGAGAAACTTAATTTTTCGCCCGAAAAAAAAAAAAACGTAAGGGGTACCACTGTCGTTTTTTTTTTTTCAGGCCGAATTTTTAAGTTTCGATATCTCAGCTCTGGAAGGGACTAGAGCCTTCATTTTTGCACTCAGGTCTAAGTCTCTTGGCCCTCTTTCAGAACCCAGAGTTTTGGGAAGATTAGAGAAACTTAATTTTTCACCCGAAAAAAAAAAACGTAAGGGGTACCACTGTCGTTTTTTTTTCGGGCCGAATTTTTGAGTTTCGATATCTCAGCTCTGGAAGGGGCTAGAGCCTCCATTTTTGCACTCAGGTCTAAGTCTCATGGCCCTCTATCAGAATCCAGAGTTTTGGGAAGATTGGAGAAACTTAATTTTTCGCCAGAAAAAAAAAACGTAAGGGGTACCACTGTCGTTTTTTTTTTCGGGCCGAATTTTTGAGTTTCAATATCTCAGCTCTGGAAGGGGCTAGAGCCTCTATTTTTGCACTCAGGTCTAAGTCTCATGGCCCTCTATCAGAATCCAGAGTTTTGGGAAGATTGGAGAAACTTAATTTTTCACCCAAAAAAAAAAAACGTAAGGGGTACCACTGTCGTTTTTTTTCGGGCAGAATTTTTGAGTTTCGATATCTCAGCTCTGGAAGGGGCTAGAGCCTCCATTTTTGCACTCAGGTCTAAGTCTCATGGCCCTCTATCAGAATCCAAAATTTTTGGAAGATTGAAGAAACTTAATTTTTCGCCCAAAAAAAAAAAACGTAAGGGGTACCACTGTCGTTTTTTTTTTCGGGCCGAATTTTTGAGTTTCGATATCTCAGCTCTGGAAGGGTCTATAGCCTCCATTGTTGCACTCAGGTCTAAGTCTCATGGCCCTCTATCAGAATCCAGAGTTTTGAGAAGATTGGTGATACTTAATTTTTCGCCCAAAAAAAACAACGTAAGGGGTAACACTGTCGTTTTTTTTTTCGCGGCGAAATTTTGAGTTTCGATATCTCAGCACTGGAAGGGTCTAAAGCCTCCATTGTTGCACTCAGGTCTATGTCTCATGGCCCTCTATCAGAATACAGAGTTTTGAGAAGATTGGGGATACTTAATTTTTTGCCCCAAAAAAAAAACGTAAGGGGTAACACTGTCGTTTTTTTTTCGGGTCGAAATTTTGAATTTCGATATCTCAGCTTTGGAAGGGTCTAGAGCCTCCATTGTTGCACTCAGGTCTATGTCTCATGGCCTTCTATCAGAATCCAGAGTTTTGAGAAGATTGGGGATACTTAATTTTTCGCCCAAAAAAAAAAAACCGTAAGGGGTAACCCTGTCGTTTTTTTTTTTCTGGTCGAAATTTTGAATTTCGATATCTTAGCTCTGCAAGGGTCTAGAGCCTCCATTGTTGCACTCAGGTCTATGTCTCATGGCCCTCTATCAGAATACAGAGTTTTGAGAAGATTGGGGATACTTAATTTTTCGCCCCCCCCAAAAAAACGTAAGGGGTAACACTGTCGTTTTTTTTTTCGGGTTGAAATTTTGAATTTCGATATCTCAGCTCTGGAAGGGTCTAGAGCCTCCATTTTTGCACTCAGGTCTAAGTCTCATGGCCCTCTATCAGAATCCAGAGTTTTGGGAAGATTGGAGAAATTTAATTTTTCACCCGAAAAAAATGTCGTTTTTTTTTCGGGCCGAATTTTTGAGTTTTGATATCTCAGCTCTGGAAGGGGCTAGAGCCTCCATTTTTGCACTCAGGTCTAAGTCTCATGGCCCTCTATCAGAATTTGGGAAGATTGGAGAAACTTAATTTTTCGCCCAAAAAAAAAACGTAAGGGGTACCACTGTCGTTTTTTTTTTCGGGCCGAATTTTTGAGTTTCGATATCTCAGCTCTGGAAGGGGCTAGAGCCTCCATTTTTGCACTCAGGTCTAAGTCTCATGGCCCTCTATCAGAATTTGGGAAGATTGGAGAAACTTAATTTTTCGCCCAAAAAAAAAAACGTAAGGGGTACCACTGTCGTTTTTTTTCGGGCCGAATTTTGAGTTTCGATATCTCAGCTCTGGAAGGGGCTAGAGCCTCCATTTTTGCACTCAGGTCTAAGTCTCATGGCCCTCTATCAGAATTTGGGAAGATTGGAGAAACTTAATTTTTCGCCCAAAAAAAAAACGTAAGGGGTACCACTGTCGTTTTTTTTTCGTGCCGAAATTTTTGAGTTTCGATATCTCAGCTCTGGAAGGGGCTAGAGCCTCCATTTTTGCACTCAGGTCTAAGTCTCATGGTCCTCTATCAGAATTTGGGAAGATTGGAGAAACTTAATTTTTCGCCCAAAAAAAAAACGTAAGGGGTACCACTGTCGTTTTTTTTTCGGGCCGAATTTTTGAGTTTCGATATCTCAGCTCTGGAAGGGGCTAGAGCCTCCATTTTTGCACTCAGGTCTAAGTCTCATGGCCCTCTATCAGAATCCATAGTTTTGGGAAGATTGGAGAAACTTAATTTTTCACCCAAAAAAAAAAAACGTAAGGGGTACCACTGTCGTTTTTTTTTCGGGCCGAATTTTTGAGTTTCGATATCTCAGCTCTGGAAGGGGCTAGAGCCTCCATTTTTGCACTCAGGTCTAAGTCTCATGGCCCTCTATCAGAATTTGGGAAGATTGGAGAAACGTAATTCTTCGCCCAAAAAAAAAAACGTAAGGGGTACCACTGTCGTTTTTTTTTTTCGGGCCGAATTTTTGAGTTTCGATATCTCAGCTCTGGAAGGGGCTAGAGCCTCCATTTTTGCACTCAGGTCTAAGTCTCATGGCCCTCTATCAGAATTTGGGAAGATTGGAGAAACTTAATTTTTCGCCCAAAAAAAAAAAACGTAAAGGGTACCACTGTCGTTTTTTTTTTCGGACCGAATTTTTGAGTTTCGATATCTCAGCTCTGGAAGGGGCTAGAGCCTCCATTTTTGCACTCAGGTCTAAGTCTCATGGCCCTCTATCAGAATTTGGGAAGATTGGAGAAACTTAATTTTTCGCCCAAAAAAAAAACGTAAGGGGTACCACTGTCGTTTTTTTTTCGGGCCGAATTTTTGAGTTTCGATATCTCAGCTCTGGAAGGGGCTAGAGCCTCCATTTTTGCACTCAGGTCTAAGTCTCATGGCCCTCTATCAGAATCCAAAATTTTGGGAAGACTGAAGAAACTTAATTTTTCGCCCGAAAAAAAAAAACGTAAGGGGGACCACTGTCGTTTTTTTTTTTCGGGCCGAATTTTTGAGTTTCGATATCTCAGCTCTGGAAGGGGCTAGAGCCTCCATTTTTGCACTCAGGTCTAAGTCTCATGGCCCTCTATCAGAATCCAGAGTTTTGGGAAGATTGGAGAAACTTAATTTTTCGCCCGAAAAAAAAAAACGTGAGGGGTACCACTGTCGTTTTTTTTTTCGGGCCGAATTTTTGAGTTTCGATATCTCAGCTCTGGAAGGGGCTAGAGCCTCCATTTTTGCACTCAGGTCTAAGTCTCATGGCCCTCTATCAGAATCCAGAGTTTTGGGAAGATTGGAGAAACTTAATTTTTCGCCCGAAAAAAAAAACGTAAGGGGTACCACTGTCTTTTTTTTTTTCGGGCCGAATTTTTACGTTTCGATATCTCAGCTCTGGAAGGGACTAGAGCCTTCATTTTTGCACTCAGGTCTAAGTCTCTTGGCCCTCTTTCAGAATCCAGAGTTTTGGGAAGATTAGAGAAACTTAATTTTTCACCCGAAAAAAAAAAAACGTAAGGGGTACCACTGTCGTTTTTTTTTTCGGGACGAATTTTTGAGTTTCGATATCTCAGCTCTGGAAGGGGCTAGAGCCTCCATTTTTGCACTCAGGTCTAAGTCTCATGGCCCTCTATCAGAATCCAGAGTTTTGGGAAGATTGGAGAAACTTAATTTTTCACCCAAAAAAAAAAAAACGTAAGGGGTACCACTGTCGTTTTTTTTCGGGCAGAATTTTTGAGTTTCGATATCTCAGCTCTGGAAGGGGCTAGAGCCTCCATTTTTGCACTCAGGTCTAAGTCTCATGGCCCTCTATCAGAATCCAAAATTTTTGGAAGATTGAAGAAACTTAATTTTTCGCCCGAAAAAAAAAACGTAAGGGGTATCACTGTCACTTTTTTTTTCGGGCCGAATTTTTGAGTTTCGATATCTCAGCTCTGGAAGGGGCTAGAGCCTCCATTTTTGCACTCAGGTCTAAGTCTCATGGCCCTCTATCAGAATCCAGAGTTTTGGGAAGATTGGAGAAACTTAATTTTTCGCCCGAAAAAAAAAACGTAAGGGGTACCACTGTCACTTTTTTTTTCGGGTCGAATTTTTGAGTTTCGATATTTCAGCTCTGGAAGGGGCTAGAGCCTCCATTGTTGCACTCAGGTCTAAGTCTCATGGCCCTCTATCAGAATCCAGAGTTTTGGGAAGATTGGAGAAACTTAATTTTTCGCCCGAAAAAAAAAAAACGTAAGGGGTACCACTGTCGTTTTTTTTTTCAGGCCGAATTTTTGAGTTTCGATATCTCAGCTCTGGAAGGGGCTAGAGCCTTCATTTTTGCACTCAGGTCTAAGTCTCATGGCCCTCTATCAGAATCCAGAGATTTGGGAAGATTGGAGAAACTTAATTTTTCGCCCGAAAAAAAAAAACGTAAGGGGTACCACTGTCGGTTTTTTTTCGGGCCGAATTTTTAAGTTTCGATATCTCAGCTCTGGAAGGGACTAGAGCCTTCATTTTTGCACTCAGGTCTAAGTCTCTTGGCCCTCTTTCAGAACCCAGAGTTTTGGGAAGATTAGAGAAACTTAATTTTTCACCCGAAAAAAAAAAACGTAAGGGGTACCACTGTCGTTTTTTTTTCGGGCCGAATTTTTGAGTTTCGATATCTCAGCTCTGGAAGGGGCTAGAGCCTCCATTTTTGCACTCAGGTCTAAGTCTCATGGCCCTCTATCAGAATCCAGAGTTTTGGGAAGATTGGAGAAACTTAATTTTTCGCCAGAAAAAAAAAACGTAAGGGGTACCACTGTCGTTTTTTTTTTCGGGCCGAATTTTTGAGTTTCAATATCTCAGCTCTGGAAGGGGCTAGAGCCTCTATTTTTGCACTCAGGTCTAAGTCTCATGGCCCTCTATCAGAATCCAGAGTTTTGGGAAGATTGGAGAAACTTAATTTTTCACCCAAAAAAAAAAAACGTAAGGGGTACCACTGTCGTTTTTTTTCGGGCAGAATTTTTGAGTTTCGATATCTCAGCTCTGGAAGGGGCTAGAGCCTCCATTTTTGCACTCAGGTCTAAGTCTCATGGCCCTCTATCAGAATCCAAAATTTTTGGAAGATTGAAGAAACTTAATTTTTCGCCCGAAAAAAAAAAACGTAAGGGGTACCACTGTCGTTTTTTTTTTCGGGCCGAATTTTTGAGTTTCGATATCTCAGCTCTGGAAGGGGCTAGAGCCTCCATTTTTGCACTCAGGTCTAAGTCTCATGGCCCTCTATCAGAATCCAGAGTTTTGGGAAGATTGGAGAAACGTAATTTTTCGCCCGAAAAAAAAAACGTAAGGGGTACCACTGTCGTTTTTTTTTTCGGGCCGAATTTTTGAGTTTCGATATCTCAGCTCTGGAAGGGGCTAGAGCCTCCATTTTTGCACTCAGGTCTAAGTCTCATGGCCCTCTATCAGAATCCAAAATTTTTGGAAGATTGAAGAAACTTAATTTTTCGCCCGAAAAAAAAAAACGTAAGGGGTACCACTGTCGTTTTTTTTTTCGGGCCGAATTTTTGAGTTTCGATATCTCAGCTCTGGAAGGGGCTAGAGCCTCCATTTTTGCACTCAGGTCTAAGTCTCATGGCCCTCTATCAGAATCCAGAGTTTTGGGAAGATTGGAGAAACGTAATTTTTCGCCCGAAAAAAAAAACGTAAGGGGTACCACTGTCGTTTTTTTTTTCGGGCCGAATTTTTGAGTTTCGATATCTCAGCTCTGGAAGGGGCTAGAGCCTCCATTTTTGCACTCAGGTCTAAGTCTCATGGCCCTCTATCAGAATCCATAGTTTTGGGAAGATTGGAGAAACTTAATTTTTCGCCCGAAAAAAAAAAAACGTAAGGGGTACCACTGTCACTTTTTTTTTCGGGCCGAATTTTTGAGTTTCGATATCTCAGCTCTGGAAGGGGCTAGAGCCTCCATTTTTGCACTCAGGTCTAAGTCTCATGGCCCTCTATCAGAATCCAGAGTTTTGGGAAGATTGGAGAAACTTAATTTTTCGCCAGAAAAAAAAAACGTAAGGGGTACCACTGTCGTTTTTTTTTTCGGGCCGAATTTTTGAGTTTCAATATCTCAGCTCTGGAAGGGGCTAGAGCCTCTATTTTTGCACTCAGGTCTAAGTCTCATGGCCCTCTATCAGAATCCAGAGTTTTGGGAAGATTGGAGAAACTTAATTTTTCACCCAAAAAAAAAAAACGTAAGGGGTACCACTGTCGTTTTTTTTCGGGCAGAATTTTTGAGTTTCGATATCTCAGCTCTGGAAGGGGCTAGAGCCTCCATTTTTGCACTCAGGTCTAAGTCTCATGGCCCTCTATCAGAATCCAAAATTTTTGGAAGATTGAAGAAACTTAATTTTTCGCCCGAAAAAAAAAAACGTAAGGGGTACCACTGTCGTTTTTTTTTTCGGGCCGAATTTTTGAGTTTCGATATCTCAGCTCTGGAAGGGGCTAGAGCCTCCATTTTTGCACTCAGGTCTAAGTCTCATGGCCCTCTATCAGAATCCAGAGTTTTGGGAAGATTGGAGAAACGTAATTTTTCGCCCGAAAAAAAAAACGTAAGGGGTACCACTGTCGTTTTTTTTTTCGGGCCGAATTTTTGAGTTTCGATATCTCAGCTCTGGAAGGGGCTAGAGCCTCCATTTTTGCACTCAGGTCTAAGTCTCATGGCCCTCTATCAGAATCCAAAATTTTTGGAAGATTGAAGAAACTTAATTTTTCGCCCGAAAAAAAAAAACGTAAGGGGTACCACTGTCGTTTTTTTTTTCGGGCCGAATTTTTGAGTTTCGATATCTCAGCTCTGGAAGGGGCTAGAGCCTCCATTTTTGCACTCAGGTCTAAGTCTCATGGCCCTCTATCAGAATCCAGAGTTTTGGGAAGATTGGAGAAACGTAATTTTTCGCCCGAAAAAAAAAACGTAAGGGGTACCACTGTCGTTTTTTTTTTCGGGCCGAATTTTTGAGTTTCGATATCTCAGCTCTGGAAGGGG
This sequence comes from Pimephales promelas, assembly GCF_988280905.1. NCBI lineage: Eukaryota > Metazoa > Chordata > Actinopteri > Cypriniformes > Leuciscidae > Pimephales > Pimephales promelas. Next base: position 5,241,400 of record NC_142781.1, read on the forward strand.
CTAGAGCCTCCATTTTTGCACTCAGGTCTAAGTCTCATGGCCCTCTATCAGAATCCATAGTTTTGGGAAGATTGGAGAAACTTAATTTTTCGCCCGAAAAAAAAAAAACGTAAGGGGTACCACTGTCACTTTTTTTTTCGGGCCGAATTTTTGAGTTTCGATATCTCAGCTCTGGAAGGGGCTAGAGCCTCCATTTTTGCACTCAGGTCTAAGTCTCATGGCCCTCTATCAGAATCCAAAATTTTTGGAAGATTGAAGAAACTTAATTTTTCGCCCGAAAAAAAAAAACGTAAGGGGTACCACTGTCGTTTTTTTTTTCGGGCCGAATTTTTGAGTTTCGATATCTCAGCTCTGGAAGGGGCTAGAGCCTCCATTTTTGCACTCAGGTCTAAGTCTCATGGCCCTCTATCAGAATCCAGAGTTTTGGGAAGATTGGAGAAACGTAATTTTTCGCCCGAAAAAAAAAAACGTAAGGGGTAAAAACGTAAACACTGTCGTTTTTTTTTCGGGCCGAATTTTTGAGTTTCGATATCTCAGCTCTGGAAGGGGCTAGAGCCTCCATTTTTGCACTCAGGTCTAAGTCTCATGGCCCTCTATCAGAATCCAGAGTTTTGGGAAGATTGGAGAAACTTAATTTTTCGCCCGAAAAAACTGTCGTTTTTTTTTCGGGCCGAATTTTTGAGTTTTGATATCTCAGCTCTGGAAGGGGCTAGAGCCTCCATTTTTGCACTCAGGTCTAAGTCTCATGGCCCTCTATCAGAATCCAGAGTTTTGGGAAGATTGGAGAAACTTAATTTTTCGCCCAAAAAAAAAAAAAAGTAAGGGGTACCACTGTCACTTTTTTTTTTCGGGCCGAATTTTTGAGTTTCGATATCTCAGCTCTGGAAGGGGCTAGAGCCTCCATTTTTGCACTCAGGTCTAAGTTTCATGGCCCTCTATCAGAAACCAGAGTTTTGGGAAGATTGGAGAAACTTAATTTTTCGCCCGAAAAAAAAACGTAAGGGGTACCACTGTCGTTTTTTTTTCGGGCCGAATTTTTGAGTTTCGATATCTCAGCTCTGGAAGGGGCTAGAGCCTCCATTTTTGCACTCAGGTCTAAGTCTCATGGCCCTCTATCAGAATCCAGAGTTTTGGGAAGATTGGAGAAACTTAATTTTTCGCCCGAAAAAAAAAAACGTGAGGGGTACCACTGTCGTTTTTTTTTTCGGGCCGAATTTTTGAGTTTCGATATCTCAGCTCTGGAAGGGGCTAGAGCCTCCATTTTTGCACTCAGGTCTAAGTCTCATGGCCCTCTATCAGAATCCAGAGTTTTGGGAAGATTGGAGAAACTAAATTTTTCGCCCAAAAAAAAAAAATGTAAGGGGTACCACTGTGGTTTTTTTTTCGGGCCGAATTTTTGAGTTTCGATATCTCAGCTCTGGAAGGGGCTAGAGCCTCCATTTTTGCACTCAGGTCTAAGTCTCATGGCCCTCTATCAGAATCCAGAGTTTTGGGAAGATTGGAGAAACTTAATTTTTCGCCCAAAAAAAAAAAAAACGTAAGGGGTACCACTGTCACTTTTTTTTTTCGGGCCGAATTTTTGAGTTTCGATATCTCAGCTCTGGAAGGGGCTAGAGCCTCCATTTTTGCACTCAGGTCTAAGTCTCATGGCCCTCTATCAGAAACCAGAGTTTTGGGAAGATTGGAGAAACTTAATTTTTCGCCCGAAAAAAAAAAACGTAAGGGGTAAAAACGTAAACACTGTCGTTTTTTTTTTCGGGCCGAATTTTTGAGTTTCGATATCTCAGCTCTGGAAGGGGCTAGAGCCTCCATTTTTGCCCTCAGGTCTAAGTCTCATGGCCCTCTATCAGGATCCAGAGTTTTGGGAAGATTGGAGAAACTTAATTTTTCGCCCGAAAAAACTGTCGTTTTTTTTTCGGGCCGAATTTTTGAGTTTTGATATCTCAGCTCTGGAAGGGGCTAGAGCCTCCATTTTTGCACTCAGGTCTAAGTCTCATGGCCCTCTATCAGAATCCAGAGTTTTGGGAAGATTGGAGAAACTTAATTTTTCGCCCAAAAAAAAAAAAACGTAAGGGGTACCACTGTCACTTTTTTTTTTCGGGCCGAATTTTTGAGTTTTGATATCTCAGCTCTGGAAGGGGCTAGAGCCTCCATTTTTGCACTCAGGTCTAAGTCTCATGGCCCTCTATCAGAATCCAGAGTTTTGGGAAGATTGGAGAAACTTAATTTTTCGCCCAAAAAAAAAAAAACGTAAGGGGTACCACTGTCACTTTTTTTTTTCGGGCCGAATTTTTGAGTTTCGATATCTCAGCTCTGGAAGGGGCTAGAGCCTCCATTTTTGCACTCAGGTCTAAGTCTCATGGCCCTCTATCAGAATTTGGGAAGATTGGAGAAACTTAATTTTTCGCCCAAAAAAAAACGTAAGGGATACCACTGTCGTTTTTTTTTCGGGCCGAATTTTTGAGTTTCGATATCTCAGCTCTGGAAGGGGCTAGAGCCTCCATTTTTGCACTCAGGTCTAAGTCTCATGGTCCTCTATCAGAATCCAGAGTTTTGGGAAGATTGGAGAAACTTAATTTTCGCCCAAAAAAAAAAAAACGTAAGGGGTACCACTGTTGTTTTTTTTTTTCGGGCCGAATTTTTGAGTTTCGATATCTCAGCTCTGGAAGGGGCTAGAGCCTCCATTTTTGCACTCAGGTCTAAGTCTCATGGCCCTCTATCAGAATTTGGGAAGATTGGAGAAACTTAATTTTTCGCCCAAAAAAAAAACGTAAGGGGTACCACTGTCGTTTTTTTTTTCGGGCCGAATTTTTGAGTTTCGATATCTCAGCTCTGGAAGGGGCTAGAGCCTCCATTTTTGCACTCAGGTCTAAGTCTCATGGCCCTCTATCAGAATTTGGGAAGATTGGAGAAACTTAATTTTTCGCCCAAAAAAAAAACGTAAGGGGTACCACTGTCGTTTTTTTTTTCGGGCCGAATTTTTGAGTTTCGATATCTCAGCTCTGGAAGGGGCTAGAGCCTCCATTTTTGCACTCAGGTCTAAGTCTCATGGCCCTCTATCAGAATTTGGGAAGATTGGAGAAACTTAATTTTTCGCCCGAAAAAAAAAACGTAAGGGGTACCACTGTCGTTTTTTTTTCAGGCAGAATTTTTGAGTTTCGATATCTCAGCTCTGGAAGGGGCTAGAGCCTCCATTTTTGCACTCAGGTCTAAGTCTCATGGCCCTCTATCAGAATCCAGAGTTTTGGGAAGATTGGAGAAACTTAATTTTTCGCCCGAAAAAAATGTCGTTTTTTTTTCGGGCCGAATTTTTGAGTTTTGATATCTCAGCTCTGGAAGGGGCTAGAGCCTCCATTTTTGCACTCAGGTCTAAGTCTCATGGCCCTCTATCAGAATCCAGAGTTTTGGGAAGATTGGAGAAACGTAATTTTTCGCCCGAAAAAAAAAAACGTAAGGGGTACCACTTTCGTTTTTTTTTCGGGCCGAATTTTTGAGTTTCGATATCTCAGCTCTGGAAGGGGCTAGAGCCTCCATTTTTGCACTCAGGTCTAAGTCTCATGGCCCTCTATCAGAATCCAGAGTTTTGGGAAGATTGGAGAAACTTAATTTTCGCCCAAAAAAAAAAAAAAACGTAAGGGGTACCACTGTCGTTTTTTTTTTTCGGGCCGAATTTTTGAGTTTCGATATCTCAGCTCTGGAAGGGGCTAGAGCCTCCATTTTTGCACTCAGGTCTAAGTCTCATGGTCCTCTATCAGAATCCAGAGTTTTGGGAAGACTGAAGAAACTTAATTTTCGCCCAAAAAAAAAAAAACGTAAGGGGTACCACTGTCGTTTTTTTTTTTCGGGCCGAATTTTTGAGTTTCGATATCTCAGCTATGGAAGGGGCTAGAGCCTCCATTTTTGCACTCAGGTCTAAGTCTCATGGCCCTCTATCAGAATTTGGGAAGATTGGAGAAACTTAATTTTTCGCCCAAAAAAAAAAACGTAAGGGGTACCACTGTCGTTTTTTTTTTCGGGCCGAATTTTTGAGTTTCGATATCTCAGCTCTGGAAGGGGCTAGAGCCTCCATTTTTGCACTCAGGTCTAAGTCTCATGGCCCTCTATCAGAATTTGGGAAGATTGGAGAAACTTAATTTTTCGCCCCCCCAAAAAAAACGTAAGAGGTACCACTGTCGTTTTTTTTTCGGGCCGAACTTTTGAGTTTCGATATCTCAGCTCTGGAAAGGGCTAGAGCCTCCATTTTTGCACTCAGGTCTAAGTCTCATGGCCCTCTATCAGAATTTGGGAAGATTGGAGAAACTTAATTTTTCGCCCAAAAAAAAAACGTAAGGGGTACCACTGTCGTTTTTTTTTTTCGGACCGAATTTTTGAGTTTCGATATCTCAGCTCTGGAAGGGGCTAGAGCCTCCATTTTTGCACTCAGGTCTAAGTCTCATGGCCCTCTATCAGAATTTGGGAAGATTGGAGAAACTTAATTTTTCGCCCAAAAAAAAAACGTAAGGGGTACCACTGTCGTTTTTTTTTTCGGGCCGAATTTTTGAGTTTCGATATCTCAGCTCTGGAAGGGGCTAGAGCCTCCATTTTTGCACTCAGGTCTAAGTCTCATGGTCCTCTATCAGAATTTGGGAAGATTGGAGAAACTTAATTTTTCGCCCAAAAAAAAAAGCGTAAGGGGTACCACTGTCGTTTTTTTTTCGGGCCGAATTTTTGAGTTTCGATATCTCAGCTCTGCAAGGGGCTAGAGCCTCTATTTTTGCACTCAGGTCTAAGTCTCATGGCCCTCTATCAGAATTTGGGAAGATTGGAGAAACTTAATTTTTCGCCCAAAAAAAAAAACGTAAGGGGTACCACTGTCGTTTTTTTTTCGGGCCGAATTTTTGAGTTTCGATATCTCAGCTCTGGAAGGGGCTAGAGCCTCCATTTTTGCACTCAGGTCTAAGTCTCATGGCCCTCTATCAGAATTTGGGAAGATTGGAGAAACTTAATTTTTCGCCCAAAAAAAAACGTAAGGGATACCACTGTCGTTTTTTTTTCGGGCCGAATTTTTGAGTTTCGATATCTCAGCTCTGGAAGGGGCTAGAGCCTCCATTTTTGCACTCAGGTCTAAGTCTCATGGCCCTCTATCAGAATCCATAGTTTTGGGAAGATTGGAGAAACTTAATTTTTCGCCCAAAAAAAAAAACGTAAGGGGTACCACTGTCGTTTTTTTCGGGCCGAATTTTTGAGTTTCGATATCTCAGCTCTGGAAGGGGCTAGAGCCTCCATTTTTGCACTCAGGTCTAAGTCTCATGGTCCTCTAACAGAATCCAGAGTTTTGGGAAGATTGGAGAAACTTAATTTTCGCCCAAAAAAAAAAAAACGTAAGGGGTACCACTGTTTTTTTTTTTTTCGGGCCGAATTTTTGAGTTTCGATATCTCAGCTCTGGAAGGGGCTAGAGCCTCCATTTTTGCACTCAGGTCTAAGTCTCATGGCCCTCTATCAGAATTTGGGAAGATTGGAGAAACTTAATTTTTCGCCCAAAAAAAAAAAACGTAAGGGGTACCACTGTCGTTTTTTTTCTGGCCGAATTTTGAGTTTCGATATCTCAGCTCTGGAAGGGGCTAGAGCCTCCATTTTTGCACTCAGGTCTAAGTCTCATGGCCCTCTATCAGAATCCAGAGTTTTGGGAAGATTGGAGAAACTTAATTTTTCGCCCGAAAAAAAAAAAACGTAAGGGGTACCACTGTCACTTTTTTTTTCGGGCCGAATTTTTGAGTTTCGATATCTCAGCTCTGGAAGGGGCTAGAGCCTCCATTTTTGCACTCAGGTCTAAGTCTCATGGCTCTCTATCAGAATCCAGAGTTTTGGGAAGATTGGAGAAACTTAATTTTTCGCCCGAAAAAAAAAAACGTAAGGGTTACCACTGTCGTTTTTTTTTTTCAGGCAGAATTTTTGAGTTTCGATATCTCAGCTCTGGAAGGGGCTAGAGCCTCCATTTTTGCACTCAGGTCTAAGTCTCATGGCCCTCTATCAGAATTTGGGAAGATTGGAGAAACTTAATTTTTCGCCCAAAAAAAAAACGTAAGGGGTACCACTGTCGTTTTTTTTTTCGGGCCGAATTTTTGAGTTTCGATATCTCAGCTCTGGAAGGGGCTAGAGCCTCCATTTTTGCACTCAGGTCTAAGTCTCATGGTCCTCTATCAGAATTTGGGAAGATTGGAGAAACTTAATTTTTCGCCCAAAAAAAAAAGCGTAAGGGGTACCACTGTCGTTTTTTTTTCGGGCCGAATTTTTGAGTTTCGATATCTCAGCTCTGCAAGGGGCTAGAGCCTCTATTTTTGCACTCAGGTCTAAGTCTCATGGCCCTCTATCAGAATTTGGGAAGATTGGAGAAACTTAATTTTTCGCCCAAAAAAAAAAACGTAAGGGGTACCACTGTCGTTTTTTTTTCGGGCCGAATTTTTGAGTTTCGATATCTCAGCTCTGGAAGGGGCTAGAGCCTCCATTTTTGCACTCAGGTCTAAGTCTCATGGCCCTCTATCAGAATTTGGGAAGATTGGAGAAACTTAATTTTTCGCCCAAAAAAAAACGTAAGGGATACCACTGTCGTTTTTTTTTCGGGCCGAATTTTTGAGTTTCGATATCTCAGCTCTGGAAGGGGCTAGAGCCTCCATTTTTGCACTCAGGTCTAAGTCTCATGGCCCTCTATCAGAATCCATAGTTTTGGGAAGATTGGAGAAACTTAATTTTTCGCCCAAAAAAAAAAAACGTAAGGGGTACCACTGTCGTTTTTTTCGGGCCGAATTTTTGAGTTTCGATATCTCAGCTCTGGAAGGGGCTAGAGCCTCCATTTTTGCACTCAGGTCTAAGTCTCATGGTCCTCTAACAGAATCCAGAGTTTTGGGAAGATTGGAGAAACTTAATTTTCGCCCAAAAAAAAAAAAAACGTAAGGGGTACCACTGTTTTTTTTTTTTTCGGGCCGAATTTTTGAGTTTCGATATCTCAGCTCTGGAAGGGGCTAGAGCCTCCATTTTTGCACTCAGGTCTAAGTCTCATGGCCCTCTATCAGAATTTGGGAAGATTGGAGAAACTTAATTTTTCGCCCAAAAAAAAAAAACGTAAGGGGTACCACTGTCGTTTTTTTTCTGGCCGAATTTTGAGTTTCGATATCTCAGCTCTGGAAGGGGCTAGAGCCTCCATTTTTGCACTCAGGTCTAAGTCTCATGGCCCTCTATCAGAATCCAGAGTTTTGGGAAGATTGGAGAAACTTAATTTTTCGCCCGAAAAAAAAAAAACGTAAGGGGTACCACTGTCACTTTTTTTTTCGGGCCGAATTTTTGAGTTTCGATATCTCAGCTCTGGAAGGGGCTAGAGCCTCCATTTTTGCACTCAGGTCTAAGTCTCATGGCTCTCTATCAGAATCCAGAGTTTTGGGAAGATTGGAGAAACTTAATTTTTCGCCCGAAAAAAAAAAACGTAAGGGGTACCACTGTCGTTTTTTTTTTTCAGGCAGAATTTTTGAGTTTCGATATCTCAGCTCTGGAAGGGGCTAGAGCCTCCATTTTTGCACTCAGGTCTAAGTCTCATGGCCCTCTATCAGAATCCAGAGTTTTGGGAAGATTGGAGAAACGTAATTTTCTCCAATCTTCCCAAAAAAAAAAATGTCGTTTTTTTTTCGGGCCGAATTTTTGAGTTTTGATATCTCAGCTCTGGAAGGGGCTAGAGCCTCCATTTTTGCACTCAGGTCTAAGTCTCATGGCCCTCTATCAGAATCCAGAGTTTTGGGAAGATTGGAGAAACGTAATTTTTCGCCCGAAAAAAAAAAACGTAAGGGGTACCACTTTCGTTTTTTTTTCGGGCCGAATTTTTGAGTTTCGATATCTCAGCTCTGGAAGGGGCTAGAGCCTCCATTTTTGCACTCAGGTCTAAGTCTCATGGCCCTCTATCAGAATTTGGGAAGATTGGAGAAACTTAATTTTTCGCCCAAAAAAAAAACGTAAGGGGTACCACTGTCGTTTTTTTTTTCGGGCCGAATTTTTGAGTTTCGATATCTCAGCTCTGGAAGGGGCTAGAGCCTCCATTTTTGCACTCAGGTCTAAGTCTCATGGCCCTCTATCAGAATTTGGGAAGATTGGAGAAACTTAATTTTTCGCCCAAAAAAAAAACCGTAAGGGGTACCACTGTCGTTTTTTTTCGGGCCGAATTTTGAGTTTCGATATCTCAGCTCTGGAAGGGGCTAGAGCCTCCATTTTTGCACTCAGGTCTAAGTCTCATGGCCCTCTATCAGAATTTGGGAAGATTGGAGAAACTTAATTTTTCGCCCAAAAAAAAAACCGTAAGGGGTACCACTGTCGTTTTTTTTTCTGGCCGAATTTTTGAGTTTCGATATCTCAGCTCTGGAAGGGGCTAGAGCCTCCATTTTTGCACTCAGGTCTAAGTCTCATGGCCCTCTATCAGAATTTGGGAAGATTGGAGAAACTTAATTTTTCGCCCAAAAAAAAAACGTAAGGGGTACCACTGTCGTTTTTTTTTCGGGCCGAATTTTTGAGTTTCGATATCTCAGCTCTGGAAGGGGCTAGAGCCTCCATTTTTGCACTCAGGTCTAAGTCTCATGGCCCTCTATCAGAATTTGGGAAGATTGGAGAAACTTAATTTTTCGCCCAAAAAAAAACGTAAGGGGTACCACTGTCGTTTTTTTTTTTTCGGGCCGAATTTTTGAGTTTCGATATCTCAGCTCTGGAAGGGGCTAGAGCCTCCATTTTTGCACTCAGGTCTAAGTCTCATGGCCCTCTATCAGAATTCAGAGTTTTGGGAAGATTGGAGAATCTTAATTTTTTGCCCCAAAAAAAAAAACGTAAGGGGTACCACTGTCGTTTTTTTTTCGGGCCGAATTTTTGAGTTTCGATATCTCAGCTCTGGAAGGGGCTAGAGCCTCCATTTTTGCACTCAGGTCTAAGTCTCATGGCCCTCTATCAGAATTTGGGAAGATTGGAGAAACTTAATTTTTCGCCCAAAAAAAAACCGTAAGGGGTACCACTGTCGTTTTTTTTCGGGCCGAATTTTTGAGTTTCGATATCTCAGCTCTGGAAGGGGCTAGAGCCTCCATTTTTGCACTCAGGTCTAAGTCTCATGGCCCTCTATCAGATTTTGGGAAGATTGGAGAAACTTAATTTTTCGCCCCAAAAAAAAAAACGTAAGGGGTACCACTGTCGTTTTTTTTTCGGGCCGAATTTTTGAGTTTCGATATCTCAGCTCTGGAAGGGGCTAGAGCCTCCATTTTTGCACTCAGGTCTAAGTCTCATGGCCCTCTATCAGAATCCAGAGTTTTGGGAAGATTGGAGAAACTTAATTTTTCGCCCAAAAAAAAAAAACGTAAGGGGTACCACTGTCGTTTTTTTTTCGGGCCGAATTTTTGAGTTTCGTTATCTCAGCTCTGGAAGGGGCTAGAGCCTCCATTTTTGCACTCAGGTCTAAGTCTCATGGCCCTCTATCAGAATCCAGAGTTTTGGGAAGATTGGAGAAACTTAATTTTTCGCCCAAAAAAAAAAAACGTAAGGGGTACCACTGTCGTTTTTTTTTCGTGCTGAATTTTTGAGTTTCGATATCTCAGCTCTGGAAGGGGCTAGAGCCTCCATTTTTGCACTCAGGTCTAAGTCTCATGGCCCTCTATCAGAATTTGGGAAGATTGGAGAAACTTAATTTTTCGCCCAAAAAAAAAACGTAAGGGGTACCACTGTCGTTTTTTTTTTCGGGCCGAATTTTTGAGTTTCGATATCTCAGCTCTGGAAGGGGCTAGAGCCTCCATTTTTGCACTCAGGTCTAAGTCTCATGGCCCTCTATCAGAATTTGGGAAGATTGGAGAAACTTAATTTTTCGCCCAAAAAAAAAAACGTAAGGGGTACCACTGTCGTTTTTTTTTTCGGGCCGAATTTTTTAAGTTTCGATATCTCAGCTCTGGAAGGGGCTAGAGCCTCCAGTTTTGCACTCAGGTCTAAGTCTCATGGCCCTCTATCAGAATTTGGGAAGATTGGAGAAACTTAATTTTTCGCCCCAAAAAAAAACGTAAGGGGTACCACTGTCGTTTTTTTTTTTTGGGCCGAACTTTTGAGTTTCGATATCTCAGCTCTGGAAGGGGCTAGAGCCTCCATTTTTGCACTCAGGTCTAAGTCTCATGGCCCTCTATCAGATTTTGGGAAGATTGGAGAAACTTAATTTTTCGCCCCAAAAAAAAAAACGTAAGGGGTACCACTGTCGTTTTTTTTTCGGGCCGAATTTTTGAGTTTCGATATCTCAGCTCTGGAAGGGGCTAGAGCCTCCATTTTTGCACTCAGGTCTAAGTCTCATGGCCCTCTATCAGAATCCAGAGTTTTGGGAAGATTGGAGAAACTTAATTTTTCGCCCAAAAAAAAAAAACGTAAGGGGTACCACTGTCGTTTTTTTTTCGGGCCGAATTTTTGAGTTTCGTTATCTCAGCTCTGGAAGGGGCTAGAGCCTCCATTTTTGCACTCAGGTCTAAGTCTCATGGCCCTCTATCAGAATCCAGAGTTTTGGGAAGATTGGAGAAACTTAATTTTTCGCCCAAAAAAAAAAAACGTAAGGGGTACCACTGTCGTTTTTTTTTCGTGCTGAATTTTTGAGTTTCGATATCTCAGCTCTGGAAGGGGCTAGAGCCTCCATTTTTGCACTCAGGTCTAAGTCTCATGGCCCTCTATCAGAATTTGGGAAGATTGGAGAAACTTAATTTTTCGCCCAAAAAAAAAACGTAAGGGGTACCACTGTCGTTTTTTTTTTCGGGCCGAATTTTTGAGTTTCGATATCTCAGCTCTGGAAGGGGCTAGAGCCTCCATTTTTGCACTCAGGTCTAAGTCTCATGGCCCTCTATCAGAATTTGGGAAGATTGGAGAAACTTAATTTTTCGCCCCAAAAAAAAAACGTAAGGGGTACCACTGTCGTTTTTTTTTTCGGGCCGAATTTTTTAAGTTTCGATATCTCAGCTCTGGAAGGGGCTAGAGCCTCCAGTTTTGCACTCAGGTCTAAGTCTCATGGCCCTCTATCAGAATTTGGGAAGATTGGAGAAACTTAATTTTTCGCCCCAAAAAAAAACGTAAGGGGTACCACTGTCGTTTTTTTTTTTTTTTGGGCCGAACTTTTGAGTTTCGATATCTCAGCTCTGGAAGGGGCTAGAGCCTCCATTTTTGCACTCAGGTCTAAGTCTCATGGCCCTCTATCAGATTTTGGGAAGATTGGAGAAACTTAATTTTTCGCCCCCAAAAAAAAAAACGTAAGGGGTACCACTGTCGTTTTTTTTTCGGGCCGAATTTTTGAGTTTCGATATCTCAGCTCTGGAAGGGGCTAGAGCCTCCATTTTTGCACTCAGGTCTAAGTCTCATGGCCCTCTATCAGAATTTGGGAAGATTGGAGAAACTTAATTTTTCGCCCAAAAAAAAAACGTAAGGGGTACCACTGTCGTTTTTTTTTTCGGGCCGAATTTTTTAGTTTCGATATCTCAGCTCTGGAAGGGGCTAGAACCTCCATTTTTGCACTCAGGTCTAAGTCTCATGGCCCTCTATCAGAATTTGGGAAGATTGGAGAAACCTAATTTTTTTTCGCCCAAAAAAAAAAACCGTAAGGGGTACCACTGTCGTTTTTTTTTTCGGGCCGAATTTTTGAGTTTCGATATCTCAGCTCTGGAAGGGGCTAGAGCCTCCATTTTTGCACTCAGGTCTAAGTCTCATGGCCCTCTATCAGAATTTGGGAAGATTGGAGAAACTTAATTTTTCGCCCAAAAAAAAAACGTAAGGGGTACCACTGTCGTTATTTTTTTTGGGCCGAATTTTTGAGTTTGGATATCTCAGCTCTGGAAGGGGCTAGAGCCTCCATTTTTGCACTCAGGTCTAAGTCTCATGGCCCTCTATCAGAATTTGGGAAGATTGGAGAAACTTAATTTTTCGCCCAAAAAAAAACGTAAGGGGTACCACTGTCGTTTTTTTTTCGGGCCGAATTTTTGAGTTTCGATATCTCAGCTCTGGAAGGGGCTAGAGCCTCCATTTTTGCACTCAGGTCTAAGTCTCATGGCCCTCTATCAGAATTTGGGAAGATTGGAGAAACTTAATTTTTCGCCCAAAAAAAAAACGTAAGGGGTACCACTGTCGTTTTTTTTTTCGGGCCGAATTTTTGAGTTTCGATATCTCAGCTCTGGAAGGGGCTAGAGCCTCCATTTTTGCACTCAGGTCTAAGTCTCATGGCCCTCTATCAGAATTTGGGAAGATTGGAGAAACTTAATTTTTCGCCCCAAAAAAAAAACGTAAGGGGTACCACTGTCGTTTTTTTTTTCGGGCCGAATTTTTTAAGTTTCGATATCTCAGCTCTGGAAGGGGCTAGAGCCTCCAGTTTTGCACTCAGGTCTAAGTCTCATGGCCCTCTATCAGAATTTGGGAAGATTGGAGAAACTTAATTTTTCGCCCCAAAAAAAAACGTAAGGGGTACCACTGTCGTTTTTTTTTTTTTTGGGCCGAACTTTTGAGTTTCGATATCTCAGCTCTGGAAGGGGCTAGAGCCTCCATTTTTGCACTCAGGTCTAAGTCTCATGGCCCTCTATCAGATTTTGGGAAGATTGGAGAAACTTAATTTTTCGCCCCCAAAAAAAAAAACGTAAGGGGTACCACTGTCGTTTTTTTTTCGGGCCGAATTTTTGAGTTTCGATATCTCAGCTCTGGAAGGGGCTAGAGCCTCCATTTTTGCACTCAGGTCTAAGTCTCATGGCCCTCTATCAGAATTTGGGAAGATTGGAGAAACTTAATTTTTCGCCCAAAAAAAAAACGTAAGGGGTACCACTGTCGTTTTTTTTTTCGGGTCGAATTTTTGAGTTTCGTTATCTCAGCTCTGGAAGGGGCTAGAGCCTCCATTTTTGCACTCAGGTCTAAGTCTCATGGCCCTCTATCAGAATTTGGGAAGATTGGAGAAACCTAATTTTTTTTCGCCCAAAAAAAAAAACCGTAAGGGGTACCACTGTCGTTTTTTTTTTCGGGCCGAATTTTTGAGTTTCGATATCTCAGCTCTGGAAGGGGCTAGAGCCTCCATTTTTGCACTCAGGTCTAAGTCTCATGGCCCTCTATCAGAATTTGGGAAGATTGGAGAAACTTAATTTTTCGCCCAAAAAAAAAACGTAAGGGGTACCACTGTCGTTATTTTTTTTGGGCCGAATTTTTGAGTTTGGATATCTCAGCTCTGGAAGGGGCTAGAGCCTCCATTTTTGCACTCAGGTCTAAGTCTCATGGCCCTCTATCAGAATTTGGGAAGATTGGAGAAACTTAATTTTTCGCCCAAAAAAAAACGTAAGGGGTACCACTGTCGTTTTTTTTTCGGGCCGAATTTTTGAGTTTCGATATCTCAGCTCTGGAAGGGGCTAGAGCCTCCATTTTTGCACTCAGGTCTAAGTCTCATGGCCCTCTATCAGAATTTGGGAAGATTGGAGAAACTTAATTTTTCGCCCAAAAAAAAAACGTAAGGGGTACCACTGTCGTTTTTTTTTTCGGGCCGAATTTTTGAGTTTCGATATCTCAGCTCTGGAAGGGGCTAGAGCCTCCATTTTTGCACTCAGGTCTAAGTCTCATGGCCCTCTATCAGAATTTGGGAAGATTGGAGAAACTTAATTTTTCTCCCAAAAAAAAAAACGTAAGGGGTACCACTGTCGTTTTTTTTTCGGGCCGAATTTTTTAAGTTTCGATATCTCAGCTCTGGAAGGGGCTAGAGCCTCCATTTTTGCACTCAGGTCTAAGTCTCATGGCCCTCTATCAGAATTTGGGAAGATTGGAGAAACTTAATTTTTCGCCCAAAAAAAAAAACGTAAGGGGTACCACTGTCGTTTTTTTTTTTGGGCCGAATTTTTGAGTTTCGATATCTCAGCTCTGGAAGGGGCTAGAGCCTCCATTTTTGCACTCAGGTCTAAGTCTCATGGCCCTCTATCAGAATTTGGGAAGATTGGAAAAACTTAATTTTTCGCCCAAAAAAAAACGTAAGGGGTACCACTGTCGTTTTTTTTCGGGCCGAATTTTTGAGTTTCGATATCTCAGCTCTGGAAGGGGCTAGAGCCTCCATTTTTGCACTCAGGTCTAAGTCTCATGGCCCTCTATCAGAATTTGGGAAGATTGGAGAAACTTAATTTTTCGCCCAAAAAAAAAACCGTAAGGGGTACCACTGTCGTTTTTTTTTCTGGCCGAATTTTTGAGTTTCGATATCTCAGCTCTGGAAGGGGCTAGAGCCTCCATTTTTGCACTCAGGTCTAAGTCTCATGGCCCTCTATCAGAATTTGGGAAGATTGGAGAAACTTAATTTTTCGCCCAAAAAAAAAACGTAAGGGGTACCACTGTCGTTTTTTTTTCGGGCCGAATTTTTGAGTTTCGATATCTCAGCTCTGGAAGGGGCTAGAGCCTCCATTTTTGCACTCAGGTCTAAGTCTCATGGCCCTCTATCAGAATTTGGGAAGATTGGAGAAACTTAATTTTTCGCCCAAAAAAAAAACGTAAGGGGTACCACTGTCGTTTTTTTTTTCGGGCCGAATTTTTGAGTTTCGATATCTCAGCTCTGGAAGGGGCTAGAGCCTCCATTTTTGCACTCAGGTCTAAGTCTCATGGCCCTCTATCAGAATTCAGAGTTTTGGGAAGATTGGAGAATCTTAATTTTTTGCCCCCAAAAAAAAAACGTAAGGGGTACCACTGTCGTTTTTTTTTCGGGCCGAATTTTTGAGTTTCGATATCTCAGCTCTGGAAGGGGCTAGAGCCTCCATTTTTGCACTCAGGTCTAAGTCTCATGGCCCTCTATCAGAATTTGGGAAGATTGGAGAAACTTAATTTTTCGCCCAAAAAAAAAACGTAAGGGGTACCACTGTCGTTTTTTTTCGGGCCGAATTTTTGAGTTTCGATATCTCAGCTCTGGAAGGGGCTAGAGCCTCCATTTTTGCACTCAGGTCTAAGTCTCATGGCCCTCTATCAGATTTTGGGAAGATTGGAGAAACTTAATTTTTCGCCCCAAAAAAAAAAACGTAAGGGGTACCACTGTCGTTTTTTTTTCGGGCCGAATTTTTGAGTTTCGATATCTCAGCTCTGGAAGGGGCTAGAGCCTCCATTTTTGCACTCAGGTCTAAGTCTCATGGCCCTCTATCAGAATCCAGAGTTTTGGGAAGATTGGAGAAACTTAATTTTTCGCCCAAAAAAAAAAACGTAAGGGGTACCACTGTCGTTTTTTTTTCGGGCCGAATTTTTGAGTTTCGTTATCTCAGCTCTGGAAGGGGCTAGAGCCTCCATTTTTGCACTCAGGTCTAAGTCTCATGGCCCTCTATCAGAATCCAGAGTTTTGGGAAGATTGGAGAATCTTAATTTTTCGCCCCAAAAAAAAAAACGTAAGGGGTACCACTGTCGTTTTTTTTTCGGGCCGAATTTTTGAGTTTCGATATCTCAGCTCTGGAAGGGGCTAGAGCCTCCATTTTTGCACTCAGGTCTAAGTCTCATGGCCCTCTATCAGAATTTGGGAAGATTGGAGAAACTTAATTTTTCGCCCAAAAAAAAAACGTAAGGGGTACCACTGTCGTTATTTTTTTTGGGCCGAATTTTTGAGTTTGGATATCTCAGCTCTGGAAGGGGCTAGAGCCTCCATTTTTGCACTCAGGTCTAAGTCTCATGGCCCTCTATCAGAATTTGGGAAGATTGGAGAAACTTAATTTTTCGCCCAAAAAAAAACGTAAGGGGTACCACTGTCGTTTTTTTTTCGGGCCGAATTTTTGAGTTTCGATATCTCAGCTCTGGAAGGGGCTAGAGCCTCCATTTTTGCACTCAGGTCTAAGTCTCATGGCCCTCTATCAGAATTTGGGAAGATTGGAGAAACTTAATTTTTCGCCCAAAAAAAAAACGTAAGGGGTACCACTGTCGTTTTTTTTTTCGGGCCGAATTTTTGAGTTTCGATATCTCAGCTCTGGAAGGGGCTAGAGCCTCCATTTTTGCACTCAGGTCTAAGTCTCATGGCCCTCTATCAGAATTTGGGAAGATTGGAGAAACTTAATTTTTCTCCCAAAAAAAAAAACGTAAGGGGTACCACTGTCGTTTTTTTTTCGGGCCGAATTTTTTAAGTTTCGATATCTCAGCTCTGGAAGGGGCTAGAGCCTCCATTTTTGCACTCAGGTCTAAGTCTCATGGCCCTCTATCAGAATTTGGGAAGATTGGAGAAACTTAATTTTTCGCCCAAAAAAAAAAACGTAAGGGGTACCACTGTCGTTTTTTTTTTTGGGCCGAATTTTTGAGTTTCGATATCTCAGCTCTGGAAGGGGCTAGAGCCTCCATTTTTGCACTCAGGTCTAAGTCTCATGGCCCTCTATCAGAATTTGGGAAGATTGGAAAAACTTAATTTTTCGCCCAAAAAAAAACGTAAGGGGTACCACTGTCGTTTTTTTTCGGGCCGAATTTTTGAGTTTCGATATCTCAGCTCTGGAAGGGGCTAGAGCCTCCATTTTTGCACTCAGGTCTAAGTCTCATGGCCCTCTATCAGAATTTGGGAAGATTGGAGAAACTTAATTTTTCGCCCAAAAAAAAAACCGTAAGGGGTACCACTGTCGTTTTTTTTTCTGGCCGAATTTTTGAGTTTCGATATCTCAGCTCTGGAAGGGGCTAGAGCCTCCATTTTTGCACTCAGGTCTAAGTCTCATGGCCCTCTATCAGAATTTGGGAAGATTGGAGAAACTTAATTTTTCGCCCAAAAAAAAAACGTAAGGGGTACCACTGTCGTTTTTTTTTCGGGCCGAATTTTTGAGTTTCGATATCTCAGCTCTGGAAGGGGCTAGAGCCTCCATTTTTGCACTCAGGTCTAAGTCTCATGGCCCTCTATCAGAATTTGGGAAGATTGGAGAAACTTAATTTTTCGCCCAAAAAAAAAACGTAAGGGGTACCACTGTCGTTTTTTTTTTCGGGCCGAATTTTTGAGTTTCGATATCTCAGCTCTGGAAGGGGCTAGAGCCTCCATTTTTGCACTCAGGTCTAAGTCTCATGGCCCTCTATCAGAATTCAGAGTTTTGGGAAGATTGGAGAATCTTAATTTTTTGCCCCCAAAAAAAAAACGTAAGGGGTACCACTGTCGTTTTTTTTTCGGGCCGAATTTTTGAGTTTCGATATCTCAGCTCTGGAAGGGGCTAGAGCCTCCATTTTTGCACTCAGGTCTAAGTCTCATGGCCCTCTATCAGAATTTGGGAAGATTGGAGAAACTTAATTTTTCGCCCAAAAAAAAAACGTAAGGGGTACCACTGTCGTTTTTTTTCGGGCCGAATTTTTGAGTTTCGATATCTCAGCTCTGGAAGGGGCTAGAGCCTCCATTTTTGCACTCAGGTCTAAGTCTCATGGCCCTCTATCAGATTTTGGGAAGATTGGAGAAACTTAATTTTTCGCCCCAAAAAAAAAAACGTAAGGGGTACCACTGTCGTTTTTTTTTCGGGCCGAATTTTTGAGTTTCGATATCTCAGCTCTGGAAGGGGCTAGAGCCTCCATTTTTGCACTCAGGTCTAAGTCTCATGGCCCTCTATCAGAATCCAGAGTTTTGGGAAGATTGGAGAAACTTAATTTTTCGCCCAAAAAAAAAAACGTAAGGGGTACCACTGTCGTTTTTTTTTCGGGCCGAATTTTTGAGTTTCGTTATCTCAGCTCTGGAAGGGGCTAGAGCCTCCATTTTTGCACTCAGGTCTAAGTCTCATGGCCCTCTATCAGAATCCAGAGTTTTGGGAAGATTGGAGAATCTTAATTTTTCGCCCCAAAAAAAAAAACGTAAGGGGTACCACTGTCGTTTTTTTTTCGGGCCGAATTTTTGAGTTTCGATATCTCAGCTCTGGAAGGGGCTAGAGCCTCCATTTTTGCACTCAGGTCTAAGTCTCATGGCCCTCTATCAGAATTTGGGAAGATTGGAGAAACGTAATTTTTCGCCCAAAAAAAAAAAACGTAAGGGGTACCACTGTCGTTTTTTTTTTTCGGGCTGAATTTTTGAGTTTCGATATCTCAGCTCTGGAAGGGGCTAGAGCCTCCATTTTTGCACTCAGGTCTAAGTCTCATGGCCCTCTATCAGAATCCAGAGTTTTGGGAAGATTGGAGAATCTTAATTTTTCGCCCCAAAAAAAAAAAACGTAAGGGGTACCACTGTCGTTTTTTTTTCGGGCCGAATTTTTGAGTTTCGATATCTCAGCTCTGGAAGGGGCTAGAGCCTCCATTTTTGCACTCAGGTCTAAGTCTCATGGCCCTCTATCAGAATTTGGGAAAATTGGAGAAACTTAATTTTTCGCCCCAAAAAAAAAAAACGTAAGGGGTACCACTGTCGTTTTTTTTTCGGGCCGAATTTTTGAGTTTCGATATCTCAGCTCTGGAAGGGGCTAGAGCCTCCATTTTTGCACTCAGGTCTAAGTCTCATGGCCCTCTATCAGAATTTGGGAAGATTGGAGAAACTTAATTTTTCGCCCAAAAAAAAACGTAAGGGGTACCACTGTCGTTTTTTTTTCGGGCCGAATTTTTGAGTTTCGATATCTCAGCTCTGGAAGGGGCTAGAGCCTCCATTTTTGCACTCAGGTCTAAGTCTCATGGCCCTCTATCAGAATTTGGGAAGATTGGAGAAACTTAATTTTTCGCCCAAAAAAAAAACCGTAAGGGGTACCACTGTCGTTTTTTTTTCGGGCCGAATTTTTGAGTTTCGATATCTCAGCTCTGGAAGGGGCTAGAGCCTCCATTTTTGCACTCAGGTCTAAGTCTCATGGCCCTCTATCAGAATCCAGAGTTTTGGGAAGATTGGAGAAACTTAATTTTTCGCCCAAAAAAAAAAACGTAAGGGGTACCACTGTCGTTTTTTTTTCGGGCCGAATTTTTGAGTTTCGATATCTCAGCTCTGGAAGGGGCTAGAGCCTCCATTTTTGCACTCAGGTCTAAGTCTCATGGCCCTCTATCAGAATTTGGGAAGATTGGAGAAACTTAATTTTTCGCCCCAAAAAAAAAACGTAAGGGGTACTACTGTCGTTTTTTTTTCGGGCCGAATTTTTGAGTTTCGATATCTCAGCTCTGGAAGGGGCTAGAGCCTCCATTTTTGCACTCAGGTCTAAGTCTCATGGCCCTCTATCAGATTTTGGGAAGATTGGAGAAACTTAATTTTTCGCCCCAAAAAAAAAAAACCGTAAGGGGTACCACTGTCGTTTTTTTTTCGGGCCGAATTTTTGAGTTTCGATATCTCAGCTCTGGAAGGGGCTAGAGCCTCCATTTTTGCACTCAGGTCTAAGTCTCATGGCCCTCTATCAGATTTTGGGAAGATTGGAGAAACTTAATTTTTCGCCCCAAAAAAAAAAACGTAAGGGGTACCACTGTCGTTTTTTTTTCGGGCCGAATTTTTGAGTTTCGATATCTCAGCTCTGGAAGGGGCTAGAGCCTCCATTTTTGCACTCAGGTCTAAGTCTCATGGCCCTCTATCAGAATTTGGGAAGATTGGAGAAACTTAATTTTTCGCCCAAAAAAAAAAAACGTAAGGGGTACCACTGTCGGTTTTTTTTCGGGCCGAATTTTTGAGTTTCGATATCTCAGCTCTGGAAGGGGCTAGAGCCTCCATTTTTGCACTCAGGTCTAAGTCTCATGGCCCTCTATCAGAATTTGGGAAGATTGGAGAAACTTAATTTTTCGCCCAAAAAAAAAAAACGTAAGGGGTACCACTGTCGTTTTTTTTTCGGGCCGAATTTTTGAGTTTCGATATCTCAGCTCTGGAAGGGGCTAGAGCCTCCATTTTTGCACTCAGGTCTAAGTCTCATGGCCCTCTATCAGAATCTAGAGTTTTGGGAAGATTGGAGAAACTTAATTTTTCGCCCCCCCCAAAAAAACGTAAGGGGTACCACTGTCGTTTTTTTTTCGTGCCGAATTTTTGAGTTTCGATATCTCAGCTCTGGAAGGGGCTAGAGCCTCCATTTTTGCACTCAGGTCTAAGTCTCATGGCCCTCTATCAGAATTTGGGAAGATTGGAGAAACTTAATATTTCGTCCCAAAAAAAAAACGTAAGGGGTACCACTGTCGTTTTTTTTTCGGGCCGAATTTTTGAGTTTCGATATCTCAGCTCTGGAAGGGGCTAGAGCCTCCATTTTTGCACTCAGGTCTAAGTCTCATGGCCCTCTATCAGAATGCAGAGTTTTGGGAAGATTGGAGAAACTTAATTTTTCGCCCCCCCAAAAAAAACGTAAGGGGTACCACTGTCGTTTTTTTTTCGTGCCGATTTTTGAGTTTCGATATCTCAGCTCTGGAAGGGGCTAGAGCCTCCATTTTTGCACTCAGGTCTAAGTCTCATGGCCCTCTATCAGAATTTGGGAAGATTGGAGAAACTTAATTTTTCGCCCCAAAAAAAAAACGTCAGTGGTACCACTGTCGTTTTTTTTTCGGGCCGAATTTTTGAGTTTCGATATCTCAGCTCTGGAAGGGGCTAGAGCCTCAATTTTTGCACTCAGGTCTAAGTCTCATGGCCCTCTATCAGAATTTGAGAAGATTGGAGAAACTTAATTTTTCGCCCAAAAAAAAAACGTAAGGGGTACCATTGTCGTTTTTTTTTTCGGTCCGAATTTTTGAGTTTCGATATCTCAGCTCTGGAAGGGGCTAGAGCCTCCATTTTTGCACTCAGGTCTAAGTCTCATGGCCCTCTATCAGAATTTGGGAAGATTGGAGAAACTTAATTTTTCGCCCAAAAAAAAAAACGTAAGGGGTACCACTGTCGTTTTTTTTTTCGGGCCGAATTTTTGAGTTTTGATATCTCAGCTCGTAAATTACGTTTCTCCAATCTTCCCAAAACTCTGGATTCTGATAGAGGGCCATGAGACTTAGACCTGAGTGCAAAAATGGAGGCTCTAGCCCCTTCCAGAGCTGAGATATCAAAACTCAAAAATTCGGACCGAAAAAAAAATGACAGTTTTTTCGGGCGAAAAATTAAGTTTCTCCAATCTTCCCAAATTCTGATAGAGGGCCATGAGACTTAGACCTGAGTGCAAAAATGGAGGCTCTAGCCCCTTCCAGAGCTGAGATATCGAAACTCA
The DNA here is from genome assembly GCF_988280905.1 of Pimephales promelas. Lineage (NCBI taxonomy): Eukaryota > Metazoa > Chordata > Actinopteri > Cypriniformes > Leuciscidae > Pimephales > Pimephales promelas. Next base: position 5,262,448 of record NC_142781.1, read on the forward strand.
AAAATTCGGCCCGAAAAAAAAACGACAGTGGTACCCCTTACGTTTTTTTTTTTTTGGGCGAAAAATTAAGTTTCTCCAATCTTCCCAAAACTCTGGATTCTGATAGAGGGCCATGAGTCTTAAACCTGAGTGCAAAAATGGAGGCTCTAGCCCCTTCCAGAGCTGAGATATCGAAACTGAAAAATTCGGCCCGAAAAAAAACCGACAGTGGTACCACTTGCGTTTTTTTTGGGGGGCGAAAAATTAAGTTTCTTCAATCTTCCCAAATTCTGATAGAGGGCCATGAGACTTAGACCTGAGTGCAAAAATGGAGGCTCTAGCCCCTTCCAGAGCTGAGATATCGAAACTCAAAAATTCGGCCCGAAAAAAAAACGACAGTGGTACCCCTTACGGTTTTTTTTTGGGCGAAAAATTACGTTTCTCCAATCTTCCCAAAACTCTGGATTCTGATAGAGGGCCATGAGACTTAGACCTGAGTGCAAAAATGGAGGCTCTAGCCCTTTCCAGAGCTGAGATATCGAAACTCAAAAATTCGGCCCGAAAAAAATAACGACAGTGGTACCTCTTACGTTTTTTTTGGGGGGGGCGAAAAATTAAGTTTCTCCAATCTTCCCAAATTCTGATAGAGGGCCATGAGACTTAGACCTGAGTGCAAAAATGGAGGCTCTAGCCCCTTCCAGAGCTGAGATATCGAAACTCAAAAATTCGGTCCGAAAAAAAAAACGACAGTGGTACCCCTTACGTTTTTTTTTTGGGCGAAAAATTAAGTTTCTCCAATCTTCCCAAATTCTGATAGAGGGCCATGAGACTTAGACCTGAGTGCAAAAATGGAGGCTCTAGCCCTTTCCAGAGCTGAGATATCGAAACTCAAAAGTTCGGCCCGAAAAAAAAACGACAGTGGTACCTCTTACATTTTTTTTGGGGGGGCGAAAAATTAAGTTTCTCCAATCTTCCCAAATTCTGATAGAGGGCCATGAGACTTAGACCTGAGTGCAAAAATGGAGGCTCTAGCCCCTTCCAGAGCTGAGATATCGAAACTCAAAAATTCGGCCCGAAAAAAAAAAACGACAGTGGTACCCCTTACGTTTTTTTTTTTTTGGGCGAAAATTAAGTTTCTCCAATCTTCCCAAAACTCTGGATTCTGATAGAGGACCATGAGACTTAGACCTGAGTGCAAAAATGGAGGCTCTAGCCCCTTCCAGAGCTGAGATATCGAAACTCAAAAATTCGGCCCGAAAAAAAACCGACAGTGGTACCCCTTACGTTTTTTTTTTTTGGGCGAAAAATTAAGTTTCTCCAATCTTCCCAAAATCTGATAGAGGGCCATGAGACTTAGACCTGAGTGCAAAAATGGAGGCTCTAGCCCCTTCCAGAGCTGAGATATCGAAACTCAAAAATTCGGCCCGAAAAAAAAAAACGACAGTGGTACTTACGTTTTTTTTTTTTTCGGGCGAAAAATTACGTTTCTCCAATCTTCCCAAAACTCTGGATTCTGATAGAGGGCCATGAGACTTAGACCTGAGTGCAAAAATGGAGGCTCTAGCCCCTTCCAGAGCTGAGATATCGAAACTCAAAATTCGGCCCGAAAAAAAACTACAGTGGTACCCCTTACGTTTTTTTTTTTGGGCGAAAAATTAAGTTTCTCCAATCTTCCCAAATTCTGATAGAGGGCCATGAGACTTAGACCTGAGTGCAAAAATGGAGGCTCTAGCCCCTTCCAGAGCTGAGATATCGAAACTCAAAAATTCGGCCCGAAAAAAAAAACGACAGTGGTACCCCTTACGTTTTTTTTTTGGGCGAAAAATTAAGTTTCTCCAATCTTCCCAAATTCTGATAGAGGGCCATGAGACTTAGACCTGAGTGCAAAAATGGAGGCTCTAGCCCCTTCCAGAGCTGAGATATCGAAACTCAAAAATTCGGCCCGAAAAAAAAACGAAAGTGGTACCCCTTACGTTTTTTTTTTTCGGGCGAAAAATTACGTTTCTCCAATCTTCCCAAAACTCTGGATTCTGATAGAGGGCCATGAGACTTAGACCTGAGTGCAAAAATGGAGGCTCTAGCCCCTTCCAGAGCTGAGATATCGAAACTCAAAAATTCAGCACGAAAAAAAAAACGACAGTGGTACCCCTTACGTTTTTTTTTTTTGGGCGAAAAATTAAGTTTCTCCAATCTTCCCAAAACTCTGGATTCTGATAGAGGGCCATGAGACTTAGACCTGAGTGCAAAAATGGAGGCTCTAGCCCCTTCCAGAGCTGAGATAACGAAACTCAAAAATTCGGCCCGAAAAAAAAACGACATTGGTACCCCTTACGTTTTTTTTTTTTTGGGCGAAAAATTAAGTTTCTCCAATCTTCCCAAAACTCTGGATTCTGATAGAGGGCCATGAGACTTAGACCTGAGTGCAAAAATGGAGGCTCTAGCCCCTTCCAGAGCTGAGATATCGAAACTCAAAAATTCGGCCCGAAAAAAAAAAACGACAGTGGTACCCCTTACGTTTTTTTTTTGGGCGAAAAATTAAGTTTCTCCAATCTTCCCAAATTCTGATAGAGGGCCATGAGACTTAGACCTGAGTGCAAAAATGGAGGCTCTAGCCCCTTCCAGAGCTGAGATATCGAAACTCAAAAATTCGGCCCGAAAAAAAAAACGACAGTGGTACCCCTTACGTTTTTTTTTTGGGCGAAAAATTAAGTTTCTCCAATCTTCCCAAATTCTGATAGAGGGCCATGAGACTTAGACCTGAGTGCAAAAATGGAGGCTCTAGCCCCTTCCAGAGCTGAGATATCGAAACTCAAAAATTCGGCCAGAAAAAAAAACGACAGTGGTACCCCTTACGGTTTTTTTTTTGGGCGAAAAATTAAGTTTCTCCAATCTTCCCAAATTCTGATAGAGGGCAATGAGACTTAGACCTGAGTGCAAAAATGGAGGCTCTAGCCCCTTCCAGAGCTGAGATATCGAAACTCAAAAATTCGGCCCGAAAAAAAAACGACAGTGGTACCCCTTACGTTTTTTTTTGGGCGAAAAATTAAGTTTTTCCAATCTTCCCAAATTCTGATAGAGGGCCATGAGACTTAGACCTGAGTGCAAAAATGGAGGCTCTAGCCCCTTCCAGAGCTGAGATATCGAAACTCAAAAATTCGGCCCAAAAAAAAAAACGACAGTGGTACCCCTTACGTTTTTTTTTTTGGGCGAAAAATTAAGTTTCTCCAATCTTCCCAAATTCTGATAGAGGGCCATGAGACTTAGACCTGAGTGCAAAAATGGAGGCTCTAGCCCCTTCCAGAGCTGAGATATCGAAACTTAAAAAATTCGGCCCGAAAAAAAAACGACAGTGGTACCCCTTACGTTTTTTTTTTTGGGCGAAAAATTAAGTTTCTCCAATCTTCCCAAATTCTGATAGAGGGCCATGAGACTTAGACCTGAGTGCAAAAATGGAGGCTCTAGCCCCTTCCAGAGCTGAGATATCGAAACTCAAAAATTCGGCCCGAAAAAAAAAACGACAGTGGTACCCCTTACGTTTTTTTTTTGGGCGAAAAATTAAGTTTCTCCAATCTTCCCAAATTCTGATAGAGGGCCATGAGACTTAGACCTGAGTGCAAAAATGGAGGCTCTAGCCCCTTCCAGAGCTGAGATATCGAAACTCAAAAATTCGGTCCGAAAAAAAAAACGACAGTGGTACCCCTTACGTTTTTTTTTTGGGCGAAAAATTAAGTTTCTCCAATCTTCCCAAATTCTGATAGAGGGCCATGAGACTTAGACCTGAGTGCAAAAATGGAGGCTCTAGCCCTTTCCAGAGCTGAGATATCGAAACTCAAAAGTTCGGCCCGAAAAAAAAACGACAGTGGTACCTCTTACATTTTTTTTGGGGGGGCGAAAAATTAAGTTTCTCCAATCTTCCCAAATTCTGATAGAGGGCCATGAGACTTAGACCTGAGTGCAAAAATGGAGGCTCTAGCCCCTTCCAGAGCTGAGATATCGAAACTCAAAAATTCGGCCCGAAAAAAAAAAAACGACAGTGGTACCCCTTACGTTTTTTTTTTTTTGGGCGAAAATTAAGTTTCTCCAATCTTCCCAAAACTCTGGATTCTGATAGAGGACCATGAGACTTAGACCTGAGTGCAAAAATGGAGGCTCTAGCCCCTTCCAGAGCTGAGATATCGAAACTCAAAAATTCGGCCCGAAAAAAAACCGACAGTGGTACCCCTTACGTTTTTTTTTTTTGGGCGAAAAATTAAGTTTCTCCAATCTTCCCAAAATCTGATAGAGGGCCATGAGACTTAGACCTGAGTGCAAAAATGGAGGCTCTAGCCCCTTCCAGAGCTGAGATATCGAAACTCAAAAATTCGGCCCGAAAAAAAAAAAACGACAGTGGTACTTACGTTTTTTTTTTTTTCGGGCGAAAAATTACGTTTCTCCAATCTTCCCAAAACTCTGGATTCTGATAGAGGGCCATGAGACTTAGACCTGAGTGCAAAAATGGAGGCTCTAGCCCCTTCCAGAGCTGAGATATCGAAACTCAAAATTCGGCCCGAAAAAAAACGACAGTGGTACCCCTTACGTTTTTTTTTTTGGGCGAAAAATTAAGTTTCTCCAATCTTCCCAAATTCTGATAGAGGGCCATGAGACTTAGACCTGAGTGCAAAAATGGAGGCTCTAGCCCCTTCCAGAGCTGAGATATCGAAACTCAAAAATTCGGCCCGAAAAAAAAAACGACAGTGGTACCCCTTACGTTTTTTTTTTGGGCGAAAAATTAAGTTTCTCCAATCTTCCCAAATTCTGATAGAGGGCCATGAGACTTAGACCTGAGTGCAAAAATGGAGGCTCTAGCCCCTTCCAGAGCTGAGATATCGAAACTCAAAAATTCGGCCCGAAAAAAAAACGAAAGTGGTACCCTTTACGTTTTTTTTTTTCGGGCGAAAAATTACGTTTCTCCAATCTTCCCAAAACTCTGGATTCTGATAGAGGGCCATGAGACTTAGACCTGAGTGCAAAAATGGAGGCTCTAGCCCCTTCCAGAGCTGAGATATCGAAACTCAAAAATTCAGCACGAAAAAAAAAACGACAGTGGTACCCCTTACGTTTTTTTTTTTTTGGGCGAAAAATTAAGTTTCTCCAATCTTCCCAAAACTCTGGATTCTGATAGAGGGCCATGAGACTTAGACCTGAGTGCAAAAATGGAGGCTCTAGCCCCTTCCAGAGCTGAGATAACGAAACTCAAAAATTCGGCCCGAAAAAAAAACGACATTGGTACCCCTTACGTTTTTTTTTTTTTGGGCGAAAAATTAAGTTTCTCCAATCTTCCCAAAACTCTGGATTCTGATAGAGGGCCATGAGACTTAGACCTGAGTGCAAAAATGGAGGCTCTAGCCCCTTCCAGAGCTGAGATATCGAAACTCAAAAATTCGGCCCGAAAAAAAAAAACGACAGTGGTACCCCTTACGTTTTTTTTTTGGGCGAAAAATTAAGTTTCTCCAATCTTCCCAAATTCTGATAGAGGGCCATGAGACTTAGACCTGAGTGCAAAAATGGAGGCTCTAGCCCCTTCCAGAGCTGAGATATCGAAACTCAAAAATTCGGCCCGAAAAAAAAAACGACAGTGGTACCCCTTACGTTTTTTTTTTGGGCGAAAAATTAAGTTTCTCCAATCTTCCCAAATTCTGATAGAGGGCCATGAGACTTAGACCTGAGTGCAAAAATGGAGGCTCTAGCCCCTTCCAGAGCTGAGATATCGAAACTCAAAAATTCGGCCAGAAAAAAAAACGACAGTGGTACCCCTTACGGTTTTTTTTTTGGGCGAAAAATTAAGTTTCTCCAATCTTCCCAAATTCTGATAGAGGGCAATGAGACTTAGACCTGAGTGCAAAAATGGAGGCTCTAGCCCCTTCCAGAGCTGAGATATCGAAACTCAAAAATTCGGCCCGAAAAAAAAACGACAGTGGTACCCCTTACGTTTTTTTTTGGGCGAAAAATTAAGTTTTTCCAATCTTCCCAAATTCTGATAGAGGGCCATGAGACTTAGACCTGAGTGCAAAAATGGAGGCTCTAGCCCCTTCCAGAGCTGAGATATCGAAACTCAAAAATTCGGCCCAAAAAAAAAAACGACAGTGGTACCCCTTACGTTTTTTTTTTTGGGCGAAAAATTAAGTTTCTCCAATCTTCCCAAATTCTGATAGAGGGCCATGAGACTTAGACCTGAGTGCAAAAATGGAGGCTCTAGCCCCTTCCAGAGCTGAGATATCGAAACTTAAAAAATTCGGCCCGAAAAAAAAACGACAGTGGTACCCCTTACGTTTTTTTTTTTGGGCGAAAAATTAAGTTTCTCCAATCTTCCCAAATTCTGATAGAGGGCCATGAGACTTAGACCTGAGTGCAAAAATGGAGGCTCTAGCCCCTTCCAGAGCTGAGATATCGAAACTCAAAAATTCGGCCCGAAAAAAAAAACGACAGTGGTACCCCTTACGTTTTTTTTTTGGGCGAAAAATTAAGTTTCTCCAATCTTCCCAAATTCTGATAGAGGGCCATGAGACTTAGACCTGAGTGCAAAAATGGAGGCTCTAGCCCCTTCCAGAGCTGAGATATCGAAACTCAAAAATTCGGTCCGAAAAAAAAAACGACAGTGGTACCCCTTACGTTTTTTTTTTGGGCGAAAAATTAAGTTTCTCCAATCTTCCCAAATTCTGATAGAGGGCCATGAGACTTAGACCTGAGTGCAAAAATGGAGGCTCTAGCCCTTTCCAGAGCTGAGATATCGAAACTCAAAAGTTCGGCCCGAAAAAAAAACGACAGTGGTACCTCTTACATTTTTTTTGGGGGGGCGAAAAATTAAGTTTCTCCAATCTTCCCAAATTCTGATAGAGGGCCATGAGACTTAGACCTGAGTGCAAAAATGGAGGCTCTAGCCCCTTCCAGAGCTGAGATATCGAAACTCAAAAATTCGGCCCGAAAAAAAAAAAACGACAGTGGTACCCCTTACGTTTTTTTTTTTTTGGGCGAAAATTAAGTTTCTCCAATCTTCCCAAAACTCTGGATTCTGATAGAGGACCATGAGACTTAGACCTGAGTGCAAAAATGGAGGCTCTAGCCCCTTCCAGAGCTGAGATATCGAAACTCAAAAATTCGGCCCGAAAAAAAACCGACAGTGGTACCCCTTACGTTTTTTTTTTTTGGGCGAAAAATTAAGTTTCTCCAATCTTCCCAAAATCTGATAGAGGGCCATGAGACTTAGACCTGAGTGCAAAAATGGAGGCTCTAGCCCCTTCCAGAGCTGAGATATCGAAACTCAAAAATTCGGCCCGAAAAAAAAAAAACGACAGTGGTACTTACGTTTTTTTTTTTTTCGGGCGAAAAATTACGTTTCTCCAATCTTCCCAAAACTCTGGATTCTGATAGAGGGCCATGAGACTTAGACCTGAGTGCAAAAATGGAGGCTCTAGCCCCTTCCAGAGCTGAGATATCGAAACTCAAAATTCGGCCCGAAAAAAAACGACAGTGGTACCCCTTACGTTTTTTTTTTTGGGCGAAAAATTAAGTTTCTCCAATCTTCCCAAATTCTGATAGAGGGCCATGAGACTTAGACCTGAGTGCAAAAATGGAGGCTCTAGCCCCTTCCAGAGCTGAGATATCGAAACTCAAAAATTCGGCCCGAAAAAAAAAACGACAGTGGTACCCCTTACGTTTTTTTTTTGGGCGAAAAATTAAGTTTCTCCAATCTTCCCAAATTCTGATAGAGGGCCATGAGACTTAGACCTGAGTGCAAAAATGGAGGCTCTAGCCCCTTCCAGAGCTGAGATATCGAAACTCAAAAATTCGGCCCGAAAAAAAAACGAAAGTGGTACCCTTTACGTTTTTTTTTTTCGGGCGAAAAATTACGTTTCTCCAATCTTCCCAAAACTCTGGATTCTGATAGAGGGCCATGAGACTTAGACCTGAGTGCAAAAATGGAGGCTCTAGCCCCTTCCAGAGCTGAGATATCGAAACTCAAAAATTCAGCACGAAAAAAAAAACGACAGTGGTACCCCTTACGTTTTTTTTTTTTGGGCGAAAAATTAAGTTTCTCCAATCTTCCCAAAACTCTGGATTCTGATAGAGGGCCATGAGACTTAGACCTGAGTGCAAAAATGGAGGCTCTAGCCCCTTCCAGAGCTGAGATAACGAAACTCAAAAATTCGGCCCGAAAAAAAAACGACAGTGGTACCCCTTACGTTTTTTTTTTTTTGGGCGAAAAATTAAGTTTCTCCAATCTTCCCAAAACTCTGGATTCTGATAGAGGGCCATGAGACTTAGACCTGAGTGCAAAAATGGAGGCTCTAGCCCCTTCCAGAGCTGAGATATCGAAACTCAAAAATTCGGCCCGAAAAAAAAAAACGACAGTGGTACCCCTTACGTTTTTTTTTTGGGCGAAAAATTAAGTTTCTCCAATCTTCCCAAATTCTGATAGAGGGCCATGAGACTTAGACCTGAGTGCAAAAATGGAGGCTCTAGCCCCTTCCAGAGCTGAGATATCGAAACTCAAAAATTCGGCCCGAAAAAAAAACGACAGTGGTACCCCTTACGTTTTTTTTTTGGGCGAAAAATTAAGTTTCTCCAATCTTCCCAAATTCTGATAGAGGGCCATGAGACTTAGACCTGAGTGCAAAAATGGAGGCTCTAGCCCCTTCCAGAGCTGAGATATCGAAACTCAAAAATTCGGCCAGAAAAAAAAACGACAGTGGTACCCCTTACGGTTTTTTTTTTGGGCGAAAAATTAAGTTTCTCCAATCTTCCCAAATTCTGATAGAGGGCCATGAGACTTAGACCTGAGTGCAAAAATGGAGGCTCTAGCCCCTTCCAGAGCTGAGATATCGAAACTCAAAAATTCGGCCCGAAAAAAAAACGACAGTGGTACCCCTTACGTTTTTTTTTGGGCGAAAAATTAAGTTTTTCCAATCTTCCCAAATTCTCATAGAGGGCCATGAGACTTAGACCTGAGTGCAAAAATGGAGGCTCTAGCCCCTTCCAGAGCTGAGATATCGAAACTCAAAAATTCGGCCCAAAAAAAAAAACGACAGTGGTACCCCTTACGTTTTTTTTTTTGGGCGAAAAATTAAGTTTCTCCAATCTTCCCAAATTCTGATAGAGGGCCATGAGACTTAGACCTGAGTGCAAAAATGGAGGCTCTAGCCCCTTCCAGAGCTGAGATATCGAAACTTAAAAAATTCGGCCCGAAAAAAAAACGACAGTGGTACCCCTTACGTTTTTTTTTTTGGGCGAAAAATTAAGTTTCTCCAATCTTCCCAAATTCTGATAGAGGGCCATGAGACTTAGACCTGAGTGCAAAAATGGAGGCTCTAGCCCCTTCCAGAGCTGAGATATCGAAACTCAAAAATTCGGCCCGAAAAAAAAAACGACAGTGGTACCCCTTACGTTTTTTTTTTGGGCGAAAAATTAAGTTTCTCCAATCTTCCCAAATTCTGATAGAGGGCCATGAGACTTAGACCTGAGTGCAAAAATGGAGGCTCTAGCCCCTTCCAGAGCTGAGATATCGAAACTCAAAAATTCGGTCCGAAAAAAAAAACGACAGTGGTACCCCTTACGTTTTTTTTTTGGGCGAAAAATTAAGTTTCTCCAATCTTCCCAAATTCTGATAGAGGGCCATGAGACTTAGACCTGAGTGCAAAAATGGAGGCTCTAGCCCTTTCCAGAGCTGAGATATCGAAACTCAAAAGTTCGGCCCGAAAAAAAAACGACAGTGGTACCTCTTACATTTTTTTTGGGGGGGCGAAAAATTAAGTTTCTCCAATCTTCCCAAATTCTGATAGAGGGCCATGAGACTTAGACCTGAGTGCAAAAATGGAGGCTCTAGCCCCTTCCAGAGCTGAGATATCGAAACTCAAAAATTCGGCCCGAAAAAAAAAAAACGACAGTGGTACCCCTTACGTTTTTTTTTTTTTGGGCGAAAATTAAGTTTCTCCAATCTTCCCAAAACTCTGGATTCTGATAGAGGACCATGAGACTTAGACCTGAGTGCAAAAATGGAGGCTCTAGCCCCTTCCAGAGCTGAGATATCGAAACTCAAAAATTCGGCCCGAAAAAAAACCGACAGTGGTACCCCTTACGTTTTTTTTTTTTGGGCGAAAAATTAAGTTTCTCCAATCTTCCCAAAATCTGATAGAGGGCCATGAGACTTAGACCTGAGTGCAAAAATGGAGGCTCTAGCCCCTTCCAGAGCTGAGATATCGAAACTCAAAAATTCGGCCCGAAAAAAAAAAAACGACAGTGGTACTTACGTTTTTTTTTTTTTTCGGGCGAAAAATTACGTTTCTCCAATCTTCCCAAAACTCTGGATTCTGATAGAGGGCCATGAGACTTAGACCTGAGTGCAAAAATGGAGGCTCTAGCCCCTTCCAGAGCTGAGATATCGAAACTCAAAATTCGGCCCGAAAAAAAACGACAGTGGTACCCCTTACGTTTTTTTTTTTGGGCGAAAAATTAAGTTTCTCCAATCTTCCCAAATTCTGATAGAGGGCCATGAGACTTAGACCTGAGTGCAAAAATGGAGGCTCTAGCCCCTTCCAGAGCTGAGATATCGAAACTCAAAAATTCGGCCCGAAAAAAAAAACGACAGTGGTACCCCTTACGTTTTTTTTTTGGGCGAAAAATTAAGTTTCTCCAATCTTCCCAAATTCTGATAGAGGGCCATGAGACTTAGACCTGAGTGCAAAAATGGAGGCTCTAGCCCCTTCCAGAGCTGAGATATCGAAACTCAAAAATTCGGCCCGAAAAAAAAAACGAAAATGGTACCCCTTACGTTTTTTTTTTTCGGGCGAAAAATTACGTTTCTCCAATCTTCCCAAAACTCTGGATTCTGATAGAGGGCCATGAGACTTAGACCTGAGTGCAAAAATGGAGGCTCTAGCCCCTTCCAGAGCTGAGATATCGAAACTCAAAAATTCAGCACGAAAAAAAAAACGACAGTGGTACCCCTTACGTTTTTTTTTTTTTGGGCGAAAAATTAAGTTTCTCCAATGTTCCCAAAACTCTGGATTCTGATAGAGGGCCATGAGACTTAGACCTGAGTGCAAAAATGGAGGCTCTAGCCCCTTCCAGAGCTGAGATAACGAAACTCAAAAATTCGGCCCGAAAAAAAAACGACAGTGGTACCCCTTACGGTTTTTTTTTTTTGGGCGAAAAATTAAGTTTCTCCAATCTTCCCAAAACTCTGGATTCTGATAGAGGGCCATGAGACTTAGACCTGAGTGCAAAAATGGAGGCTCTAGCCCCTTCCAGAGCTGAGATATCGAAACTCAAAAATTCGGCCCGAAAAAAAAAAACGACAGTGGTACCCCTTACGTTTTTTTTTTGGGCGAAAAATTAAGTTTCTCCAATCTTCCCAAATTCTGATAGAGGGCCATGAGACTTAGACCTGAGTGCAAAAATGGAGGCTCTAGCCCCTTCCAGAGCTGAGATATCGAAACTCAAAAATTCGGCCCGAAAAAAAAACGACAGTGGTACCCCTTACGTTTTTTTTTTGGGCGAAAAATTAAGTTTCTCCAATCTTCCCAAATTCTGATAGAGGGCCATGAGACTTAGACCTGAGTGCAAAAATGGAGGCTCTAGCCCCTTCCAGAGCTGAGATATCGAAACTCAAAAATTCGGCCAGAAAAAAAAACGACAGTGGTACCCCTTACGGTTTTTTTTTTGGGCGAAAAATTAAGTTTCTCCAATCTTCCCAAATTCTGATAGAGGGCCATGAGACTTAGACCTGAGTGCAAAAATGGAGGCTCTAGCCCCTTCCAGAGCTGAGATATCGAAACTCAAAAATTCGGCCCGAAAAAAAAACGACAGTGGTACCCCTTACGTTTTTTTTTGGGCGAAAAATTAAGTTTTTCCAATCTTCCCAAATTCTGATAGAGGGCCATGAGACTTAGACCTGAGTGCAAAAATGGAGGCTCTAGCCCCTTCCAGAGCTGAGATATCGAAACTCAAAAATTCGGCCCAAAAAAAAAAACGACAGTGGTACCCCTTACGTTTTTTTTTTTGGGCGAAAAATTAAGTTTCTCCAATCTTCCCAAATTCTGATAGAGGGCCATGAGACTTAGACCTGAGTGCAAAAATGGAGGCTCTAGCCCCTTCCAGAGCTGAGATATCGAAACTTAAAAAATTCGGCCCGAAAAAAAAACGACAGTGGTACCCCTTACGTTTTTTTTTTTGGGCGAAAAATTAAGTTTCTCCAATCTTCCCAAATTCTGATAGAGGGCCATGAGACTTAGACCTGAGTGCAAAAATGGAGGCTCTAGCCCCTTCCAGAGCTGAGATATCGAAACTCAAAAATTCGGCCCGAAAAAAAAAACGACAGTGGTACCCCTTACGTTTTTTTTTTGGGCGAAAAATTAAGTTTCTCCAATCTTCCCAAATTCTGATAGAGGGCCATGAGACTTAGACCTGAGTGCAAAAATGGAGGCTCTAGCCCCTTCCAGAGCTGAGATATCGAAACTCAAAAATTCGGTCCGAAAAAAAAAACGACAGTGGTACCCCTTACGTTTTTTTTTTGGGCGAAAAATTAAGTTTCTCCAATCTTCCCAAATTCTGATAGAGGGCCATGAGACTTAGACCTGAGTGCAAAAATGGAGGCTCTAGCCCTTTCCAGAGCTGAGATATCGAAACTCAAAAGTTCGGCCCGAAAAAAAAACGACAGTGGTACCTCTTACATTTTTTTTGGGGGGGCGAAAAATTAAGTTTCTCCAATCTTCCCAAATTCTGATAGAGGGCCATGAGACTTAGACCTGAGTGCAAAAATGGAGGCTCTAGCCCCTTCCAGAGCTGAGATATCGAAACTCAAAAATTCGGCCCGAAAAAAAAAAAACGACAGTGGTACCCCTTACGTTTTTTTTTTTTTGGGCGAAAATTAAGTTTCTCCAATCTTCCCAAAACTCTGGATTCTGATAGAGGACCATGAGACTTAGACCTGAGTGCAAAAATGGAGGCTCTAGCCCCTTCCAGAGCTGAGATATCGAAACTCAAAAATTCGGCCCGAAAAAAAACCGACAGTGGTACCCCTTACGTTTTTTTTTTTTGGGCGAAAAATTAAGTTTCTCCAATCTTCCCAAAATCTGATAGAGGGCCATGAGACTTAGACCTGAGTGCAAAAATGGAGGCTCTAGCCCCTTCCAGAGCTGAGATATCGAAACTCAAAAATTCGGCCCGAAAAAAAAAAACGACAGTGGTACTTACGTTTTTTTTTTTTCGGGCGAAAAATTACGTTTCTCCAATCTTCCCAAAACTCTGGATTCTGATAGAGGGCCATGAGACTTAGACCTGAGTGCAAAAATGGAGGCTCTAGCCCCTTCCAGAGCTGAGATATCGAAACTCAAAATTCGGCCCGAAAAAAAACGACAGTGGTACCCCTTACGTTTTTTTTTTTGGGCGAAAAATTAAGTTTCTCCAATCTTCCCAAATTCTGATAGAGGGCCATGAGACTTAGACCTGAGTGCAAAAATGGAGGCTCTAGCCCCTTCCAGAGCTGAGATATCGAAACTCAAAAATTCGGCCCGAAAAAAAAAACGACAGTGGTACCCCTTACGTTTTTTTTTTGGGCGAAAAATTAAGTTTCTCCAATCTTCCCAAATTCTGATAGAGGGCCATGAGACTTAGACCTGAGTGCAAAAATGGAGGCTCTAGCCCCTTCCAGAGCTGAGATATCGAAACTCAAAAATTCGGCCCGAAAAAAAAACGAAAGTGGTACCCCTTACGTTTTTTTTTTTCGGGCGAAAAATTACGTTTCTCCAATCTTCCCAAAACTCTGGATTCTGATAGAGGGCCATGAGACTTAGACCTGAGTGCAAAAATGGAGGCTCTAGCCCCTTCCAGAGCTGAGATATCGAAACTCAAAAATTCAGCACGAAAAAAAAAAACGACAGTGGTACCCCTTACGTTTTTTTTTTTTTGGGCGAAAAATTAAGTTTCTCCAATGTTCCCAAAACTCTGGATTCTGATAGAGGGCCATGAGACTTAGACCTGAGTGCAAAAATGGAGGCTCTAGCCCCTTCCAGAGCTGAGATATCGAAACTCAAAAATTCGGTCCGAAAAAAAAAACGACAGTGGTACCCCTTACGTTTTTTTTTTGGGCGAAAAATTAAGTTTCTCCAATCTTCCCAAATTCTGATAGAGGGCCATGAGACTTAGACCTGAGTGCAAAAATGGAGGCTCTAGCCCTTTCCAGAGCTGAGATATCGAAACTCAAAAGTTCGGCCCGAAAAAAAAACGACAGTGGTACCTCTTACATTTTTTTTGGGGGGGCGAAAAATTAAGTTTCTCCAATCTTCCCAAATTCTGATAGAGGGCCATGAGACTTAGACCTGAGTGCAAAAATGGAGGCTCTAGCCCCTTCCAGAGCTGAGATATCGAAACTCAAAAATTCGGCCCGAAAAAAAAAAAACGACAGTGGTACCCCTTACGTTTTTTTTTTTTTTGGGCGAAAATTAAGTTTCTCCAATCTTCCCAAAACTCTGGATTCTGATAGAGGACCATGAGACTTAGACCTGAGTGCAAAAATGGAGGCTCTAGCCCCTTCCAGAGCTGAGATATCGAAACTCAAAAATTCGGCCCGAAAAAAAACCGACAGTGGTACCCCTTACGTTTTTTTTTTTTGGGCGAAAAATTAAGTTTCTCCAATCTTCCCAAAATCTGATAGAGGGCCATGAGACTTAGACCTGAGTGCAAAAATGGAGGCTCTAGCCCCTTCCAGAGCTGAGATATCGAAACTCAAAAATTCGGCCCGAAAAAAAAAAAACGACAGTGGTACTTACGTTTTTTTTTTTTTTCGGGCGAAAAATTACGTTTCTCCAATCTTCCCAAAACTCTGGATTCTGATAGAGGGCCATGAGACTTAGACCTGAGTGCAAAAATGGAGGCTCTAGCCCCTTCCAGAGCTGAGATATCGAAACTCAAAATTCGGCCCGAAAAAAAACGACAGTGGTACCCCTTACGTTTTTTTTTTTGGGCGAAAAATTAAGTTTCTCCAATCTTCCCAAATTCTGATAGAGGGCCATGAGACTTAGACCTGAGTGCAAAAATGGAGGCTCTAGCCCCTTCCAGAGCTGAGATATCGAAACTCAAAAATTCGGCCCGAAAAAAAAAACGACAGTGGTACCCCTTACGTTTTTTTTTTGGGCGAAAAATTAAGTTTCTCCAATCTTCCCAAATTCTGATAGAGGGCCATGAGACTTAGACCTGAGTGCAAAAATGGAGGCTCTAGCCCCTTCCAGAGCTGAGATATCGAAACTCAAAAATTCGGCCCGAAAAAAAAACGAAAGTGGTACCCCTTACGTTTTTTTTTTCGGGCGAAAAATTACGTTTCTCCAATCTTCCCAAAACTCTGGATTCTGATAGAGGGCCATGAGACTTAGACCTGAGTGCAAAAATGGAGGCTCTAGCCCCTTCCAGAGCTGAGATATCGAAACTCAAAAATTCAGCACGAAAAAAAAAACGACAGTGGTACCCCTTACGTTTTTTTTTTTTTGGGCGAAAAATTAAGTTTCTCCAATGTTCCCAAAACTCTGGATTCTGATAGAGGGCCATGAGACTTAGACCTGAGTGCAAAAATGGAGGCTCTAGCCCCTTCCAGAGCTGAGATAACGAAACTCAAAAATTCGGCCCGAAAAAAAAACGACAGTGGTACCCCTTACGGTTTTTTTTTTTTGGGCGAAAAATTAAGTTTCTCCAATCTTCCCAAAACTCTGGATTCTGATAGAGGGCCATGAGACTTAGACCTGAGTGCAAAAATGGAGGCTCTAGCCCCTTCCAGAGCTGAGATATCGAAACTCAAAAATTCGGCCCGAAAAAAAAAAAACGACAGTGGTACCCCTTACGTTTTTTTTTTGGGCGAAAAATTAAGTTTCTCCAATCTTCCCAAATTCTGATAGAGGGCCATGAGACTTAGACCTGAGTGCAAAAATGGAGGCTCTAGCCCCTTCCAGAGCTGAGATATCGAAACTCAAAAATTCAGCACGAAAAAAAAAAACGACAGTGGTACCCCTTACGTTTTTTTTTTTTTGGGCGAAAAATTAAGTTTCTCCAATGTTCCCAAAACTCTGGATTCTGATAGAGGGCCATGAGACTTAGACCTGAGTGCAAAAATGGAGGCTCTAGCCCCTTCCAGAGCTGAGATATCGAAACTCAAAAATTCGGTCCGAAAAAAAAAACGACAGTGGTACCCCTTACGTTTTTTTTTTGGGCGAAAAATTAAGTTTCTCCAATCTTCCCAAATTCTGATAGAGGGCCATGAGACTTAGACCTGAGTGCAAAAATGGAGGCTCTAGCCCTTTCCAGAGCTGAGATATCGAAACTCAAAAGTTCGGCCCGAAAAAAAAACGACAGTGGTACCTCTTACATTTTTTTTGGGGGGGCGAAAAATTAAGTTTCTCCAATCTTCCCAAATTCTGATAGAGGGCCATGAGACTTAGACCTGAGTGCAAAAATGGAGGCTCTAGCCCCTTCCAGAGCTGAGATATCGAAACTCAAAAATTCGGCCCGAAAAAAAAAAAACGACAGTGGTACCCCTTACGTTTTTTTTTTTTTGGGCGAAAATTAAGTTTCTCCAATCTTCCCAAAACTCTGGATTCTGATAGAGGACCATGAGACTTAGACCTGAGTGCAAAAATGGAGGCTCTAGCCCCTTCCAGAGCTGAGATATCGAAACTCAAAAATTCGGCCCGAAAAAAAACCGACAGTGGTACCCCTTACGTTTTTTTTTTTTGGGCGAAAAATTAAGTTTCTCCAATCTTCCCAAAATCTGATAGAGGGCCATGAGACTTAGACCTGAGTGCAAAAATGGAGGCTCTAGCCCCTTCCAGAGCTGAGATATCGAAACTCAAAAATTCGGCCCGAAAAAAAAAAAACGACAGTGGTACTTACGTTTTTTTTTTTTTTTCGGGCGAAAAATTACGTTTCTCCAATCTTCCCAAAACTCTGGATTCTGATAGAGGGCCATGAGACTTAGACCTGAGTGCAAAAATGGAGGCTCTAGCCCCTTCCAGAGCTGAGATATCGAAACTCAAAATTCGGCCCGAAAAAAAACGACAGTGGTACCCCTTACGTTTTTTTTTTTGGGCGAAAAATTAAGTTTCTCCAATCTTCCCAAATTCTGATAGAGGGCCATGAGACTTAGACCTGAGTGCAAAAATGGAGGCTCTAGCCCCTTCCAGAGCTGAGATATCGAAACTCAAAAATTCGGCCCGAAAAAAAAAACGACAGTGGTACCCCTTACGTTTTTTTTTTGGGCGAAAAATTAAGTTTCTCCAATCTTCCCAAATTCTGATAGAGGGCCATGAGACTTAGACCTGAGTGCAAAAATGGAGGCTCTAGCCCCTTCCAGAGCTGAGATATCGAAACTCAAAAATTCGGCCCGAAAAAAAAACGAAAGTGGTACCCCTTACGTTTTTTTTTTTCGGGCGAAAAATTACGTTTCTCCAATCTTCCCAAAACTCTGGATTCTGATAGAGGGCCATGAGACTTAGACCTGAGTGCAAAAATGGAGGCTCTAGCCCCTTCCAGAGCTGAGATATCGAAACTCAAAAATTCAGCACGAAAAAAAAAACGACAGTGGTACCCCTTACGTTTTTTTTTTTTGGGCGAAAAATTAAGTTTCTCCAATGTTCCCAAAACTCTGGATTCTGATAGAGGGCCATGAGACTTAGACCTGAGTGCAAAAATGGAGGCTCTAGCCCCTTCCAGAGCTGAGATAACGAAACTCAAAAATTCGGCCCGAAAAAAAAACGACAGTGGTACCCCTTACGGTTTTTTTTTTTTGGGCGAAAAATTAAGTTTCTCCAATCTTCCCAAAACTCTGGATTCTGATAGAGGGCCATGAGACTTAGACCTGAGTGCAAAAATGGAGGCTCTAGCCCCTTCCAGAGCTGAGATATCGAAACTCAAAAATTCGGCCCGAAAAAAAAAAACGACAGTGGTACCCCTTACGTTTTTTTTTTGGGCGAAAAATTAAGTTTCTCCAATCTTCCCAAATTCTGATAGAGGGCCATGAGACTTAGACCTGAGTGCAAAAATGGAGGCTCTAGCCCCTTCCAGAGCTGAGATATCGAAACTCAAAAATTCGGCCCGAAAAAAAAACGACAGTGGTACCCCTTACGTTTTTTTTTTGGGCGAAAAATTAAGTTTCTCCAATCTTCCCAAATTCTGATAGAGGGCCATGAGACTTAGACCTGAGTGCAAAAATGGAGGCTCTAGCCCCTTCCAGAGCTGAGATATCGAAACTCAAAAATTCGGCCAGAAAAAAAAACGACAGTGGTACCCCTTACGGTTTTTTTTTTGGGCGAAAAATTAAGTTTCTCCAATCTTCCCAAATTCTGATAGAGGGCCATGAGACTTAGACCTGAGTGCAAAAATGGAGGCTCTAGCCCCTTCCAGAGCTGAGATATCGAAACTCAAAAATTCGGCCCGAAAAAAAAACGACAGTGGTACCCCTTACGTTTTTTTTTGGGCGAAAAATTAAGTTTTTCCAATCTTCCCAAATTCTGATAGAGGGCCATGAGACTTAGACCTGAGTGCAAAAATGGAGGCTCTAGCCCCTTCCAGAGCTGAGATATCGAAACTCAAAAATTCGGCCCAAAAAAAAAAACGACAGTGGTACCCCTTACGTTTTTTTTTTTGGGCGAAAAATTAAGTTTCTCCAATCTTCCCAAATTCTGATAGAGGGCCATGAGACTTAGACCTGAGTGCAAAAATGGAGGCTCTAGCCCCTTCCAGAGCTGAGATATCGAAACTTAAAAAATTCGGCCCGAAAAAAAAACGACAGTGGTACCCCTTACGTTTTTTTTTTTGGGCGAAAAATTAAGTTTCTCCAATCTTCCCAAATTCTGATAGAGGGCCATGAGACTTAGACCTGAGTGCAAAAATGGAGGCTCTAGCCCCTTCCAGAGCTGAGATATCGAAACTCAAAAATTCGGCCCGAAAAAAAAAACGACAGTGGTACCCCTTACGTTTTTTTTTTGGGCGAAAAATTAAGTTTCTCCAATCTTCCCAAATTCTGATAGAGGGCCATGAGACTTAGACCTGAGTGCAAAAATGGAGGCTCTAGCCCTTTCCAGAGCTGAGATATCGAAACTCAAAAGTTCGGCCCGAAAAAAAAACGACAGTGGTACCTCTTACATTTTTTTTGGGGGGGCGAAAAATTAAGTTTCTCCAATCTTCCCAAATTCTGATAGAGGGCCATGAGACTTAGACCTGAGTGCAAAAATGGAGGCTCTAGCCCCTTCCAGAGCTGAGATATCGAAACTCAAAAATTCGGCCCGAAAAAAAAAAAACGACAGTGGTACCCCTTACGTTTTTTTTTTTTTGGGCGAAAATTAAGTTTCTCCAATCTTCCCAAAACTCTGGATTCTGATAGAGGACCATGAGACTTAGACCTGAGTGCAAAAATGGAGGCTCTAGCCCCTTCCAGAGCTGAGATATCGAAACTCAAAAATTCGGCCCGAAAAAAAACCGACAGTGGTACCCCTTACGTTTTTTTTTTTTGGGCGAAAAATTAAGTTTCTCCAATCTTCCCAAAATCTGATAGAGGGCCATGAGACTTAGACCTGAGTGCAAAAATGGAGGCTCTAGCCCCTTCCAGAGCTGAGATATCGAAACTCAAAAATTCGGCCCGAAAAAAAAAAAACGACAGTGGTACTTACGTTTTTTTTTTTTCGGGCGAAAAATTACGTTTCTCCAATCTTCCCAAAACTCTGGATTCTGATAGAGGGCCATGAGACTTAGACCTGAGTGCAAAAATGGAGGCTCTAGCCCCTTCCAGAGCTGAGATATCGAAACTCAAAATTCGGCCCGAAAAAAAACGACAGTGGTACCCCTTACGTTTTTTTTTTTGGGCGAAAAATTAAGTTTCTCCAATCTTCCCAAATTCTGATAGAGGGCCATGAGACTTAGACCTGAGTGCAAAAATGGAGGCTCTAGCCCCTTCCAGAGCTGAGATATCGAAACTCAAAAATTCGGCCCGAAAAAAAAAACGACAGTGGTACCCCTTACGTTTTTTTTTTGGGCGAAAAATTAAGTTTCTCCAATCTTCCCAAATTCTGATAGAGGGCCATGAGACTTAGACCTGAGTGCAAAAATGGAGGCTCTAGCCCCTTCCAGAGCTGAGATATCGAAACTCAAAAATTCGGCCCGAAAAAAAAACGAAAGTGGTACCCCTTACGTTTTTTTTTTTCGGGCGAAAAATTACGTTTCTCCAATCTTCCCAAAACTCTGGATTCTGATAGAGGGCCATGAGACTTAGACCTGAGTGCAAAAATGGAGGCTCTAGCCCCTTCCAGAGCTGAGATATCGAAACTCAAAAATTCAGCACGAAAAAAAAAAACGACAGTGGTACCCCTTACGTTTTTTTTTTTTTGGGCGAAAAATTAAGTTTCTCCAATGTTCCCAAAACTCTGGATTCTGATAGAGGGCCATGAGACTTAGACCTGAGTGCAAAAATGGAGGCTCTAGCCCCTTCCAGAGCTGAGATAACGAAACTCAAAAATTCGGCCCGAAAAAAAAACGACAGTGGTACCCCTTACGGTTTTTTTTTTTTGGGCGAAAAATTAAGTTTCTCCAATCTTCCCAAAACTCTGGATTCTGATAGAGGGCCATGAGACTTAGACCTGAGTGCAAAAATGGAGGCTCTAGCCCCTTCCAGAGCTGAGATATCGAAACTCAAAAATTCGGCCCGAAAAAAAAAAAACGACAGTGGTACCCCTTACGTTTTTTTTTTGGGCGAAAAATTAAGTTTCTCCAATCTTCCCAAATTCTGATAGAGGGCCATGAGACTTAGACCTGAGTGCAAAAATGGAGGCTCTAGCCCCTTCCAGAGCTGAGATATCGAAACTCAAAAATTCGGCCCGAAAAAAAAACGACAGTGGTACCCCTTACGTTTTTTTTTTGGGCGAAAAATTAAGTTTCTCCAATCTTCCCAAATTCTGATAGAGGGCCATGAGACTTAGACCTGAGTGCAAAAATGGAGGCTCTAGCCCCTTCCAGAGCTGAGATATCGAAACTCAAAAATTCGGCCAGAAAAAAAAACGACAGTGGTACCCCTTACGGTTTTTTTTTTGGGCGAAAAATTAAGTTTCTCCAATCTTCCCAAATTCTGATAGAGGGCCATGAGACTTAGACCTGAGTGCAAAAATGGAGGCTCTAGCCCCTTCCAGAGCTGAGATATCGAAACTCAAAAATTCGGCCCGAAAAAAAAACGACAGTGGTACCCCTTACGTTTTTTTTTGGGCGAAAAATTAAGTTTTTCCAATCTTCCCAAATTCTGATAGAGGGCCATGAGACTTAGACCTGAGTGCAAAAATGGAGGCTCTAGCCCCTTCCAGAGCTGAGATATCGAAACTCAAAAATTCGGCCCAAAAAAAAAAACGACAGTGGTACCCCTTACGTTTTTTTTTTTGGGCGAAAAATTAAGTTTCTCCAATCTTCCCAAATTCTGATAGAGGGCCATGAGACTTAGACCTGAGTGCAAAAATGGAGGCTCTAGCCCCTTCCAGAGCTGAGATATCGAAACTTAAAAAATTCGGCCCGAAAAAAAAACGACAGTGGTACCCCTTACGTTTTTTTTTTTGGGCGAAAAATTAAGTTTCTCCAATCTTCCCAAATTCTGATAGAGGGCCATGAGACTTAGACCTGAGTGCAAAAATGGAGGCTCTAGCCCCTTCCAGAGCTGAGATATCGAAACTCAAAAATTCGGCCCGAAAAAAAAAACGACAGTGGTACCCCTTACGTTTTTTTTTTGGGCGAAAAATTAAGTTTCTCCAATCTTCCCAAATTCTGATAGAGGGCCATGAGACTTAGACCTGAGTGCAAAAATGGAGGCTCTAGCCCCTTCCAGAGCTGAGATATCGAAACTCAAAAATTCGGTCCGAAAAAAAAAACGACAGTGGTACCCCTTACGTTTTTTTTTTGGGCGAAAAATTAAGTTTCTCCAATCTTCCCAAATTCTGATAGAGGGCCATGAGACTTAGACCTGAGTGCAAAAATGGAGGCTCTAGCCCTTTCCAGAGCTGAGATATCGAAACTCAAAAGTTCGGCCCGAAAAAAAAACGACAGTGGTACCTCTTACATTTTTTTTGGGGGGGCGAAAAATTAAGTTTCTCCAATCTTCCCAAATTCTGATAGAGGGCCATGAGACTTAGACCTGAGTGCAAAAATGGAGGCTCTAGCCCCTTCCAGAGCTGAGATATCGAAACTCAAAAATTCGGCCCGAAAAAAAAAAAACGACAGTGGTACCCCTTACGTTTTTTTTTTTTTTGGGCGAAAATTAAGTTTCTCCAATCTTCCCAAAACTCTGGATTCTGATAGAGGACCATGAGACTTAGACCTGAGTGCAAAAATGGAGGCTCTAGCCCCTTCCAGAGCTGAGATATCGAAACTCAAAAATTCGGCCCGAAAAAAAACCGACAGTGGTACCCCTTACGTTTTTTTTTTTTGGGCGAAAAATTAAGTTTCTCCAATCTTCCCAAAATCTGATAGAGGGCCATGAGACTTAGACCTGAGTGCAAAAATGGAGGCTCTAGCCCCTTCCAGAGCTGAGATATCGAAACTCAAAAATTCGGCCCGAAAAAAAAAAACGACAGTGGTACTTACGTTTTTTTTTTTTCGGGCGAAAAATTACGTTTCTCCAATCTTCCCAAAACTCTGGATTCTGATAGAGGGCCATGAGACTTAGACCTGAGTGCAAAAATGGAGGCTCTAGCCCCTTCCAGAGCTGAGATATCGAAACTCAAAATTCGGCCCGAAAAAAAACGACAGTGGTACCCCTTACGTTTTTTTTTTTGGGCGAAAAATTAAGTTTCTCCAATCTTCCCAAATTCTGATAGAGGGCCATGAGACTTAGACCTGAGTGCAAAAATGGAGGCTCTAGCCCCTTCCAGAGCTGAGATATCGAAACTCAAAAATTCGGCCCGAAAAAAAAAACGACAGTGGTACCCCTTACGTTTTTTTTTTGGGCGAAAAATTAAGTTTCTCCAATCTTCCCAAATTCTGATAGAGGGCCATGAGACTTAGACCTGAGTGCAAAAATGGAGGCTCTAGCCCCTTCCAGAGCTGAGATATCGAAACTCAAAAATTCGGCCCGAAAAAAAAACGAAAGTGGTACCCCTTACGTTTTTTTTTTTCGGGCGAAAAATTACGTTTCTCCAATCTTCCCAAAACTCTGGATTCTGATAGAGGGCCATGAGACTTAGACCTGAGTGCAAAAATGGAGGCTCTAGCCCCTTCCAGAGCTGAGATATCGAAACTCAAAAATTCAGCACGAAAAAAAAAACGACAGTGGTACCCCTTACGTTTTTTTTTTTTGGGCGAAAAATTAAGTTTCTCCAATCTTCCCAAAACTCTGGATTCTGATAGAGGGCCATGAGACTTAGACCTGAGTGCAAAAATGGAGGCTCTAGCCCCTTCCAGAGCTGAGATATCGAAACTCAAAAATTCGGCCCGAAAAAAAAACGACAGTGGTACCCCTTACGTTTTTTTTTTGGGCGAAAAATTAAGTTTCTCCAATCTTCCCAAATTCTGATAGAGGGCCATGAGACTTAGACCTGAGTGCAAAAATGGAGGCTCTAGCCCCTTCCAGAGCTGAGATATCGAAACTCAAAAATTCGGCCAGAAAAAAAAACGACAGTGGTACCCCTTACGGTTTTTTTTTTGGGCGAAAAATTAAGTTTCTCCAATCTTCCCAAATTCTGATAGAGGGCCATGAGACTTAGACCTGAGTGCAAAAATGGAGGCTCTAGCCCCTTCCAGAGCTGAGATATCGAAACTCAAAAATTCGGCCCGAAAAAAAAACGACAGTGGTACCCCTTACGTTTTTTTTTGGGCGAAAAATTAAGTTTTTCCAATCTTCCCAAATTCTGATAGAGGGCCATGAGACTTAGACCTGAGTGCAAAAATGGAGGCTCTAGCCCCTTCCAGAGCTGAGATATCGAAACTCAAAAATTCGGCCCAAAAAAAAAAACGACAGTGGTACCCCTTACGTTTTTTTTTTTGGGCGAAAAATTAAGTTTCTCCAATCTTCCCAAATTCTGATAGAGGGCCATGAGACTTAGACCTGAGTGCAAAAATGGAGGCTCTAGCCCCTTCCAGAGCTGAGATATCGAAACTTAAAAAATTCGGCCCGAAAAAAAAACGACAGTGGTACCCCTTACGTTTTTTTTTTTGGGCGAAAAATTAAGTTTCTCCAATCTTCCCAAATTCTGATAGAGGGCCATGAGACTTAGACCTGAGTGCAAAAATGGAGGCTCTAGCCCCTTCCAGAGCTGAGATATCGAAACTCAAAAATTCGGCCCGAAAAAAAAAACGACAGTGGTACCCCTTACGTTTTTTTTTTGGGCGAAAAATTAAGTTTCTCCAATCTTCCCAAATTCTGATAGAGGGCCATGAGACTTAGACCTGAGTGCAAAAATGGAGGCTCTAGCCCTTTCCAGAGCTGAGATATCGAAACTCAAAAGTTCGGCCCGAAAAAAAAACGACAGTGGTACCTCTTACATTTTTTTTGGGGGGGCGAAAAATTAAGTTTCTCCAATCTTCCCAAATTCTGATAGAGGGCCATGAGACTTAGACCTGAGTGCAAAAATGGAGGCTCTAGCCCCTTCCAGAGCTGAGATATCGAAACTCAAAAATTCGGCCCGAAAAAAAAAAAACGACAGTGGTACCCCTTACGTTTTTTTTTTTTTGGGCGAAAATTAAGTTTCTCCAATCTTCCCAAAACTCTGGATTCTGATAGAGGACCATGAGACTTAGACCTGAGTGCAAAAATGGAGGCTCTAGCCCCTTCCAGAGCTGAGATATCGAAACTCAAAAATTCGGCCCGAAAAAAAACCGACAGTGGTACCCCTTACGTTTTTTTTTTTTGGGCGAAAAATTAAGTTTCTCCAATCTTCCCAAAATCTGATAGAGGGCCATGAGACTTAGACCTGAGTGCAAAAATGGAGGCTCTAGCCCCTTCCAGAGCTGAGATATCGAAACTCAAAAATTCGGCCCGAAAAAAAAAAAACGACAGTGGTACTTACGTTTTTTTTTTTTCGGGCGAAAAATTACGTTTCTCCAATCTTCCCAAAACTCTGGATTCTGATAGAGGGCCATGAGACTTAGACCTGAGTGCAAAAATGGAGGCTCTAGCCCCTTCCAGAGCTGAGATATCGAAACTCAAAATTCGGCCCGAAAAAAAACGACAGTGGTACCCCTTACGTTTTTTTTTTTGGGCGAAAAATTAAGTTTCTCCAATCTTCCCAAATTCTGATAGAGGGCCATGAGACTTAGACCTGAGTGCAAAAATGGAGGCTCTAGCCCCTTCCAGAGCTGAGATATCGAAACTCAAAAATTCGGCCCGAAAAAAAAAACGACAGTGGTACCCCTTACGTTTTTTTTTTGGGCGAAAAATTAAGTTTCTCCAATCTTCCCAAATTCTGATAGAGGGCCATGAGACTTAGACCTGAGTGCAAAAATGGAGGCTCTAGCCCCTTCCAGAGCTGAGATATCGAAACTCAAAAATTCGGCCCGAAAAAAAAACGAAAGTGGTACCCCTTACGTTTTTTTTTTTCGGGCGAAAAATTACGTTTCTCCAATCTTCCCAAAACTCTGGATTCTGATAGAGGGCCATGAGACTTAGACCTGAGTGCAAAAATGGAGGCTCTAGCCCCTTCCAGAGCTGAGATATCGAAACTCAAAAATTCAGCACGAAAAAAAAAACGACAGTGGTACCCCTTACGTTTTTTTTTTTTGGGCGAAAAATTAAGTTTCTCCAATGTTCCCAAAACTCTGGATTCTGATAGAGGGCCATGAGACTTAGACCTGAGTGCAAAAATGGAGGCTCTAGCCCCTTCCAGAGCTGAGATAACGAAACTCAAAAATTCGGCCCGAAAAAAAAACGACAGTGGTACCCCTTACGGTTTTTTTTTTTTGGGCGAAAAATTAAGTTTCTCCAATCTTCCCAAAACTCTGGATTCTGATAGAGGGCCATGAGACTTAGACCTGAGTGCAAAAATGGAGGCTCTAGCCCCTTCCAGAGCTGAGATATCGAAACTCAAAAATTCGGCCCGAAAAAAAAAAACGACAGTGGTACCCCTTACGTTTTTTTTTTGGGCGAAAAATTAAGTTTCTCCAATCTTCCCAAATTCTGATAGAGGGCCATGAGACTTAGACCTGAGTGCAAAAATGGAGGCTCTAGCCCCTTCCAGAGCTGAGATATCGAAACTCAAAAATTCGGCCCGAAAAAAAAACGACAGTGGTACCCCTTACGTTTTTTTTTTGGGCGAAAAATTAAGTTTCTCCAATCTTCCCAAATTCTGATAGAGGGCCATGAGACTTAGACCTGAGTGCAAAAATGGAGGCTCTAGCCCCTTCCAGAGCTGAGATATCGAAACTCAAAAATTCGGCCAGAAAAAAAAACGACAGTGGTACCCCTTACGGTTTTTTTTTTGGGCGAAAAATTAAGTTTCTCCAATCTTCCCAAATTCTGATAGAGGGCCATGAGACTTAGACCTGAGTGCAAAAATGGAGGCTCTAGCCCCTTCCAGAGCTGAGATATCGAAACTCAAAAATTCGGCCCGAAAAAAAAACGACAGTGGTACCCCTTACGTTTTTTTTTGGGCGAAAAATTAAGTTTTTCCAATCTTCCCAAATTCTGATAGAGGGCCATGAGACTTAGACCTGAGTGCAAAAATGGAGGCTCTAGCCCCTTCCAGAGCTGAGATATCGAAACTCAAAAATTCGGCCCAAAAAAAAAAACGACAGTGGTACCCCTTACGTTTTTTTTTTTGGGCGAAAAATTAAGTTTCTCCAATCTTCCCAAATTCTGATAGAGGGCCATGAGACTTAGACCTGAGTGCAAAAATGGAGGCTCTAGCCCCTTCCAGAGCTGAGATATCGAAACTTAAAAAATTCGGCCCGAAAAAAAAACGACAGTGGTACCCCTTACGTTTTTTTTTTTGGGCGAAAAATTAAGTTTCTCCAATCTTCCCAAATTCTGATAGAGGGCCATGAGACTTAGACCTGAGTGCAAAAATGGAGGCTCTAGCCCCTTCCAGAGCTGAGATATCGAAACTCAAAAATTCGGCCCGAAAAAAAAAACGACAGTGGTACCCCTTACGTTTTTTTTTTGGGCGAAAAATTAAGTTTCTCCAATCTTCCCAAATTCTGATAGAGGGCCATGAGACTTAGACCTGAGTGCAAAAATGGAGGCTCTAGCCCCTTCCAGAGCTGAGATATCGAAACTCAAAAATTCGGTCCGAAAAAAAAAACGACAGTGGTACCCCTTACGTTTTTTTTTTGGGCGAAAAATTAAGTTTCTCCAATCTTCCCAAATTCTGATAGAGGGCCATGAGACTTAGACCTGAGTGCAAAAATGGAGGCTCTAGCCCTTTCCAGAGCTGAGATATCGAAACTCAAAAGTTCGGCCCGAAAAAAAAACGACAGTGGTACCTCTTACATTTTTTTTGGGGGGGCGAAAAATTAAGTTTCTCCAATCTTCCCAAATTCTGATAGAGGGCCATGAGACTTAGACCTGAGTGCAAAAATGGAGGCTCTAGCCCCTTCCAGAGCTGAGATATCGAAACTCAAAAATTCGGCCCGAAAAAAAAAAAACGACAGTGGTACCCCTTACGTTTTTTTTTTTTTTGGGCGAAAATTAAGTTTCTCCAATCTTCCCAAAACTCTGGATTCTGATAGAGGACCATGAGACTTAGACCTGAGTGCAAAAATGGAGGCTCTAGCCCCTTCCAGAGCTGAGATATCGAAACTCAAAAATTCGGCCCGAAAAAAAACCGACAGTGGTACCCCTTACGTTTTTTTTTTTTGGGCGAAAAATTAAGTTTCTCCAATCTTCCCAAAATCTGATAGAGGGCCATGAGACTTAGACCTGAGTGCAAAAATGGAGGCTCTAGCCCCTTCCAGAGCTGAGATATCGAAACTCAAAAATTCGGCCCGAAAAAAAAAAACGACAGTGGTACTTACGTTTTTTTTTTTTCGGGCGAAAAATTACGTTTCTCCAATCTTCCCAAAACTCTGGATTCTGATAGAGGGCCATGAGACTTAGACCTGAGTGCAAAAATGGAGGCTCTAGCCCCTTCCAGAGCTGAGATATCGAAACTCAAAATTCGGCCCGAAAAAAAACGACAGTGGTACCCCTTACGTTTTTTTTTTTGGGCGAAAAATTAAGTTTCTCCAATCTTCCCAAATTCTGATAGAGGGCCATGAGACTTAGACCTGAGTGCAAAAATGGAGGCTCTAGCCCCTTCCAGAGCTGAGATATCGAAACTCAAAAATTCGGCCCGAAAAAAAAAACGACAGTGGTACCCCTTACGTTTTTTTTTTGGGCGAAAAATTAAGTTTCTCCAATCTTCCCAAATTCTGATAGAGGGCCATGAGACTTAGACCTGAGTGCAAAAATGGAGGCTCTAGCCCCTTCCAGAGCTGAGATATCGAAACTCAAAAATTCGGCCCGAAAAAAAAACGAAAGTGGTACCCCTTACGTTTTTTTTTTTCGGGCGAAAAATTACGTTTCTCCAATCTTCCCAAAACTCTGGATTCTGATAGAGGGCCATGAGACTTAGACCTGAGTGCAAAAATGGAGGCTCTAGCCCCTTCCAGAGCTGAGATATCGAAACTCAAAAATTCAGCACGAAAAAAAAAACGACAGTGGTACCCCTTACGTTTTTTTTTTTTTGGGCGAAAAATTAAGTTTCTCCAATCTTCCCAAAACTCTGGATTCTGATAGAGGGCCATGAGACTTAGACCTGAGTGCAAAAATGGAGGCTCTAGCCCCTTCCAGAGCTGAGATAACGAAACTCAAAAATTCGGCCCGAAAAAAAAACGACAGTGGTACCCCTTACGTTTTTTTTTTTTTGGGCGAAAAATTAAGTTTCTCCAATCTTCCCAAAACTCTGGATTCTGATAGAGGGCCATGAGACTTAGACCTGAGTGCAAAAATGGAGGCTCTAGCCCCTTCCAGAGCTGAGATATCGAAACTCAAAAATTCGGCCCGAAAAAAAAAAACGACAGTAGTACCCCTTACGTTTTTTTTTTGGGCGAAAAATTAAGTTTCTCCAATCTTCCCAAATTCTGATAGAGGGCCATGAGACTTAGACCTGAGTGCAAAAATGGAGGCTCTAGCCCCTTCCAGAGCTGAGATATCGAAACTCAAAAATTCGGCCCGAAAAAAAAACGACAGTGGTACCCCTTACGTTTTTTTTTTGGGCGAAAAATTAAGTTTCTCCAATCTTCCCAAATTCTGATAGAGGGCCATGAGACTTAGACCTGAGTGCAAAAATGGAGGCTCTAGCCCCTTCCAGAGCTGAGATATCGAAACTCAAAAATTCGGCCCGAAAAAAAAACGACAGTGGTACCCCTTACGGTTTTTTTTTTGGGCGAAAAATTAAGTTTCTCCAATCTTCCCAAATTCTGATAGAGGGCCATGAGACTTAGACCTGAGTGCAAAAATGGAGGCTCTAGCCCCTTCCAGAGCTGAGATATCGAAACTCAAAAATTCGGCCCGAAAAAAAAACGACAGTGGTACCCCTTACGTTTTTTTTTGGGCGAAAAATTAAGTTTTTCCAATCTTCCCAAATTCTGATAGAGGGCCATGAGACTTAGACCTGAGTGCAAAAATGGAGGCTCTAGCCCCTTCCAGAGCTGAGATATCGAAACTCAAAAATTCGGCCCAAAAAAAAAAACGACAGTGGTACCCCTTACGTTTTTTTTTTTGGGCGAAAAATTAAGTTTCTCCAATCTTCCCAAATTCTGATAGAGGGCCATGAGACTTAGACCTGAGTGCAAAAATGGAGGCTCTAGCCCCTTCCAGAGCTGAGATATCGAAACTTAAAAAATTCGGCCCGAAAAAAAAACGACAGTGGTACCCCTTACGTTTTTTTTTTTGGGCGAAAAATTAAGTTTCTCCAATCTTCCCAAATTCTGATAGAGGGCCATGAGACTTAGACCTGAGTGCAAAAATGGAGGCTCTAGCCCCTTCCAGAGCTGAGATATCGAAACTCAAAAATTCGGCCCGAAAAAAAAAACGACAGTGGTACCCCTTACGTTTTTTTTTTGGGCGAAAAATTAAGTTTCTCCAATCTTCCCAAATTCTGATAGAGGGCCATGAGACTTAGACCTGAGTGCAAAAATGGAGGCTCTAGCCCCTTCCAGAGCTGAGATATCGAAACTCAAAAATTCGGTCCGAAAAAAAAAACGACAGTGGTACCCCTTACGTTTTTTTTTTGGGCGAAAAATTAAGTTTCTCCAATCTTCCCAAATTCTGATAGAGGGCCATGAGACTTAGACCTGAGTGCAAAAATGGAGGCTCTAGCCCTTTCCAGAGCTGAGATATCGAAACTCAAAAGTTCGGCCCGAAAAAAAAACGACAGTGGTACCTCTTACATTTTTTTTGGGGGGGCGAAAAATTAAGTTTCTCCAATCTTCCCAAATTCTGATAGAGGGCCATGAGACTTAGACCTGAGTGCAAAAATGGAGGCTCTAGCCCCTTCCAGAGCTGAGATATCGAAACTCAAAAATTCGGCCCGAAAAAAAAAAAACGACAGTGGTACCCCTTACGTTTTTTTTTTTTTTGGGCGAAAATTAAGTTTCTCCAATCTTCCCAAAACTCTGGATTCTGATAGAGGACCATGAGACTTAGACCTGAGTGCAAAAATGGAGGCTCTAGCCCCTTCCAGAGCTGAGATATCGAAACTCAAAAATTCGGCCCGAAAAAAAACCGACAGTGGTACCCCTTACGTTTTTTTTTTTTGGGCGAAAAATTAAGTTTCTCCAATCTTCCCAAAATCTGATAGAGGGCCATGAGACTTAGACCTGAGTGCAAAAATGGAGGCTCTAGCCCCTTCCAGAGCTGAGATATCGAAACTCAAAAATTCGGCCCGAAAAAAAAAAAACGACAGTGGTACTTACGTTTTTTTTTTTTCGGGCGAAAAATTACGTTTCTCCAATCTTCCCAAAACTCTGGATTCTGATAGAGGGCCATGAGACTTAGACCTGAGTGCAAAAATGGAGGCTCTAGCCCCTTCCAGAGCTGAGATATCGAAACTCAAAATTCGGCCCGAAAAAAAACGACAGTGGTACCCCTTACGTTTTTTTTTTTGGGCGAAAAATTAAGTTTCTCCAATCTTCCCAAATTCTGATAGAGGGCCATGAGACTTAGACCTGAGTGCAAAAATGGAGGCTCTAGCCCCTTCCAGAGCTGAGATATCGAAACTCAAAAATTCGGCCCGAAAAAAAAAACGACAGTGGTACCCCTTACGTTTTTTTTTTGGGCGAAAAATTAAGTTTCTCCAATCTTCCCAAATTCTGATAGAGGGCCATGAGACTTAGACCTGAGTGCAAAAATGGAGGCTCTAGCCCCTTCCAGAGCTGAGATATCGAAACTCAAAAATTCGGCCCGAAAAAAAAACGAAAGTGGTACCCCTTACGTTTTTTTTTTTCGGGCGAAAAATTACGTTTCTCCAATCTTCCCAAAACTCTGGATTCTGATAGAGGGCCATGAGACTTAGACCTGAGTGCAAAAATGGAGGCTCTAGCCCCTTCCAGAGCTGAGATATCGAAACTCAAAAATTCAGCACGAAAAAAAAACGACAGTGGTACCCCTTACGTTTTTTTTTTTTGGGCGAAAAATTAAGTTTCTCCAATCTTCCCAAAACTCTGGATTCTGATAGAGGGCCATGAGACTTAGACCTGAGTGCAAAAATGGAGGCTCTAGCCCCTTCCAGAGCTGAGATAACGAAACTCAAAAATTCGGCCCGAAAAAAAAACGACAGTGGTACCCCTTACGTTTTTTTTTTTTGGGCGAAAAATTAAGTTTCTCCAATCTTCCCAAAACTCTGGATTCTGATAGAGGGCCATGAGACTTAGACCTGAGTGCAAAAATGGAGGCTCTAGCCCCTTCCAGAGCTGAGATATCGAAACTCAAAAATTCGGCCCGAAAAAAAAAAACGACAGTGGTACCCCTTACGTTTTTTTTTTGGGCGAAAAATTAAGTTTCTCCAATCTTCCCAAATTCTGATAGAGGGCCATGAGACTTAGACCTGAGTGCAAAAATGGAGGCTCTAGCCCCTTCCAGAGCTGAGATATCGAAACTCAAAAATTCGGCCCGAAAAAAAAACGACAGTGGTACCCCTTACGTTTTTTTTTTGGGCGAAAAATTAAGTTTCTCCAATCTTCCCAAATTCTGATAGAGGGCCATGAGACTTAGACCTGAGTGCAAAAATGGAGGCTCTAGCCCCTTCCAGAGCTGAGATATCGAAACTCAAAAATTCGGCCAGAAAAAAAAACGACAGTGGTACCCCTTACGGTTTTTTTTTTGGGCGAAAAATTAAGTTTCTCCAATCTTCCCAAATTCTGATAGAGGGCCATGAGACTTAGACCTGAGTGCAAAAATGGAGGCTCTAGCCCCTTCCAGAGCTGAGATATCGAAACTCAAAAATTCGGCCCGAAAAAAAAACGACAGTGGTACCCCTTACGTTTTTTTTTGGGCGAAAAATTAAGTTTTTCCAATCTTCCCAAATTCTGATAGAGGGCCATGAGACTTAGACCTGAGTGCAAAAATGGAGGCTCTAGCCCCTTCCAGAGCTGAGATATCGAAACTCAAAAATTCGGCCCAAAAAAAAAAACGACAGTGGTACCCCTTACGTTTTTTTTTTTGGGCGAAAAATTACGTTTCTCCAATCTTCCCAAATTCTGATAGAGGGCCATGAGACTTAGACCTGAGTGCAAAAATGGAGGCTCTAGCCCCTTCCAGAGCTGAGATATCGAAACTTAAAAAATTCGGCCCGAAAAAAAAACGACAGTGGTACCCCTTACGTTTTTTTTTTTGGGCGAAAAATTAAGTTTCTCCAATCTTCCCAAATTCTGATAGAGGGCCATGAGACTTAGACCTGAGTGCAAAAATGGAGGCTCTAGCCCCTTCCAGAGCTGAGATATCGAAACTCAAAAATTCGGCCCGAAAAAAAAAACGACAGTGGTACCCCTTACGTTTTTTTTTTGGGCGAAAAATTAAGTTTCTCCAATCTTCCCAAATTCTGATAGAGGGCCATGAGACTTAGACCTGAGTGCAAAAATGGTTGCTCTAGCCCCTTCCAGAGCTGAGATATCGAAACTCAAAAATTCGGTCCGAAAAAAAAAACGACAGTGGTACCCCTTACGTTTTTTTTTTGGGCGAAAAATTAAGTTTCTCCAATCTTCCCAAATTCTGATAGAGGGCCATGAGACTTAGACCTGAGTGCAAAAATGGAGGCTCTAGCCCTTTCCAGAGCTGAGATATCGAAACTCAAAAGTTCGGCCCGAAAAAAAAACGACAGTGGTACCTCTTACATTTTTTTTGGGGGGGCGAAAAATTAAGTTTCTCCAATCTTCCCAAATTCTGATAGAGGGCCATGAGACTTAGACCTGAGTGCAAAAATGGAGGCTCTAGCCCCTTCCAGAGCTGAGATATCGAAACTCAAAAATTCGGCCCGAAAAAAAAAAAACGACAGTGGTACCCCTTACGTTTTTTTTTTTTTGGGCGAAAATTAAGTTTCTCCAATCTTCCCAAAACTCTGGATTCTGATAGAGGACCATGAGACTTAGACCTGAGTGCAAAAATGGAGGCTCTAGCCCCTTCCAGAGCTGAGATATCGAAACTCAAAAATTCGGCCCGAAAAAAAACCGACAGTGGTACCCCTTACGTTTTTTTTTTTTGGGCGAAAAATTAAGTTTCTCCAATCTTCCCAAAATCGGATAGAGGGCCATGAGACTTAGACCTGAGTGCAAAAATGGAGGCTCTAGCCCCTTCCAGAGCTGAGATATCGAAACTCAAAAATTCGGCCCGAAAAAAAAAAACGACAGTGGTACTTACGTTTTTTTTTTTTCGGGCGAAAAATTACGTTTCTCCAATCTTCCCAAAACTCTGGATTCTGATAGAGGGCCATGAGACTTAGACCTGAGTGCAAAAATGGAGGCTCTAGCCCCTTCCAGAGCTGAGATATCGAAACTCAAAATTCGGCCCGAAAAAAAACGACAGTGGTACCCCTTACGTTTTTTTTTTTGGGCGAAAAATTAAGTTTCTCCAATCTTCCCAAATTCTGATAGAGGGCCATGAGACTTAGACCTGAGTGCAAAAATGGAGGCTCTAGCCCCTTCCAGAGCTGAGATATCGAAACTCAAAAATTCAGCACGAAAAAAAAACGACAGTGGTACCCCTTACGTTTTTTTTTTGGGGGGGCGAAAAATTAAGTTTCTCCAATCTTCCCAAAACTCTGGATTCTGATAGAGGGCCATGAGACTTAGACCTGAGTGCAAAAATGGAGGCTCTAGCCCCTTCCAGAGCTGAGATATCGAAACTCAAAAATTCGGCCCGAAAAAAAAACGACAGTGGTACCCCTTACGTTTTTTTTTGGGCGAAAAATTAAGTTTCTCCAATCTTCCCAAATTCTGATAGAGGGCCATGAGACTTGGACCTGAGTGCAAAAATGGAGGCTCTAGCCCCTTCCAGAGCTGAGATATCGAAACTCAAAAATTCGGCCCAAAAAAAAAACGACAGTGGTACCCCTTACGTTTTTTTTTTGGGCGAAAAATTAAGTTTCTCCAATCTTCCCAAATTCTGATAGAGGGCCATGAGACTTAGACCTGAGTGCAAAAATGGAGGCTCTAGCCCCTTCCAGAGCTGAGATATCGAAACTCAAAAATTCGGCCAGAAAAAAAAACGACAGTGGTACCCCTTACGGTTTTTTTTTTTGGGGCGAAAAAAAATTAGGTTTCTCCAATCTTCCCAAATTCTGATAGAGGGCCATGAGACTTAGACCTGAGTGCAAAAATGGAGGCTCTAGCCCCTTCCAGAGCTGAGATATCGAAACTAAAAAATTCGGCCCGAAAAAAAAACCGACAGTGGTACCCCTTACGTTTTTTTTTTTGGGCGAAAAATTAAGTTTCTCCAATCTTCCCAAATTCTGATAGAGGGCCATGAGACTTAGACCTGAGTGCAAAAATGGAGGCTCTAGCCCCTTCCAGAGCTGAGATATCGAAACTCAAAAATTCGGCCCGAAAAAAAAACGACAGTGGTACCCCTTACGTTTTTTTTTTTTGGGGCGAAAAATTAAGTTTCCCCAATCTTCCCAAAATCTGATAGAGGGCCATGAGACTTAGACCTGAGTGCAAAAATGGAGGCTCTAGCCCCTTCCAGAGCTGAGATATTGAAACTCAAAAATTCGGCCCAAAAAAAAAAAACGACAGTGGTACCCCTTACGTTTTTTTTTGGGGCGAAAAATTAAGTTTCTCCAATCTTCCCAAATTCTGATAGAGGGCCATGAGACTTAGACCTGAGTGCAAAACTGGAGGCTCTAGCCCCTTCCAGAGCTGAGATATCGAAACTTAAAAAATTCGGCCCGAAAAAAAAAACGACAGTGGTACCCCTTACGTTTTTTTTTTTGGGCGAAAAATTAAGTTTCTCCAATCTTCCCAAATTCTGATAGAGGGCCATGAGACTTAGACCTGAGTGCAAAAATGGAGGCTCTAGCCCCTTCCAGAGCTGAGATATCGAAACTCAAAAATTCGGCCCGAAAAAAAAAACGACAGTGGTACCCCTTACGTTTTTTTTTTGGGCGAAAAATTAAGTTTCTCCAATCTTCCCAAATTCTGATAGAGGGCCATGAGACTTAGACCTGAGTGCAAAAATGGAGGCTCTAGCCCCTTCCAGAGCTGAGATATCGAAACTCAAAAATTCAGCACGAAAAAAAAACGACAGTGGTACCCCTTACGTTTTTTTTTTGGGGGGGCGAAAAATTAAGTTTCTCCAATCTTCCCAAAACTCTGGATTCTGATAGAGGGCCATGAGACTTAGACCTGAGTGCAAAAATGGAGGCTCTAGCCCCTTCCAGAGCTGAGATATCGAAACTCAAAAATTCGGCCCGAAAAAAAAACGACAGTGGTACCCCTTACGTTTTTTTTTGGGCGAAAAATTAAGTTTCTCCAATCTTCCCAAATTCTGATAGAGGGCCATGAGACTTGGACCTGAGTGCAAAAATGGAGGCTCTAGCCCCTTCCAGAGCTGAGATATCGAAACTCAAAAATTCGGCCCAAAAAAAAAAACGACAGTGGTACCCCTTACGTTTTTTTTTTGGGCGAAAAATTAAGTTTCTCCAATCTTCCCAAATTCTGATAGAGGGCCATGAGACTTAGACCTGAGTGCAAAAATGGAGGCTCTAGCCCCTTCCAGAGCTGAGATATCGAAACTCAAAAATTCGGCCAGAAAAAAAAACGACAGTGGTACCCCTTACGGTTTTTTTTTTGGGCGAAAAATTAAGTTTCTCCAATCTTCCCAAATTCTGATAGAGGGCCATGAGACTTAGACCTGAGTGCAAAAATGGAGGCTCTAGCCCCTTCCAGAGCTGAGATATCGAAACTCAAAAATTCGGCCCGAAAAAAAAACGACAGTGGTACCCCTTACGTTTTTTTTTGGGCGAAAAATTAAGTTTTTCCAATCTTCCCAAATTCTGATAGAGGGCCATGAGACTTAGACCTGAGTGCAAAAATGGAGGCTCTAGCCCCTTCCAGAGCTGAGATATCGAAACTCAAAAATTCGGCCCAAAAAAAAAAACGACAGTGGTACCCCTTACGTTTTTTTTTTTGGGCGAAAAATTAAGTTTCTCCAATCTTCCCAAATTCTGATAGAGGGCCATGAGACTTAGACCTGAGTGCAAAAATGGAGGCTCTAGCCCCTTCCAGAGCTGAGATATCGAAACTTAAAAAATTCGGCCCGAAAAAAAAACGACAGTGGTACCCCTTACGTTTTTTTTTTTGGGCGAAAAATTAAGTTTCTCCAATCTTCCCAAATTCTGATAGAGGGCCATGAGACTTAGACCTGAGTGCAAAAATGGAGGCTCTAGCCCCTTCCAGAGCTGAGATATCGAAACTCAAAAATTCGGCCCGAAAAAAAAAAACGACAGTGGTACCCCTTACGTTTTTTTTTTGGGCGAAAAATTAAGTTTCTCCAATCTTCCCAAATTCTGATAGAGGGCCATGAGACTTAGACCTGAGTGCAAAAATGGAGGCTCTAGCCCCTTCCAGAGCTGAGATATCGAAACTCAAAAATTCAGCACGAAAAAAAAACGACAGTGGTACCCCTTACGTTTTTTTTGGGGGGGCGAAAAATTAAGTTTCTCCAATCTTCCCAAATTCTGATAGAGGGCCATGAGACTTAGACCTGAGTGCAAAAATGGAGGCTCTAGCCCCTTCCAGAGCTGAGATATCGAAACTCAAAAATTCGGCCCAAAAAAAAAAACGACAGTGGTACCCCTTACGTTTTTTTTGGGGGCGAAAAATTAAGTTTCTCCAATCTTCCCAAATTCTGATAGAGGGCAATGAGACTTAGACCTGAGTGCAAAAATGGAGGCTCTAGCCCCTTCCAGAGCTGAGATATCGAAACTCAAAAATTCTGCCCGAAAAAAAACGACAGTGGTACCCCTTACGTTTTTTTTTTGGGCGAAAAATTAAGTTTCTCCAATCTTCCCAAATTCTGATAGAGGGCCATGAGACTTAGACCTGAGTGCAAAAATGGAGGCTCTAGCCCCTTCCAGAGCTGAGATATCGAAACTCAAAAATTCGGCCCGAAAAAAAAAACGACAGTGGTACCCCTTACGTTTTTTTTTGGGGCGAAAAATTAAGATTCTCCAATCTTCCCAAAACTCTGAATTCTGATAGAGGGAATTGAGACTTAGACCTGAGTGCAAAAATGGAGGCTCTAGCCCCTTCCAGAGCTGAGATATCGAAACTCAAAAATTCGGCCCGAAAAAAAAACGACAGTGGTACCCCTTACGTTTTTTTTTGGGCGAAAAATTAAGTTTCTCCAATCTTCCCAAATTCTGATAGAGGGCCATGAGACTTAGACCTGAGTGCAAAAATGGAGGCTCTAGCCCCTTCCAGAGCTGAGATATCGAAACTCAAAAATTCGGCCCAAAAAAAATAACGACAGTGGTACCCCTTACGTTTTTTTTTGGGCGAAAAATTAAGTTTCTCCAATCTTCCCAAATTCTGATAGAGGGCCATGAGACTTAGACCTGAGTGCAAAAATGGAGGCTCTAGCCCCTTCCAGAGCTGAGATATCGAAACTCAAAAATTCGGCCCGAAAAAAAAAACGACAGTGGTACCCCTTACGTTTTT
Organism: Pimephales promelas; assembly: GCF_988280905.1. Classification (NCBI taxonomy): domain Eukaryota; kingdom Metazoa; phylum Chordata; class Actinopteri; order Cypriniformes; family Leuciscidae; genus Pimephales; species Pimephales promelas. Next base: position 5,300,593 of record NC_142781.1, read on the forward strand.
TTTTTGGGCGAAAAATTAAGTTTCTCCAATCTTCCCAAATTCTGATAGAGGGCCATGAGACTTAGACCTGAGTGCAAAAATGGTTGCTCTAGCCCCTTCCAGAGCTGAGATATCGAAACTCAAAAATTCGGTCCGAAAAAAAAAACGACAGTGGTACCCCTTACGTTTTTTTTTTGGGCGAAAAATTAAGTTTCTCCAATCTTCCCAAATTCTGATAGAGGGCCATGAGACTTAGACCTGAGTGCAAAAATGGAGGCTCTAGCCCTTTCCAGAGCTGAGATATCGAAACTCAAAAGTTCGGCCCGAAAAAAAAACGACAGTGGTACCTCTTACATTTTTTTTGGGGGGGCGAAAAATTAAGTTTCTCCAATCTTCCCAAATTCTGATAGAGGGCCATGAGACTTAGACCTGAGTGCAAAAATGGAGGCTCTAGCCCCTTCCAGAGCTGAGATATCGAAACTCAAAAATTCGGCCCGAAAAAAAAAAAACGACAGTGGTACCCCTTACGTTTTTTTTTTTTTGGGCGAAAATTAAGTTTCTCCAATCTTCCCAAAACTCTGGATTCTGATAGAGGACCATGAGACTTAGACCTGAGTGCAAAAATGGAGGCTCTAGCCCCTTCCAGAGCTGAGATATCGAAACTCAAAAATTCGGCCCGAAAAAAAACCGACAGTGGTACCCCTTACGTTTTTTTTTTTTGGGCGAAAAATTAAGTTTCTCCAATCTTCCCAAAATCTGATAGAGGGCCATGAGACTTAGACCTGAGTGCAAAAATGGAGGCTCTAGCCCCTTCCAGAGCTGAGATATCGAAACTCAAAAATTCGGCCCGAAAAAAAAAAACGACAGTGGTACTTACGTTTTTTTTTTTTTCGGGCGAAAAATTACGTTTCTCCAATCTTCCCAAAACTCTGGATTCTGATAGAGGGCCATGAGACTTAGACCTGAGTGCAAAAATGGAGGCTCTAGCCCCTTCCAGAGCTGAGATATCGAAACTCAAAATTCGGCCCGAAAAAAAACGACAGTGGTACCCCTTACGTTTTTTTTTTTGGGCGAAAAATTAAGTTTCTCCAATCTTCCCAAATTCTGATAGAGGGCCATGAGACTTAGACCTGAGTGCAAAAATGGAGGCTCTAGCCCCTTCCAGAGCTGAGATATCGAAACTCAAAAATTCAGCACGAAAAAAAAACGACAGTGGTACCCCTTACGTTTTTTTTTTGGGGGGGCGAAAAATTAAGTTTCTCCAATCTTCCCAAAACTCTGGATTCTGATAGAGGGCCATGAGACTTAGACCTGAGTGCAAAAATGGAGGCTCTAGCCCCTTCCAGAGCTGAGATATCGAAACTCAAAAATTCGGCCCGAAAAAAAAACGACAGTGGTACCCCTTACGTTTTTTTTTGGGCGAAAAATTAAGTTTCTCCAATCTTCCCAAATTCTGATAGAGGGCCATGAGACTTGGACCTGAGTGCAAAAATGGAGGCTCTAGCCCCTTCCAGAGCTGAGATATCGAAACTCAAAAATTCGGCCCAAAAAAAAAACGACAGTGGTACCCCTTACGTTTTTTTTTTGGGCGAAAAATTAAGTTTCTCCAATCTTCCCAAATTCTGATAGAGGGCCATGAGACTTAGACCTGAGTGCAAAAATGGAGGCTCTAGCCCCTTCCAGAGCTGAGATATCGAAACTCAAAAATTCGGCCAGAAAAAAAAACGACAGTGGTACCCCTTACGGTTTTTTTTTTTGGGGCGAAAAAAAATTAGGTTTCTCCAATCTTCCCAAATTCTGATAGAGGGCCATGAGACTTAGACCTGAGTGCAAAAATGGAGGCTCTAGCCCCTTCCAGAGCTGAGATATCGAAACTAAAAAATTCGGCCCGAAAAAAAAACCGACAGTGGTACCCCTTACGTTTTTTTTTTTGGGCGAAAAATTAAGTTTCTCCAATCTTCCCAAATTCTGATAGAGGGCCATGAGACTTAGACCTGAGTGCAAAAATGGAGGCTCTAGCCCCTTCCAGAGCTGAGATATCGAAACTCAAAAATTCGGCCCGAAAAAAAAACGACAGTGGTACCCCTTACGTTTTTTTTTTTTTGGGGCGAAAAATTAAGTTTCCCCAATCTTCCCAAAATCTGATAGAGGGCCATGAGACTTAGACCTGAGTGCAAAAATGGAGGCTCTAGCCCCTTCCAGAGCTGAGATATTGAAACTCAAAAATTCGGCCCAAAAAAAAAAAAACGACAGTGGTACCCCTTACGTTTTTTTTTGGGGCGAAAAATTAAGTTTCTCCAATCTTCCCAAATTCTGATAGAGGGCCATGAGACTTAGACCTGAGTGCAAAACTGGAGGCTCTAGCCCCTTCCAGAGCTGAGATATCGAAACTTAAAAAATTCGGCCCGAAAAAAAAACGACAGTGGTACCCCTTACGTTTTTTTTTTTGGGCGAAAAATTAAGTTTCTCCAATCTTCCCAAATTCTGATAGAGGGCCATGAGACTTAGACCTGAGTGCAAAAATGGAGGCTCTAGCCCCTTCCAGAGCTGAGATATCGAAACTCAAAAATTCGGCCCGAAAAAAAAAACGACAGTGGTACCCCTTACGTTTTTTTTTTGGGCGAAAAATTAAGTTTCTCCAATCTTCCCAAATTCTGATAGAGGGCCATGAGACTTAGACCTGAGTGCAAAAATGGAGGCTCTAGCCCCTTCCAGAGCTGAGATATCGAAACTCAAAAATTCAGCACGAAAAAAAAACGACAGTGGTACCCCTTACGTTTTTTTTTTGGGGGGGCGAAAAATTAAGTTTCTCCAATCTTCCCAAAACTCTGGATTCTGATAGAGGGCCATGAGACTTAGACCTGAGTGCAAAAATGGAGGCTCTAGCCCCTTCCAGAGCTGAGATATCGAAACTCAAAAATTCGGCCCGAAAAAAAAACGACAGTGGTACCCCTTACGTTTTTTTTTGGGCGAAAAATTAAGTTTCTCCAATCTTCCCAAATTCTGATAGAGGGCCATGAGACTTGGACCTGAGTGCAAAAATGGAGGCTCTAGCCCCTTCCAGAGCTGAGATATCGAAACTCAAAAATTCGGCCCAAAAAAAAAAACGACAGTGGTACCCCTTACGTTTTTTTTTTGGGCGAAAAATTAAGTTTCTCCAATCTTCCCAAATTCTGATAGAGGGCCATGAGACTTAGACCTGAGTGCAAAAATGGAGGCTCTAGCCCCTTCCAGAGCTGAGATATCGAAACTCAAAAATTCGGCCAGAAAAAAAAACGACAGTGGTACCCCTTACGGTTTTTTTTTTGGGCGAAAAATTAAGTTTCTCCAATCTTCCCAAATTCTGATAGAGGGCCATGAGACTTAGACCTGAGTGCAAAAATGGAGGCTCTAGCCCCTTCCAGAGCTGAGATATCGAAACTCAAAAATTCGGCCCGAAAAAAAAACGACAGTGGTACCCCTTACGTTTTTTTTTGGGCGAAAAATTAAGTTTTTCCAATCTTCCCAAATTCTGATAGAGGGCCATGAGACTTAGACCTGAGTGCAAAAATGGAGGCTCTAGCCCCTTCCAGAGCTGAGATATCGAAACTCAAAAATTCGGCCCAAAAAAAAAAACGACAGTGGTACCCCTTACGTTTTTTTTTTTGGGCGAAAAATTAAGTTTCTCCAATCTTCCCAAATTCTGATAGAGGGCCATGAGACTTAGACCTGAGTGCAAAAATGGAGGCTCTAGCCCCTTCCAGAGCTGAGATATCGAAACTTAAAAAATTCGGCCCGAAAAAAAAACGACAGTGGTACCCCTTACGTTTTTTTTTTTGGGCGAAAAATTAAGTTTCTCCAATCTTCCCAAATTCTGATAGAGGGCCATGAGACTTAGACCTGAGTGCAAAAATGGAGGCTCTAGCCCCTTCCAGAGCTGAGATATCGAAACTCAAAAATTCGGCCCGAAAAAAAAAAACGACAGTGGTACCCCTTACGTTTTTTTTTTGGGCGAAAAATTAAGTTTCTCCAATCTTCCCAAATTCTGATAGAGGGCCATGAGACTTAGACCTGAGTGCAAAAATGGAGGCTCTAGCCCCTTCCAGAGCTGAGATATCGAAACTCAAAAATTCAGCACGAAAAAAAAACGACAGTGGTACCCCTTACGTTTTTTTTGGGGGGGCGAAAAATTAAGTTTCTCCAATCTTCCCAAATTCTGATAGAGGGCCATGAGACTTAGACCTGAGTGCAAAAATGGAGGCTCTAGCCCCTTCCAGAGCTGAGATATCGAAACTCAAAAATTCGGCCCAAAAAAAAAAACGACAGTGGTACCCCTTACGTTTTTTTTGGGGGCGAAAAATTAAGTTTCTCCAATCTTCCCAAATTCTGATAGAGGGCAATGAGACTTAGACCTGAGTGCAAAAATGGAGGCTCTAGCCCCTTCCAGAGCTGAGATATCGAAACTCAAAAATTCTGCCCGAAAAAAAACGACAGTGGTACCCCTTACGTTTTTTTTTTGGGCGAAAAATTAAGTTTCTCCAATCTTCCCAAATTCTGATAGAGGGCCATGAGACTTAGACCTGAGTGCAAAAATGGAGGCTCTAGCCCCTTCCAGAGCTGAGATATCGAAACTCAAAAATTCGGCCCGAAAAAAAAAACGACAGTGGTACCCCTTACGTTTTTTTTTGGGGCGAAAAATTAAGATTCTCCAATCTTCCCAAAACTCTGAATTCTGATAGAGGGAATTGAGACTTAGACCTGAGTGCAAAAATGGAGGCTCTAGCCCCTTCCAGAGCTGAGATATCGAAACTCAAAAATTCGGCCCGAAAAAAAAACGACAGTGGTACCCCTTACGTTTTTTTTTGGGCGAAAAATTAAGTTTCTCCAATCTTCCCAAATTCTGATAGAGGGCCATGAGACTTAGACCTGAGTGCAAAAATGGAGGCTCTAGCCCCTTCCAGAGCTGAGATATCGAAACTCAAAAATTCGGCCCAAAAAAAATAACGACAGTGGTACCCCTTACGTTTTTTTTTGGGCGAAAAATTAAGTTTCTCCAATCTTCCCAAATTCTGATAGAGGGCCATGAGACTTAGACCTGAGTGCAAAAATGGAGGCTCTAGCCCCTTCCAGAGCTGAGATATCGAAACTCAAAAATTCGGCCCGAAAAAAAAAACGACAGTGGTACCCCTTACGGTTTTTTTTTTGGGCGAAAAAAAATTAGGTTTCTCCAATCTTCCCAAATTCTGATAGAGGGCCATGAGACTTAGACCTGAGTGCAAAAATGGAGGCTCTAGCCCTTTCCAGAGCTGAGATATCGAAACTAAAAAATTCGGCCCGAAAAAAAAAACGACAGTGGTACCCCTTACGTTTTTTTTTTTGGGCGAAAAATTAAGTTTCTCCAATCTTCCCAAATTCTGATAGAGGGCCATGAGACTTAGACCTGAGTGCAAAAATGGAGGCTCTAGCCCCTTCCAGAGCTGAGATATCGAAACTCAAAAATTCGGCCCGAAAAAAAAAACGACAGTGGTACCCCTTACGTTTTTTTTTTTGGGCGAAAAATTAAGTTTCTCCAATCTTCCCAAATTCTGATAGAGGGCCATGAGACTTAGACCTGAGTGCAAAAATGGAGGCTCTAGCCCCTTCCAGAGCTGAGATATCGAAACTCAAAAATTCAGCACGAAAAAAAAACGACAGTGGTACCCCTTACGTTTTTTTTGGGGGGGCGAAAAATTAAGTTTCTCCAATCTTCCCAAAACTCTGGATTCTGATAGAGGGCCATGAGACTTAGACCTGAGGGCAAAAATGGAGGCTCTAGCCCCTTCCAGAGCTGAGATATCGAAACTCAAAAATTCGGCCCGAAAAAAAAACGACAGTGGTACCCCTTACGTTTTTTTTTGGGCGAAAAATTAAGTTTCTCCAATCTTCCCAAATTCTGATAGAGGGCCATGAGACTTAGACCTGAGTGCAAAAATGGAGGCTCTAGCCCCTTCCAGAGCTGAGATATCGAAACTCAAAAATTCGGCCCAAAAAAAAAAACGACAGTGGTACCGCTTACGTTTTTTTTGGGGGCGAAAAATTAAGTTTCTCCAATCTTCCCAAATTCTGATAGAGGGCCATGAGACTTAGACCTGAGTGCAAAAATGGAGGCTCTAGCCCCTTCCAGAGCTGAGATATCGAAACTCAAAAATTCGGCCCAAAAAAAATAACGACAGTGGTACTCCTTACGTTTTTTTTTGGGCGAAAAATTAAGTTTCTCCAATCTTCCCAAATTCTGATAGAGGGCCATGAGACTTAGACCTGAGTGCAAAAATGGAGGCTCTAGCCCCTTCCAGAGCTGAGATATCGAAACTCAAAAATTCGGCCCAAAAAAAATAACGACAGTGGTACCCCTTACGTTTTTTTTTGGGCGAAAAATTAAGTTTCTCCAATCTTCCCAAATTCTGATAGAGGGCCATGAGACTTAGACCTGAGTGCAAAAATGGAGGCTCTAGCCCCTTCCAGAGCTGAGATATCGAAACTCAAAAATTCGGCCCGAAAAAAAAAACGACAGTGGTACCCCTTACGTTTTTTTTTGGGCGAAAAATTAAGTTTCTCCAATCTTCCCAAATTCTGATAGAGGGCCATGAGACTTAGACCTGAGTGCAAAAATGGAGGCTCTAGCCCCTTCCAGAGCTGAGATATCGAAACTCAAAAATTCGGCCCAAAAAAAAAAACGACAGTGGTACCCCTTACGTTTTTTTTTGGGCGAAAAATTAAGTTTCTCCAATCTTCCCAAATTCTGATAGAGGGCCATGAGACTTAGACCTGAGTGCAAAAATGGAGGCTCTAGCCCCTTCCAGAGCTGAGATATCGAAACTCAAAAATTCGGCCCGAAAAAAAAACGACAGTGGTACCCCTTACGGTTTTTTTTTTTTGGGCGAAAAATTAAGTTTCTCCAATCTTCCCAAAATCTGATAGAGGGCCATGAGACTTAGACCTGAGTGCAAAAATGGAGGCTCTAGCCCCTTCCAGAGCTGAGATATCGAAACTAAAAAATTCGGCCCGAAAAAAAAACGACAGTGGTACCCCTTACGTTTTTTTTTTTGGGCGAAAAATTAAGTTTCTCCAATCTTCCCAAATTCTGATAGAGGGCCATGAGACTTAGACCTGAGTGCAAAAATGGAGGCTCTAGCCCCTTCCAGAGCTGAGATATCGAAACTCAAAAATTCGGCCCGAAAAAAAAACGACAATGGTACCCCTTACGTTTTTTTTTTTGGGTGAAAAATTAAGTTTCTCCAATCTTCCCAAAATCTGATAGAGGGCCATGAGACTTAGACCTGAGTGCAAAAATGGAGGCTCTAGCCCCTTCCAGAGCTGAGATATCGAAACTCAAAAATTCGGCCCGAAAAAAAAACGACAGTGGTACCCCTTACGTTTTTTTTGGGGCGAAAAATTAAGTTTCTGCAATCTTCCCAAATTCTGATAGAGGGCCATGAGACTTAGACCTGAGTGCAAAAATGGAGGCTCTAGCCCCTTCCAGAGCTGAGATATCGAAACTCAAAAATTCGGCCCGAAAAAAAAACGTCAGTGGTACCCCTTACGTTTTTTTTTTTTGGGCGAAAAATTAAGTTTCTCCAATCTTCCCAAAACTCTGGATTCTGATAGAGGGCCATGAGACTTAGACCTGAGTGCAAAAATGGAGGCTCTAGCCCCTTCCAGAGCTGAGATATCGAAACTCAAAAATTCGGCCCGAAAAAAAAACGACAGTGGTACCCCTTACGGTTTTTTTTTTTTGGGCGAAAAATTAAGTTTCTCCAATCTTCCCAAATTCTGATAGAGGGCCATGAGACTTAGACCTGGGTGCAAAAATGGAGGCTCTAGCCCCTTCCAGAGCTGAGATATCGAAACTCAAAAATTCGGCCTGAAAAAAAAACGACAGTGGTACCCCTTACGTTTTTTTTTTTGGGGCGAAAAATTAAGATTCTCCAATCTTCCCAAAACTCTGAATTCTGATAGAGGGCCATGAGACTTAGACCTGAGTGCAAAAATGGAGGCTCTAGCCCCTTCCAGAGCTGAGATATCGAAACTCAAAAATTCGGCCCGAAAAAAAAACGACAGTGGTACCCCTTACGTTTTTTTTTTGGGCGAAAAATTAAGTTTCTCCAATCTTCCCAAATTCTGATAGAGGGCCATGAGACTTAGACCTGAGTGCAAAAATGGAGGCTCTAGCCCCTTCCAGAGCTGAGATATCGAAACTCAAAAATTCGGCCCAAAAAAAAAACGACAGTGGTACCCCTTACGTTTTTTTTTGGGGCGAAAAATTAAGTTTCTCCAATCTTCCCAAATTCTGATAGAGGGCCATGAGACTTAGACCTGAGTGCAAAAATGGAGGCTCTAGCCCCTTCCAGAGCTGAGATATCGAAACTCAAAAATTGGGCCCGAAAAAAAAACGTCAGTGGTACCCCTTACGTTTTTTTTTTTGGGCGAAAAATTAAGTTTCTCCAATCTTCCCAAATTCTGATAGAGGGCCATGAGACTTAGACCTGAGTGCAAAAATGGAGGCTCTAGCCCCTTCCAGAGCTGAGATATCGAAACTCAAAAATTCAGCCCGAAAAAAAAACGACAGTGGTACCCCTTAAGTTTTTTTTTTGGGGCGAAAAATTAAGATTCTACAATCTTCCCAAAACTCTGAATTCTGATAGAGGGCCATGAGACTTAGACCTGAGTGCAAAAATGGAGGCTCTAGCCCCTTCCAGAGCTGAGATATCGAAACTCAAAAATTCGGCCCGAAAAAAAAACGACAGTGGTACCCCTTACGTTTTTTTTTTGGGCGAAAAATTAAGTTTCTCCAATCTTCCCAAATTCTGATAGAGGGCCATGAGACTTAGACCTGAGTGCAAAAATGGAGGCTCTAGCCCCTTCCAGAGCTGAGATATCGAAACTCAAAAATTCGGCCCAAAAAAAAACGACAGTGGTACCCCTTACGTTTTTTTTTTGGGCGAAAAATTAAGTTTCTCCAATCTTCCCAAATTCTGATAGAGGGCCATGAGACTTAGACCTGAGTGCAAAAATGGAGGCTCTAGCCCCTTCCAGAGCTGAGATATCGAAACTTAAAAAATTCGGCCCGAAAAAAAAACGACAGTGGTACCCCTTACGTTTTTTTTTTGGGCAAAAAATTAAGTTTCTCCAATCTTCCCAAATTCTGATAGAGGGCCATGAGACTTAGACCTGAGTGCAACAATGGAGGCTCTAGCCCCTTCCAGAGCTGAGATATCGAAACTCAAAAATTCGGCCCGAAAAAAAAAACGACAGTGGTACCCCTTACGTTTTTTTTTTGGGCGAAAAATTAAGTTTCTCCAATCTTCCCAAATTCTGATAGAGGGCCATGAGACTTAGACCTGAGTGCAAAAATGGAGGCTCTAGCCCCTTCCAGAGCTGAGATATCGAAACTCAAAAATTCAGCACGAAAAAAAAACGACAGTGGTACCCCTTACGTTTTTTTTTTTGGGGCGAAAAATTAAGATTCTCCAATCTTCCCAAAACTCTGAATTCTGATAGAGGGCCATGAGACTTAGACCTGAGTGCAAAAATGGAGGCTCTAGCCCCTTCCAGAGCTGAGATATCGAAACTCAAAAATTCGGCCCGAAAAAAAAACGACAGTGGTACCCCTTACGTTTTTTTTTTGGGCGAAAAATTAAGTTTCTCCAATCTTCCCAAATTCTGATAGAGGGCCATGAGACTTAGACCTGAGTGCAAAAATGGAGGCTCTAGCCCCTTCCAGAGCTGAGATATCGAAACTCAAAAATTCGGCCCAAAAAAAAAACGACAGTGGTACCCCTTACGTTTTTTTTTGGGGCGAAAAATTAAGTTTCTCCAATCTTCCCAAATTCTGATAGAGGGCCATGAGACTTAGACCTGAGTGCAAAAATGGAGGCTCTAGCCCCTTCCAGAGCTGAGATATCGAAACTCAAAAATTGGGCCCGAAAAAAAAACGTCAGTGGTACCCCTTACGTTTTTTTTTTTGGGCGAAAAATTAAGTTTCTCCAATCTTCCCAAATTCTGATAGAGGGCCATGAGACTTAGACCTGAGTGCAAAAATGGAGGCTCTAGCCCCTTCCAGAGCTGAGATATCGAAACTCAAAAATTCGGCCCGAAAAAAAAACGACAGTGGTACCCCTTAAGTTTTTTTTTTGGGGCGAAAAATTAAGATTCTACAATCTTCCCAAAACTCTGAATTCTGATAGAGGGCCATGAGACTTAGACCTGAGTGCAAAAATGGAGGCTCTAGCCCCTTCCAGAGCTGAGATATCGAAACTCAAAAATTCGGCCCGAAAAAAAAACGACAGTGGTACCCCTTACGTTTTTTTTTTGGGCGAAAAATTAAGTTTCTCCAATCTTCCCAAATTCTGATAGAGGGCCATGAGACTTAGACCTGAGTGCAAAAATGGAGGCTCTAGCCCCTTCCAGAGCTGAGATATCGAAACTCAAAAATTCGGCCCAAAAAAAAACGACAGTGGTACCCCTTACGTTTTTTTTTTGGGCGAAAAATTAAGTTTCTCCAATCTTCCCAAATTCTGATAGAGGGCCATGAGACTTAGACCTGAGTGCAAAAATGGAGGCTCTAGCCCCTTCCAGAGCTGAGATATCGAAACTTAAAAAATTCGGCCCGAAAAAAAAACGACAGTGGTACCCCTTACGTTTTTTTTTTGGGCAAAAAATTAAGTTTCTCCAATCTTCCCAAATTCTGATAGAGGGCCATGAGACTTAGACCTGAGTGCAACAATGGAGGCTCTAGCCCCTTCCAGAGCTGAGATATCGAAACTCAAAAATTCGGCCCGAAAAAAAAAAACGACAGTGGTACCCCTTACGTTTTTTTTTTGGGCGAAAAATTAAGTTTCTCCAATCTTCCCAAATTCTGATAGAGGGCCATGAGACTTAGACCTGAGTGCAAAAATGGAGGCTCTAGCCCCTTCCAGAGCTGAGATATCGAAACTCAAAAATTCAGCACGAAAAAAAAACGACAGTGGTACCCCTTACGTTTTTTTTTTGGGGGGGCGAAAAATTAAGTTTCTCCAATCTTCCCAAAACTCTGGATTCTGATAGAGGGCCATGAGACTTAGACCTGAGTGCAAAAATGGAGGCTCTAGCCCCTTCCAGAGCTGAGATATCGAAACTCAAAAATTCGGCCCGAAAAAAAAACGACAGTGGTACCCCTTACGTTTTTTTTTGGGCGAAAAATTAAGTTTCTCCAATCTTCCCAAATTCTGATAGAGGGCCATGAGACTTGGACCTGAGTGCAAAAATGGAGGCTCTAGCCCCTTCCAGAGCTGAGATATCGAAACTCAAAAATTCGGCCCAAAAAAAAAAACGACAGTGGTACCCCTTACGTTTTTTTTTTGGGCGAAAAATTAAGTTTCTCCTATCTTCCCAAATTCTGATAGAGGGCCATGAGACTTAGACCTGAGTGCAAAAATGGAGGCTCTAGCCCCTTCCAGAGCTGAGATATCGAAACTCAAAAATTCGGCCAGAAAAAAAAACGACAGTGGTACCCCTTACGGTTTTTTTTTTGGGCGAAAAATTAAGTTTCTCCAATCTTCCCAAATTCTGATAGAGGGCCATGAGACTTAGACCTGAGTGCAAAAATGGAGGCTCTAGCCCCTTCCAGAGCTGAGATATCGAAACTCAAAAATTCGGCCCGAAAAAAAAACGACAGTGGTACCCCTTACGTTTTTTTTTGGGCGAAAAATTAAGTTTTTCCAATCTTCCCAAATTCTGATAGAGGGCCATGAGACTTAGACCTGAGTGCAAAAATGGAGGCTCTAGCCCCTTCCAGAGCTGAGATATCGAAACTCAAAAATTCGGCCCAAAAAAAAAAACGACAGTGGTACCCCTTACGTTTTTTTTTTTGGGCGAAAAATTAAGTTTCTCCAATCTTCCCAAATTCTGATAGAGGGCCATGAGACTTAGACCTGAGTGCAAAAATTGAGGCTCTAGCCCCTTCCAGAGCTGAGATATCGAAACTTAAAAAATTCGGCCCGAAAAAAAAACGACAGTGGTACCCCTTACGTTTTTTTTTTTGGGCGAAAAATTAAGTTTCTCCAATCTTCCCAAATTCTGATAGAGGGCCATGAGACTTAGACCTGAGTGCAAAAATGGAGGCTCTAGCCCCTTCCAGAGCTGAGATATCGAAACTCAAAAATTCGGCCCGAAAAAAAAAACGACAGTGGTACCCCTTACGGTTTTTTTTTGGGCGAAAAATTAAGTTTCTCCAATCTTCCCAAATTCTGATAGAGGGCCATGAGACTTAGACCTGAGTGCAAAAATGGAGGCTCTAGCCCCTTCCAGAGCTGAGATATCGAAACTCAAAAATTCAGCACGAAAAAAAAACGACAGTGGTACCCCTTACGTTTTTTTTGGGGGGGCGAAAAATTAAGTTTCTCCAATCTTCCCAAAACTCTGGATTCTGATAGAGGGCCATGAGACTTAGACCTGAGTGCAAAAATGGAGGCTCTAGCCCCTTCCAGAGCTGAGATATCGAAACTCAAAAATTCGGCCCGAAAAAAAAACGACAGTGGTACCCCTTACGTTTTTTTTTGGGCGAAAAATTAAGTTTCTCCAATCTTCCCAAATTCTGATAGAGGGCCATGAGACTTAGACCTGAGTGCAAAAATGGAGGCTCTAGCCCCTTCCAGAGCTGAGATATCGAAACTCAAAAATTCGGCCCAAAAAAAAAAACGACAGTGGTACCCCTTACGTTTTTTTTGGGGGCGAAAAATTAAGTTTCTCCAATCTTCCCAAATTCTGATAGAGGGCCATGAGACTTAGACCTGAGTGCAAAAATGGAGGCTCTAGCCCCTTCCAGAGCTGAGATATCGAAACTCAAAAATTCTGCCCGAAAAAAAACGACAGTGGTACCCCTTACGTTTTTTTTTTGGGCGAAAAATTAAGTTTCTCCAATCTTCCCAAATTCTGATAGAGGGCCATGAGACTTAGACCTGAGTGCAAAAATGGAGGCTCTAGCCCCTTCCAGAGCTGAGATATCGAAACTCAAAAATTCGGCCCGAAAAAAAAAACGACAGTGGTACCCCTTACGTTTTTTTTGGGGGCGAAAAATTAAGATTCTCCAATCTTCCCAAAACTCTGAATTCTGATAGAGGGCCATGAGACTTAGACCTGAGTGCAAAAATGGAGGCTCTAGCCCCTTCCAGAGCTGAGATATCGAAACTCAAAAATTCGGCCCGAAAAAAAAAACGACAGTGGTACCCCTTACGTTTTTTTTTTGGGCGAAAAATTAAGTTTCTCCAATCTTCCCAAATTCTGATAGAGGGCCATGAGACTTAGACCTGAGTGCAAAAATGGAGGCTCTAGCCCCTTCCAGAGCTGAGATATCGAAACTCAAAAATTCGGCCCAAAAAAAATAACGACAGTGGTACCCCTTACGTTTTTTTTTGGGCGAAAAATTAAGTTTCTCCAATCTTCCCAAATTCTGATAGAGGGCCATGAGACTTAGACCTGAGTGCAAAAATGGAGGCTCTAGCCCCTTCCAGAGCTGAGATATCGAAACTCAAAAATTCGGCCCGAAAAAAAAACGACAGTGGTACCCCTTACGGTTTTTTTTTTTGGGCGAAAAAAAATTAGGTTTCTCCAATCTTCCCAAATTCTGATAGAGGGCCATGAGACTTAGACCTGAGTGCAAAAATGGAGGCTCTAGCCCTTTCCAGAGCTGAGATATCGAAACTAAAAAATTCGGCCCGAAAAAAAAAACGACAGTGGTACCCCTTACGTTTTTTTTTTTGGGCGAAAAATTAAGTTTCTCCAATCTTCCCAAATTCTGATAGAGGGCCATGAGACTTAGACCTGAGTGCAAAAATGGAGGCTCTAGCCCCTTCCAGAGCTGAGATATCGAAACTCAAAAATTCGGCCCGAAAAAAAAACCGACAGTGGTACCCCTTACGTTTTTTTTTTTTGGGCGAAAAATTAAGTTTCTCCAATCTTCCCAAATTCTGATAGAGGGCCATGAGACTTAGACCTGAGTGCAAAAATGGAGGCTCTAGCCCCTTCCAGAGCTGAGATATCGAAACTCAAAAATTCAGCACGAAAAAAAAACGACAGTGGTACCCCTTACGTTTTTTTTTGGGGGGCGAAAAATTAAGTTTCTCCAATCTTCCCAAAACTCTGGATTCTGATAGAGGGCCATGAGACTTAGACCTGAGTGCAAAAATGGAGGCTCTAGCCCCTTCCAGAGCTGAGATATCGAAACTCAAAAATTCGGCCCGAAAAAAAAACGACAGTGGTACCCCTTACGTTTTTTTTTGGGCGAAAAATTAAGTTTCTCCAATCTTCCCAAATTCTGATAGAGGGCCATGAGACTTAGACCTGAGTGCAAAAATGGAGGCTCTAGCCCCTTCCAGAGCTGAGATATCGAAACTCAAAAATTCGGCCCAAAAAAAAAAACGACAGTGGTACCCCTTACGTTTTTTTTGGGGGCGAAAAATTAAGTTTCTCCAATCTTCCCAAATTCTGATAGAGGGCCATGAGACTTAGACCTGAGTGCAAAAATGGAGGCTCTAGCCCCTTCCAGAGCTGAGATATCGAAACTCAAAAATTCGGCCCAAAAAAAATAACGACAGTGGTACCCCTTACGTTTTTTTTTGGGCGAAAAATTAAGTTTCTCCAATCTTCCCAAATTCTGATAGAGGGCCATGAGACTTAGACCTGAGTGCAAAAATGGAGGCTCTAGCCCCTTCCAGAGCTGAGATATCGAAACTCAAAAATTCGGCCCAAAAAAAATAACGACAGTGGTACCCCTTACGTTTTTTTTTGGGCGAAAAATTAAGTTTCTCCAATCTTCCCAAATTCTGATAGAGGGCCATGAGACTTAGACCTGAGTGCAAAAATGGAGGCTCTAGCCCCTTCCAGAGCTGAGATATCGAAACTCAAAAATTCGGCCCGAAAAAAAAAACGACAGTGGTACCCCTTACGGTTTTTTTTTTTGGGGGAAAAAAATTAGGTTTCTCCAATCTTCCCAAATTCTGATAGAGGGCCATGAGACTTAGACCTGAGTGCAAAAATGGAGGCTCTAGCCCCTTCCAGAGCTGAGATATCGAAACTAAAAAATTCGGCCCGAAAAAAAAAAACGACAGTGGTACCCCTTACGTTTTTTTTTTTGGGCGAAAAATTAAGTTTCTCCAATCTTCCCAAATTCTGATAGAGGGCCATGAGACTTAGACCTGAGTGCAAAAATGGAGGCTCTAGCCCCTTCCAGAGCTGAGATATCGAAACTCAAAAATTCGGCCCGAAAAAAAAACGACAGTGGTACCCCTTACGTTTTTTTTTTTGGGGGCGAAAAATTAAGTTTCTCCAATCTTCCCAAAATCTGATAGAGGGCCATGAGACTTAGACCTGAGTGCAAAAATGGAGGCTCTAGCCCCTTCCAGAGCTGAGATATCGAAACTTAAAAAATTCGGCCCGAAAAAAAAACGACAGTGGTACCCCTTACGTTTTTTTTTTTGGGCGAAAAATTAAGTTTCTCCAATCTTCCCAAATTCTGATAGAGGGCCATGAGACTTAGACCTGAGTGCAAAAATGGAGGCTCTAGCCCCTTCCAGAGCTGAGATATCGAAACTCAAAAATTCGGCCCGAAAAAAAAAACGACAGTGGTACCCCTTACGTTTTTTTTTTGGGCGAAAAATTAAGTTTCTCCAATCTTCCCAAATTCTGATAGAGGGCCATGAGACTTAGACCTGAGTGCAAAAATGGAGGCTCTAGCCCCTTCCAGACCTGAGATATCGAAACTCAAAAATTCAGCACGAAAATAAAACGACAGTGGTACCCCTTACGTTTTTTTTTGGGGGGGCGAAAAATTAAGTTTCTCCAATCTTCCCAAAACTCTGGATTCTGATAGAGGGCCATGAGACTTAGACCTGAGTGCAAAAATGGAGGCTCTAGCCCCTTCCAGAGCTGAGATATCGAAACTCAAAAATTCGGCCCGAAAAAAAAACGACAGTGGTACCCCTTACGTTTTTTTTTTGGGCGAAAAATTAAGTTTCTCCAATCTTCCCAAATTCTGATAGAGGGCCATGAGACTTGGACCTGAGTGCAAAAATGGAGGCTCTAGCCCCTTCCAGAGCTGAGATATCGAAACTCAAAAATTCGGCCCAAAAAAAAAAACGACAGTGGTACCCCTTACGTTTTTTTTTGGGCGAAAAATTAAGTTTCTCCAATCTTCCCAAATTCTGATAGAGGGCCATGAGACTTAGACCTGAGTGCAAAAATGGAGGCTCTAGCCCCTTCCAGAGCTGAGATATCGAAACTCAAAAATTCGGCCCGAAAAAAAAAAACGACAGTGGTACCCCTTACGTTTTTTTTGGGGGCGAAAAATTAAGATTCTCCAATCTTCCCAAAACTCTGAATTCTGATAGAGGGCCATGAGACTTAGACCTGAGTGCAAAAATGGAGGCTCTAGCCCCTTCCAGAGCTGAGATATCGAAACTCAAAAATTCGGCCCGAAAAAAAAACGACAGTGGTACCCCTTACGTTTTTTTTTGGGCGAAAAATTAAGTTTCTCCAATCTTCCGAAATTCTGATAGAGGGCCATGAGACTTAGACCTGAGTGCAAAAATGGAGGCTCTAGCCCCTTCCAGAGCTGAGATATCGAAACTCAAAAATTCGGCCCAAAAAAAAAAACGACAGTGGTACCCCTTACGTTTTTTTTTGGGCGAAAAATTAAGTTTCTCCAATCTTCCCAAATTCTGATAGAGGGCCATGAGACTTAGACCTGAGTGCAAAAATGGAGGCTCTAGCCCCTTCCAGAGCTGAGATATCGAAACTCAAAAATTCGGCCCGAAAAAAAAACGACAGTGGTACCCCTTACGGTTTTTTTTTTTGGGCGAAAAATTAAGTTTCTCCAATCTTCCCAAATTCTGATAGAGGGCCATGAGACTTAGACCTGAGTGCAAAAATGGAGGCTCTAGCCCCTTCCAGAGCTGAGATATCGAAACTAAAAAATTCGGCCCGAAAAAAAAACGACAGTGGTACCCCTTACGTTTTTTTTTTTGGGCGAAAAATTAAGTTTCTCCAATCTTCCCAAATTCTGATAGAGGGCCATGAGACTTAGACCTGAGTGCAAAAATGGAGGCTCTAGCCCCTTCCAGAGCTGAGATATCGAAACTCAAAAATTCGGCCCGAAAAAAAAACGACAGTGGTACCCCTTACGTTTTTTTTTTTGGGCGAAAAATTAAGTTTCTCCAATCTTCCCAAAATCTGATAGAGGGCCATGAGACTTAGACCTGAGTGCAAAAATGGAGGCTCTAGCCCCTTCCAGAGCTGAGATATCGAAACTCAAAAATTCGGCCCGAAAAAAAAACGACAGTGGTACCCCTTACGTTTTTTTTGGGGCGAAAAATTAAGTTTCTGCAATCTTCCCAAATTCTGATAGAGGGCCATGAGACTTAGACCTGAGTGCAAAAATGGAGGCTCTAGCCCCTTCCAGAGCTGAGATATCGAAACTCAAAAATTCGGCCCGAAAAAAAAACGTCAGTGGTACCCCTTACGTTTTTTTTTTTTGGGCGAAAAATTAAGTTTCTCCAATCTTCCCAAAACTCTGGATTCTGATAGAGGGCCATGAGACTTAGACCTGAGTGCAAAAATGGAGGCTCTAGCCCCTTCCAGAGCTGAGATATCGAAACTCAAAAATTCGGCCCGAAAAAAAAACGACAGTGGTACCCCTTACGTTTTTTTTTTTTTGGGCGAAAAATTAAGTTTCTCCAATCTTCCCAAATTCTGATAGAGGGCCATGAGACTTAGACCTGGGTGCAAAAATGGAGGCTCTAGCCCCTTCCAGAGCTGAGATATCGAAACTCAAAAATTCGGCCTGAAAATAAAACGACAGTGGTACCCCTTACGTTTTTTTTTTTTGGGGCGAAAAATTAAGATTCTCCAATCTTCCCAAAACTCTGAATTCTGATAGAGGGCCATGAGACTTAGACCTGAGTGCAAAAATGGAGGCTCTAGCCCCTTCCAGAGCTGAGATATCGAAACTCAAAAATTCGGCCCGAAAAAAAAACGACAGTGGTACCCCTTACGTTTTTTTTTGGGCGAAAAATTAAGTTTCTCCAATCTTCCCAAATTCTGATAGAGGGCCATGAGACTTAGACCTGAGTGCAAAAATGGAGGCTCTAGCCCCTTCCAGAGCTGAGATATCGAAACTCAAAAATTCGGCCCAAAAAAAAAAAACGACAGTGGTACCCCTTACGTTTTTTTTTGGGGCGAAAAATTAAGTTTCTCCAATCTTCCCAAATTCTGTTAGAGGGCCATGAGACTTAGACCTGAGTGCAAAACTGGAGGCTCTAGCCCCTTCCAGAGCTGAGATATCGAAACTTAAAAAATTCGGCCCGAAAAAAAAACGACAGTGGTACCCCTTACGTTTTTTTTTTTTGGGCGAAAAATTAAGTTTCTCCAATCTTCCCAAATTCTGATAGAGGGCCATGAGACTTAGACCTGAGTGCAAAAATGGAGGCTCTAGCCCCTTCCAGAGCTGAGATATCGAAACTCAAAAATTCGGCCCGAAAAAAAACGACAGTGGTACCCCTTACGTTTTTTTTTGGGCGAAAAATTAAGTTTCTCCAATCTTCCCAAAACTCTGGATTCTGATAGAGGGCCATGAGACTTAGACCTGAGTGCAAAAATGGAGGCTCTAGCCCCTTCCAGAGCTGAGATATCGAAACTCAAAAATTCGGCCCGAAAAAAAAACGACAGTGGTACCCCTTACGGTTTTTTTTGGGCGAAAAATTAAGTTTCTCCAATCTTCCCAAATTCTGATAGAGGGCCATGAGACTTGGACCTGAGTGCAAAAATGGAGGCTCTAGCCCCTTCCAGAGCTGAGATATCGAAACTCAAAAATTCGGCCCAAAAAAAAAAAACGACAGTGGTACCCCTTACGTTTTTTTTTTGGGGCGAAAAATTAAGTTTCTCCAATCTTCCCAAATTCTGATAGAGGGCCATGAGACTTAGACCTGAGTGCAAAAATGGAGGCTCTAGCCCCTTCCAGAGCTGAGATATCGAAACTCAAAAATTCGGCCCGAAAAAAAAACGTCAGTGGTACCCCTTACGTTTTTTTTTTTTGGGCGAAAAATTAAGTTTCTCCAATCTTCCCAAAACTCTGGATTCTGATAGAGGGCCATGAGACTTAGACCTGAGTGCAAAAATGGAGGCTCTAGCCCCTTCCAGAGCTGAGATATCGAAACTCAAAAATTCGGCCCGAAAAAAAAACGACAGTGGTACCCCTTACGTTTTTTTTTTTGGGCGAAAAATTAAGTTTCTCCAATCTTCCCAAATTCTGATAGAGGGCCATGAGTCTTAGACCTGAGTGCAAAAATGGAGGCTCTAGCCCCTTCCAGAGCTGAGATATCGAAACTCAAAAATTCGGCCCGAAAAAAAAACGACAGTGGTACCCCTTACGTTTTTTTTTTGGGCGAAAAATTAAGTTTCTCCAATCTTCCCAAATTCTGATAGAGGGCCATGAGACTTAGACCTGAGTGCAAAAATGGAGGCTCTTGCCCCTTCCAGAGCTGAGATATCGAAACTCAAAAATTCGGCCCGAAAAAAAAAACGACAGTGGTACCCCTTACGTTTTTTTTTGGGCGAAAAATTAAGTTTCTCCAATCTTCCCAAAACTCTGGATTCTGATAGAGGGCCATGAGACTTAGACCTGAGTGCAAAAATGGAGGCTCTAGCCCCTTCCAGAGCTGAGATATCGAAACTCAAAAATTCGGCCCGAAAAAAAAACGACAGTGGTACCCCTTACGTTTTTTTTTGGGCGAAAAATTAAGTTTCTCCAATCTTCCCAAATTCTGATAGAGGGCCATGAGACTTGGACCTGAGTGCAAAAATGGAGGCTCTAGCCCCTTCCAGAGCTGAGATATCGAAACTCAAAAATTCGGCCCAAAAAAAAAAACGACAGTGGTACCCCTTACGTTTTTTTTTGGGGCGAAAAATTAAGTTTCTCCAATCTTCCCAAATTCTGATAGAGGGCCATGAGACTTAGACCTGAGTGCAAAAATGGAGGCTCTAGCCCCTTCCAGAGCTGAGATATCGAAACTCAAAAATTCAGCCCGAAAAAAAAAACGACAGTGGTACCCCTTACGTTTTTTTTTTTGGGGCGAAAAATTAAGTTTCTCCAATCTTCCCAAATTCTGATAGAGGGCCATGAGACTTAGACCTGAGTGCAAAAATGGAGGCTCTAGCCCCTTCCAGAGCTGAGATATCGAAACTAAAAAATTCGGCCCGAAAAAAAAACGACAGTGGTACCCCTTACGTTTTTTTTTTGGGGCGAAAAATTAAGTTTCTCCAATCTTCCCAAAATCTGATAGAGGGCCATGACACTTAGACCTGAGTGCAAAAATGGAGGCTCTAGCCCCTTCCAGAGCTGAGATATCGAAACTCAAAAATTCGGCCCGGAAAAAAAACGTCAGTGGTACCCCTTACGTTTTTTTTTTTTGGGCGAAAAATTAAGTTTCTCCAATCTTCCCAAAACTCTGGATTCTGATAGAGGGCCATGAGACTTAGACCTGAGTGCAAAAATGGAGGCTCTAGCCCCTTCCAGAGCTGAGATATCGAAACTCAAAAACTCGGCCCGAAAAAAAAACGACAGTGGTACCCCTTACGTTTTTTTTTTTGGGCGAAAAATTAAGTTTCTCCAATCTTCCCAAATTCTGATAGAGGGCCATGAGTCTTAGACCTGAGTGCAAAAATGGAGGCTCTAGCCCCTTCCAGAGCTGAGATATCGAAACTCAAAAATTCGGCCCGAAAAAAAAACGACAGTGGTACCCCTTACGTTTTTTTTTTGGGCGAAAAATTAAGTTTCTCCAATCTTCCCAAATTCTGATAGAGGGCCATGAGACTTAGACCTGAGTGCAAAAATGGAGGCTCTTGCCCCTTCCAGAGCTGAGATATCGAAACTCAAAAATTCGGCCCGAAAAAAAAAACGACAGTGGTACCCCTTACGTTTTTTTTTGGGCGAAAAATTAAGTTTCTCCAATCTTCCCAAAACTCTGGATTCTGATAGAGGGCCATGAGACTTAGACCTGATTGCAAAAATGGAGGCTCTAGCCCCTTCCAGAGCTGAGATATCGAAACTCAAAAATTCGGCCCGAAAAAAAAACGACAGTGGTACCCCTTACGTTTTTTTTTGGGCGAAAAATTAAGTTTCTCCAATCTTCCCAAATTCTGATAGAGGGCCATGAGACTTGGACCTGAGTGCAAAAATGGAGGCTCTAGCCCCTTCCAGAGCTGAGATATCGAAACTCAAAAATTCGGCCCAAAAAAAAAAAACGACAGTGGTACCCCTTACGTTTTTTTTTGGGGCGAAAAATTAAGTTTCTCCAATCTTCCCAAATTCTGATAGAGGGCCATGAGACTTAGACCTGAGTGCAAAAATGGAGGCTCTAGCCCCTTCCAGAGCTGAGATATCGAAACTCAAAAATTCAGCCCGAAAAAAAAAACGACAGTGGTACCCCTTACGTTTTTTTTTTGGGGCGAAAAATTAAGTTTCTCCAATCTTCCCAAATTCTGATAGAGGGCCATGAGACTTAGACCTGAGTGCAAAAATGGAGGCTCTAGCCCCTTCCAGAGCTGAGATATCGAAACTAAAAAATTCGGCCCGAAAAAAAAACGACAGTGGTACCCCTTACGTTTTTTTTTTTGGGGCGAAAAATTAAGTTTCTCCAATCTTCCCAAAATCTGATAGAGGGCCATGACACTTAGACCTGAGTGCAAAAATGGAGGCTCTAGCCCCTTCCAGAGCTGAGATATCGAAACTCAAAAATTCGGCCCGAAAAAAAAACGTCAGTGGTACCCCTTACGTTTTTTTTTTTGGGCGAAAAATTAAGTTTCTCCAATCTTCCCAAAACTCTGGATTCTGATAGAGGGCCATGAGACTTAGACCTGAGTGCAAAAATGGAGGCTCTAGCCCCTTCCAGAGCTGAGATATCGAAACTCAAAAATTCGGCCCGAAAAAAAAAACGACAGTGGTACCCCTTACGTTTTTTTTTTTGGGCGAAAAATTAAGTTTCTCCAATCTTCCCAAATTCTGATAGAGGGCCATGAGTCTTAGACCTGAGTGCAAAAATGGAGGCTCTAGCCCATTCCAGAGCTGAGATATCGAAACTCAAAAATTCGGCCCGAAAAAAAAACGACAGTGGTACCCCTTACGTTTTTTTTTTGGGCGAAAAATTAAGTTTCTCCAATCTTCCCAAATTCTGATAGAGGGCCATGAGACTTAGACCTGAGTGCAAAAATGGAGGCTCTTGCCCCTTCCAGAGCTGAGATATCGAAACTCAAAAATTCGGCCCGAAAAAAAAAACGACAGTGGTACCCCTTACGTTTTTTTTTGGGCGAAAAATTAAGTTTCTCCAATCTTCCCAAAACTCTGGATTCTGATAGAGGGCCATGAGACTTAGACCTGAGTGCAAAAATGGAGGCTCTAGCCCCTTCCAGAGCTGAGATATCGAAACTCAAAAATTCGGCCCGAAAAAAAAACGACAGTGGTACCCCTTACGTTTTTTTTTTTTGGGCGAAGAATTAAGTTTCTCCAATCTTCCCAAATTCTGATAGAGGGCCATGAGACTTAGACCTGAGTGCAAAAATGGAGGCTCTAGCCCCTTCCAGAGCTGAGATATCGAAACTCAAAAATTCGGCCCGAAAAAAAAACGACAGTGGTACCCCTTACGTTTTTTTTGGGCGAAAAATTAAGTTTCTCCAATCTTCCCAAAACTCTGGATTCTGATAGAGGGCCATGAGACTTAGACCTGAGTGCAAAAATGGAGGCTCTAGCCCCTTCCAGAGCTGAGATATCGAAACTCAAAAATTCGGCACGAAAAAAAAACGACAGTGGTACCCCTTACGTTTTTTTTTTGGGCGAAAAATTAAGTTTCTCCAATCTTCCCAAATTCTGATAGAGGGCCATGAGACTTAGACCTGAGTGCAAAAATGGAGGCTCTAGCCCCTTCCAGAGCTGAGATATCGAAACTCAAAAATTGGGCCCGAAAAAAAAAACGACAGTGGTACCCCTTACGTTTTTTTTTGGGGCGAAAAATTAAGTTTCTCCAATCTTCCCAAATTCTGATAGAGGGCCATGAGACTTAGACTTGAGTGCAAAAATGGAGGCTCTAGCCCCTTCCAGAGCTGAGATATCGAAACTCAAAAATTCGGCCCGAAAAAAAAACGACAGTGGTACCCCTTACGTTTTTTTTTTTGGGGCGAAAAATTAAGATTCTCCAATCTTCCCAAAACTCTGAATTCTGATAGAGGGCCATGAGACTTAGACCTGAGTGCAAAAATGGAGGCTCTAGCCCTTCCAGAGCTGAGATATCGAAACTCAAAAATTCGGCCCGAAAAAAAAAACGACAGTGGTACCCCTTACGTTTTTTTTTTTTGGGCGAAAAATTAAGTTTCTCCAATCTTCCCAAATTCTGATAGAGGGCCATGAGACTTAGACCTGAGTGCAAAAATGGAGGCTCTAGCCCCTTCCAGAGCTGAGATATCGAAACTCAAAAATTCAGCACGAAAAAAAAACGACAGTGGTACCCCTTACGTTTTTTTTTGGGGGGCGAAAAATTAAGTTTCTCCAATCTTCCCAAAACTCTGGATTCTGATAGAGGGCCATGAGACTTAGACCTGAGTGCAAAAATGGAGGCTCTAGCCCCTTCCAGAGCTGAGATATCGAAACTCAAAAATTCGGCCCGAAAAAAAAACGACAGTGGTACCCCTTACGTTTTTTTTTGGGCGAAAAATTAAGTTTCTCCAATCTTCCCAAATTCTGATAGAGGGCCATGAGACTTAGACCTGAGTGCAAAAATGGAGGCTCTAGCCCCTTCCAGAGCTGAGATATCGAAACTCAAAAATTCGGCCCAAAAAAAAAAACGACAGTGGTACCCCTTACGTTTTTTTTGGGGGCGAAAAATTAAGTTTCTCCAATCTTCCCAAATTCTGATAGAGGGCCATGAGACTTAGACCTGAGTGCAAAAATGGAGGCTCTAGCCCCTTCCAGAGCTGAGATATCGAAACTCAAAAATTCGGCCCAAAAAAAATAACGACAGTGGTACCCCTTACGTTTTTTTTTGGGCGAAAAATTAAGTTTCTCCAATCTTCCCAAATTCTGATAGAGGGCCATGAGACTTAGACCTGAGTGCAAAAATGGAGGCTCTAGCCCCTTCCAGAGCTGAGATATCGAAACTCAAAAATTCGGCCCAAAAAAAATAACGACAGTGGTACCCCTTACGTTTTTTTTTGGGCGAAAAATTAAGTTTCTCCAATCTTCCCAAATTCTGATAGAGGGCCATGAGACTTAGACCTGAGTGCAAAAATGGAGGCTCTAGCCCCTTCCAGAGCTGAGATATCGAAACTCAAAAATTCGGCCCGAAAAAAAAAACGACAGTGGTACCCCTTACGGTTTTTTTTTTGGGGGGGAAAAAATTAGGTTTCTCCAATCTTCCCAAATTCTGATAGAGGGCCATGAGACTTAGACCTGAGTGCAAAAATGGAGGCTCTAGCCCCTTCCAGAGCTGAGATATCGAAACTCAAAAATTCGGCCCGAAAAAAAAAAACGACAGTGGTACCCCTTACGTTTTTTTTTTTGGGCGAAAAATTAAGTTTCTCCAATCTTCCCAAATTCTGATAGAGGGCCATGAGACTTAGACCTGAGTGCAAAAATGGAGGCTCTAGCCCCTTCCAGAGCTGAGATATCGAAACTCAAAAATTCGGCCCGAAAAAAAAACGACAGTGGTACCCCTTACGTTTTTTTTTTTTTGGGCGAAGAATTAAGTTTCTCCAATCTTCCCAAATTCTGATAGAGGGCCATGAGACTTAGACCTGAGTGCAAAAATGGAGGCTCTAGCCCCTTCCAGAGCTGAGATATCGAAACTCAAAAATTCGGCCCGAAAAAAAAACGACAGTGGTACCCCTTACGTTTTTTTTGGGCGAAAAATTAAGTTTCTCCAATCTTCCCAAAACTCTGGATTCTGATAGAGGGCCATGAGACTTAGACCTGAGTGCAAAAATGGAGGCTCTAGCCCCTTCCAGAGCTGAGATATCGAAACTCAAAAATTCGGCACGAAAAAAAAACGACAGTGGTACCCCTTACGTTTTTTTTTTGGGCGAAAAATTAAGTTTCTCCAATCTTCCCAAATTCTGATAGAGGGCCATGAGACTTAGACCTGAGTGCAAAAATGGAGGCTCTAGCCCCTTCCAGAGCTGAGATATCGAAACTCAAAAATTGGGCCCGAAAAAAAAAACGACAGTGGTACCCCTTACGTTTTTTTTTGGGGCGAAAAATTAAGTTTCTCCAATCTTCCCAAATTCTGATAGAGGGCCATGAGACTTAGACTTGAGTGCAAAAATGGAGGCTCTAGCCCCTTCCAGAGCTGAGATATCGAAACTCAAAAATTCGGCCCGAAAAAAAAACGACAGTGGTACCCCTTACGTTTTTTTTTTTGGGGCGAAAAATTAAGATTCTCCAATCTTCCCAAAACTCTGAATTCTGATAGAGGGCCATGAGACTTAGACCTGAGTGCAAAAATGGAGGCTCTAGCCCTTCCAGAGCTGAGATATCGAAACTCAAAAATTCGGCCCGAAAAAAAAAACGACAGTGGTACCCCTTACGTTTTTTTTTTTTGGGCGAAAAATTAAGTTTCTCCAATCTTCCCAAATTCTGATAGAGGGCCATGAGACTTAGACCTGAGTGCAAAAATGGAGGCTCTAGCCCCTTCCAGAGCTGAGATATCGAAACTCAAAAATTCAGCACGAAAAAAAAACGACAGTGGTACCCCTTACGTTTTTTTTTGGGGGGCGAAAAATTAAGTTTCTCCAATCTTCCCAAAACTCTGGATTCTGATAGAGGGCCATGAGACTTAGACCTGAGTGCAAAAATGGAGGCTCTAGCCCCTTCCAGAGCTGAGATATCGAAACTCAAAAATTCGGCCCGAAAAAAAAACGACAGTGGTACCCCTTACGTTTTTTTTTGGGCGAAAAATTAAGTTTCTCCAATCTTCCCAAATTCTGATAGAGGGCCATGAGACTTAGACCTGAGTGCAAAAATGGAGGCTCTAGCCCCTTCCAGAGCTGAGATATCGAAACTCAAAAATTCGGCCCAAAAAAAAAAACGACAGTGGTACCCCTTACGTTTTTTTTGGGGGCGAAAAATTAAGTTTCTCCAATCTTCCCAAATTCTGATAGAGGGCCATGAGACTTAGACCTGAGTGCAAAAATGGAGGCTCTAGCCCCTTCCAGAGCTGAGATATCGAAACTCAAAAATTCGGCCCAAAAAAAATAACGACAGTGGTACCCCTTACGTTTTTTTTTGGGCGAAAAATTAAGTTTCTCCAATCTTCCCAAATTCTGATAGAGGGCCATGAGACTTAGACCTGAGTGCAAAAATGGAGGCTCTAGCCCCTTCCAGAGCTGAGATATCGAAACTCAAAAATTCGGCCCAAAAAAAATAACGACAGTGGTACCCCTTACGTTTTTTTTTGGGCGAAAAATTAAGTTTCTCCAATCTTCCCAAATTCTGATAGAGGGCCATGAGACTTAGACCTGAGTGCAAAAATGGAGGCTCTAGCCCCTTCCAGAGCTGAGATATCGAAACTCAAAAATTCGGCCCGAAAAAAAAAACGACAGTGGTACCCCTTACGGTTTTTTTTTTTGGGGGGAAAAAATTAGGTTTCTCCAATCTTCCCAAATTCTGATAGAGGGCCATGAGACTTAGACCTGAGTGCAAAAATGGAGGCTCTAGCCCCTTCCAGAGCTGAGATATCGAAACTCAAAAATTCGGCCCGAAAAAAAAAAACGACAGTGGTACCCCTTACGTTTTTTTTTTTGGGCGAAAAATTAAGTTTCTCCAATCTTCCCAAATTCTGATAGAGGGCCATGAGACTTAGACCTGAGTGCAAAAATGGAGGCTCTAGCCCCTTCCAGAGCTGAGATATCGAAACTCAAAAATTCGGCCCGAAAAAAAAACGACAGTGGTACCCCTTACGTTTTTTTTTTGGGGGCGAAAAATTAAGTTTCTCCAATCTTCCCAAAATCTGATAGAGGGCCATGAGACTTAGACCTGAGTGCAAAAATGGAGGCTCTAGCCCCTTCCAGAGCTGAGATATCGAAACTTAAAAAATTCGGCCCGAAAAAAAAACGACAGTGGTACCCCTTACGTTTTTTTTTTTGGGCGAAAAATTAAGTTTCTCCAATCTTCCCAAATTCTGATAGAGGGCCATGAGACTTAGACCTGAGTGCAAAAATGGAGGCTCTAGCCCCTTCCAGAGCTGAGATATCGAAACTCAAAAATTCGGCCCGAAAAAAAAAACGACAGTGGTACCCCTTACGTTTTTTTTTTGGGCGAAAAATTAAGTTTCTCCAATCTTCCCAAATTCTGATAGAGGGCCATGAGACTTAGACCTGAGTGCAAAAATGGAGGCTCTAGCCCCTTCCAGACCTGAGATATCGAAACTCAAAAATTCAGCACGAAAATAAAACGACAGTGGTACCCCTTACGTTTTTTTTTGGGGGGGCGAAAAATTAAGTTTCTCCAATCTTCCCAAAACTCTGGATTCTGATAGAGGGCCATGAGACTTAGACCTGAGTGCAAAAATGGAGGCTCTAGCCCCTTCCAGAGCTGAGATATCGAAACTCAAAAATTCGGCCCGAAAAAAAAACGACAGTGGTACCCCTTACGTTTTTTTTTTGGGCGAAAAATTAAGTTTCTCCAATCTTCCCAAATTCTGATAGAGGGCCATGAGACTTGGACCTGAGTGCAAAAATGGAGGCTCTAGCCCCTTCCAGAGCTGAGATATCGAAACTCAAAAATTCGGCCCAAAAAAAAAAACGACAGTGGTACCCCTTACGTTTTTTTTTGGGCGAAAAATTAAGTTTCTCCAATCTTCCCAAATTCTGATAGAGGGCCATGAGACTTAGACCTGAGTGCAAAAATGGAGGCTCTAGCCCCTTCCAGAGCTGAGATATCGAAACTCAAAAATTCGGCCCGAAAAAAAAAAACGACAGTGGTACCCCTTACGTTTTTTTTGGGGGCGAAAAATTAAGATTCTCCAATCTTCCCAAAACTCTGAATTCTGATAGAGGGCCATGAGACTTAGACCTGAGTGCAAAAATGGAGGCTCTAGCCCCTTCCAGAGCTGAGATATCGAAACTCAAAAATTCGGCCCGAAAAAAAAACGACAGTGGTACCCCTTACGTTTTTTTTTGGGCGAAAAATTAAGTTTCTCCAATCTTCCGAAATTCTGATAGAGGGCCATGAGACTTAGACCTGAGTGCAAAAATGGAGGCTCTAGCCCCTTCCAGAGCTGAGATATCGAAACTCAAAAATTCGGCCCAAAAAAAAAAACGACAGTGGTACCCCTTACGTTTTTTTTTGGGCGAAAAATTAAGTTTCTCCAATCTTCCCAAATTCTGATAGAGGGCCATGAGACTTAGACCTGAGTGCAAAAATGGAGGCTCTAGCCCCTTCCAGAGCTGAGATATCGAAACTCAAAAATTCGGCCCGAAAAAAAAACGACAGTGGTACCCCTTACGGTTTTTTTTTTTTGGGCGAAAAATTAAGTTTCTCCAATCTTCCCAAATTCTGATAGAGGGCCATGAGACTTAGACCTGAGTGCAAAAATGGAGGCTCTAGCCCCTTCCAGAGCTGAGATATCGAAACTAAAAAATTCGGCCCGAAAAAAAAACGACAGTGGTACCCCTTACGTTTTTTTTTTTGGGCGAAAAATTAAGTTTCTCCAATCTTCCCAAATTCTGATAGAGGGCCATGAGACTTAGACCTGAGTGCAAAAATGGAGGCTCTAGCCCCTTCCAGAGCTGAGATATCGAAACTCAAAAATTCGGCCCGAAAAAAAAACGACAGTGGTACCCCTTACGTTTTTTTTTTTGGGCGAAAAATTAAGTTTCTCCAATCTTCCCAAAATCTGATAGAGGGCCATGAGACTTAGACCTGAGTGCAAAAATGGAGGCTCTAGCCCCTTCCAGAGCTGAGATATCGAAACTCAAAAATTCGGCCCGAAAAAAAAACGACAGTGGTACCCCTTACGTTTTTTTTGGGGCGAAAAATTAAGTTTCTGCAATCTTCCCAAATTCTGATAGAGGGCCATGAGACTTAGACCTGAGTGCAAAAATGGAGGCTCTAGCCCCTTCCAGAGCTGAGATATCGAAACTCAAAAATTCGGCCCGAAAAAAAAACGTCAGTGGTACCCCTTACGTTTTTTTTTTTTGGGCGAAAAATTAAGTTTCTCCAATCTTCCCAAAACTCTGGATTCTGATAGAGGGCCATGAGACTTAGACCTGAGTGCAAAAATGGAGGCTCTAGCCCCTTCCAGAGCTGAGATATCGAAACTCAAAAATTCGGCCCGAAAAAAAAACGACAGTGGTACCCCTTACGTTTTTTTTTTTTTGGGCGAAAAATTAAGTTTCTCCAATCTTCCCAAATTCTGATAGAGGGCCATGAGACTTAGACCTGGGTGCAAAAATGGAGGCTCTAGCCCCTTCCAGAGCTGAGATATCGAAACTCAAAAATTCGGCCTGAAAATAAAACGACAGTGGTACCCCTTACGTTTTTTTTTTTTGGGGCGAAAAATTAAGATTCTCCAATCTTCCCAAAACTCTGAATTCTGATAGAGGGCCATGAGACTTAGACCTGAGTGCAAAAATGGAGGCTCTAGCCCCTTCCAGAGCTGAGATATCGAAACTCAAAAATTCGGCCCGAAAAAAAAACGACAGTGGTACCCCTTACGTTTTTTTTTTGGGCGAAAAATTAAGTTTCTCCAATCTTCCCAAATTCTGATAGAGGGCCATGAGACTTAGACCTGAGTGCAAAAATGGAGGCTCTAGCCCCTTCCAGAGCTGAGATATCGAAACTCAAAAATTCGGCCCAAAAAAAAAACGACAGTGGTACCCCTTACGTTTTTTTTTGGGGCGAAAAATTAAGTTTCTCCAATCTTCCCAAATTCTGATAGAGGGCCATGAGACTTAGACCTGAGTGCAAAAATGGAGGCTCTAGCCCCTTCCAGAGCTGAGATATCGAAACTCAAAAATTTGGCCCGAAAAAAAAACGTCAGTGGTACCCCTTACGTTTTTTTTTTTTGGGCGAAAAATTAAGTTTCTCCAATCTTCCCAAATTCTGATAGAGGGCCATGAGACTTAGACCTGAGTGCAAAAATGGAGGCTCTAGCCCCTTCCAGAGCTGAGATATCGAAACTCAAAAATTCGGCCCGAAAAAAAAACGACAGTGGTACCCCTTAAGTTTTTTTTTTGAGGCGAAAAATTAAGATTCTCCAATCTTCCCAAAACTCTGAATTCTGATAGAGGGCCATGAGACTTAGACCTGAGTGCAAAAATGGAGGCTCTAGCCCCTTCCAGAGCTGAGATATCGAAACTCAAAAATTCGGCCCGAAAAAAAAACGACAGTGGTACCCCTTACGTTTTTTTTTTGGGCGAAAAATTAAGTTTCTCCAATCTTCCCAAATTCTGATAGAGGGCCATGAGACTTAGACCTGAGTGCAAAAATGGAGGCTCTAGCCCCTTCCAGAGCTGAGATATCGAAACTCAAAAATTCGGCCCAAAAAAAAACGACAGTGGTACCCCTTACGTTTTTTTTTTGGGCGAAAAATTAAGTTTCTCCAATCTTCCCAAATTCTGATAGAGGGCCATGAGACTTAGACCTGAGTGCAAAAATGGAGGCTCTAGCCCCTTCCAGAGCTGAGATATCGAAACTTAAAAAATTCGGCCCGAAAAAAAAACGACAGTGGTACCCCTTACGTTTTTTTTTTGGGCAAAAAATTAAGTTTCTCCAATCTTCCCAAATTCTGATAGAGGGCCATGCGACTTAGACCTGAGTGCAAAAATGGAGGCTCTAGCCCCTTCCAGAGCTGAGATATCGAAACTCAAAAATTCGGCCCGAAAAAAAAAACGACAGTGGTACCCCTTACGTTTTTTTTTTGGGCGAAAAATTAAGTTTCTCCAATCTTCCCAAATTCTGATAGAGGGCCATGAGACTTAGACCTGAGTGCAAAAATGGAGGCTCTAGCCCCTTCCAGAGCTGAGATATCGAAACTCAAAAATTCAGCACGAAAAAAAAACGACAGTGGTACCCCTTACGTTTTTTTTGGGGGGGGGCGAAAAATTAAGTTTCTCCAATCTTCCCAAAACTCTGGATTCTGATAGAGGGCCATGAGACTTAGACCTGAGTGCAAAAATGGAGGCTCTAGCCCCTTCCAGAGCTGAGATATCGAAACTCAAAAATTCGGCCCGAAAAAAAAACGACAGTGGTACCCCTTACGTTTTTTTTGGGCGAAAAATTAAGTTTCTCAAATCTTCCCAAATTCTGATAGAGGGCCATGAGACTTAGACCTGAGTGCAAAAATGGAGGCTCTAGCCCCTTCCAGAGCTGAGATATCGAAACTCAAAAATTCGGCCCAAAAAAAAAAACGACAGTGGTACCCCTTACGTTTTTTTTTTTGGGGCGAAAAATTAAGTTTCTCCAATCTTCCCAAATTCTGATAGAGGGCCATGAGACTTAGACCTGAGTGCAAAAATGGAGGCTCTAGCCCCTTCCAGAGCTGAGATATCGAAACTCAAAAATTCGGCCCGAAAAAAAACGACAGTGGTACCCCTTACGTTTTTTTTTTGGGCGAAAAATTAAGTTTCTCCAATCTTCCCAAATTCTGATAGAGGGCCATGAGACTTAGACCTGAGTGCAAAAATGGAGGCTCTAGCCCCTTCCAGAGCTTAGATATCGAAACTCAAAAATTCGGCCCGAAAAAAAAAACGACAGTGGTACCCCTTACGTTTTTTTTTTTGGGGCGAAAAATTAAGATTCTCCAATCTTCCCAAAACTCTGAATTCTGATAGAGGGCCATGAGACTTAGACCTGAGTGCAAAAATGGAGGCTCTAGCCCCTTCCAGAGCTGAGATATCGAAACTAAAAAATTCGGCCCGAAAAAAAACGACAGTGGTACCCCTTACGTTTTTTTTTTTTGGGCGAAAAATTAAGTTTCTCCAATCTTCCCAAATTCTGATAGAGGGCCATGAGACTTAGACCTGAGTGCAAAAATGGAGGCTCTAGCCCCTTCCAGAGCTGAGATATCGAAACTCAAAAATTCGGCCCGAAAAAAAAACGACAGTGGTACCCCTTACGTTTTTTTTTTTGGGGCGAAAAATTAAGTTTCTCCAATCTTCCCAAAATCTGATAGAGGGCCATGACACTTAGACCTGAGTGCAAAAATGGAGGCTCTAGCCCCTTCCAGAGCTGAGATATCGAAACTCAAAAATTCGGCCCGAAAAAAAAACGACAGTGGTACCCCTTACGTTTTTTTTTTGGGGCGAAAAATTAAGTTTCTCCAATCTTCCCAAATTCTGATAGAGGGCCATGAGACTTAGACCTGAGTGCAAAAATGGAGGCTCTAGCCCCTTCCAGAGCTGAGATATCGAAACTCAAAAATTCGGCCCGAAAAAAAAACGTCAGTGGTACCCCTTACGTTTTTTTTTTTTGGGCGAAAAATTAAGTTTCTCCAATCTTCCCAAAACTCTGGATTCTGATAGAGGGCCATGAGACTTAGACCTGAGTGCAAAAATGGAGGCTCTAGCCCCTTCCAGAGCTGAGATATCGAACTCAAAAATTCGGCCCGAAAAAAAAAACGACAGTGGTACCCCTTACGTTTTTTTTTTGGGCGAAAAATTAAGTTTCTCCAATCTTCCCAAATTCTGATAGAGGGCCATGAGACTTAGACTTGAGTGCAAAAATGGAGGCTCTAGCCCCTTCCAGAGCTGAGATATCGAAACTCAAAAATTCGGCCCGAAAAAAAAACGACAGTGGTACCCCTTACGTTTTTTTTTTGGGCGAAAAATTAAGTTTCTCCAATCTTCCCAAATTCTGATAGAGGGCCATGAGACTTAGACCTGAGTGCAAAAATGGAGGCTCTTGCCCCTTCCAGAGCTGAGATATCGAAACTCAAAAATTCGGCCCGAAAAAAAAACGACAGTGGTACCCCTTACGTTTTTTTTTGGGCGAAAAATTAAGTTTCTCCAATCTTCCCAAAACTCTGGATTCTGATAGAGGGCCTTGAGACTTAGACCTGAGTGCAAAAATGGAGGCTCTAGCCCCTTCCAGAGCTGAGATATCGAAACTCAAAAATTCGGCCCGAAAAAAAAACGACAGTGGTACCCCTTACGTTTTTTTTTTTTGGGCGAAGAATTAAGTTTCTCCAATCTTCCCAAATTCTGATAGAGGGCCATGAGACTTAGACCTGAGTGCAAAAATGGAGGCTCTAGCCCCTTCCAGAGCTGAGATATCGAAACTCAAAAATTCGGCCCGAAAAAAAAACGACAGTGGTACCCCTTACGTTTTTTTTTGGGCGAAAAATTAAGTTTCTCCAATCTTCCCAAATTCTGATAGAGGGCCATGAGACTTAGACCTGAGTGCAAAAATGGAGGCTCTAGCCCCTTCCAGAGCTGAGATATCGAAACTCAAAAATTCGGCCCAAAAAAAAAAAACGACAGTGGTACCCCTTACGTTTTTTTTTGGGGCGAAAAATTAAGTTTCTCCAATCTTCCCAAATTCTGTTAGAGGGCCATGAGACTTAGACCTGAGTGCAAAACTGGAGGCTCTAGCCCCTTCCAGAGCTGAGATATCGAAACTAAAAAATTCGGCCCGAAAAAAAAACGACAGTGGTACCCCTTACGTTTTTTTTTTTGGGGCGAAAAATTAAGTTTCTCCAATCTTCCCAAAATCTGATAGAGGGCCATGACACTTAGACCTGAGTGCAAAAATGGAGGCTCTAGCCCCTTCCAGAGCTGAGATATCGAAACTCAAAAATTCGGCCCGAAAAAAAAACGTCAGTGGTACCCCTTACGTTTTTTTTTTTTGGGCGAAAAATTAAGTTTCTCCAATCTTCCCAAAACTCTGGATTCTGATAGAGGGCCATGAGACTTAGACCTGAGTGCAAAAATGGAGGCTCTAGCCCCTTCCAGAGCTGAGATATCGAAACTCAAAAATTCGGCCCGAAAAAAAAACGACAGTGGTACCCCTTACGTTTTTTTTTTTGGGCGAAAAATTAAGTTTCTCCAATCTTCCCAAATTCTGATAGAGGGCCATGAGTCTTAGACCTGAGTGCAAAAATGGAGGCTCTAGCCCCTTCCAGAGCTGAGATATCGAAACTCAAAAATTCGGCCCGAAAAAAAAACGACAGTGGTACCCCTTACGTTTTTTTTTTGGGCGAAAAATTAAGTTTCTCCAATCTTCCCAAATTCTGATAGAGGGCCATGAGACTTAGACCTGAGTGCAAAAATGGAGGCTCTTGCCCCTTCCAGAGCTGAGATATCGAAACTCAAAAATTCGGCCCGAAAAAAAAAACGACAGTGGTACCCCTTACGTTTTTTTTTGGGCGAAAAATTAAGTTTCTCCAATCTTCCCAAAACTCTGGATTCTGATAGAGGGCCATGAGACTTAGACCTGAGTGCAAAAATGGAGGCTCTAGCCCCTTCCAGAGCTGAGATATCGAAACTCAAAAATTCGGCCCGAAAAAAAAACGACAGTGGTACCCCTTACGTTTTTTTTTGGGCGAAAAATTAAGTTTCTCCAATCTTCCCAAATTCTGATAGAGGGCCATGAGACTTGGACCTGAGTGCAAAAATGGAGGCTCTAGCCCCTTCCAGAGCTGAGATATCGAAACTCAAAAATTCGGCCCAAAAAAAAAAAACGACAGTGGTACCCCTTACGTTTTTTTTTGGGGCGAAAAATTAAGTTTCTCCAATCTTCCCAAATTCTGATAGAGGGCCATGAGACTTAGACCTGAGTGCAAAAATGGAGGCTCTAGCCCCTTCCAGAGCTGAGATATCGAAACTCAAAAATTCAGCCCGAAAAAAAAAACGACAGTGGTACCCCTTACGTTTTTTTTTTTGGGGCGAAAAATTAAGTTTCTCCAATCTTCCCAAATTCTGATAGAGGGCCATGAGACTTAGACCTGAGTGCAAAAATGGAGGCTCTAGCCCCTTCCAGAGCTGAGATATCGAAACTAAAAAATTCGGCCCGAAAAAAAAACGACAGTGGTACCCCTTACGTTTTTTTTTTGGGGCGAAAAATTAAGTTTCTCCAATCTTCCCAAAATCTGATAGAGGGCCATGACACTTAGACCTGAGTGCAAAAATGGAGGCTCTAGCCCCTTCCAGAGCTGAGATATCGAAACTCAAAAATTCGGCCCGGAAAAAAAACGTCAGTGGTACCCCTTACGTTTTTTTTTTTTGGGCGAAAAATTAAGTTTCTCCAATCTTCCCAAAACTCTGGATTCTGATAGAGGGCCATGAGACTTAGACCTGAGTGCAAAAATGGAGGCTCTAGCCCCTTCCAGAGCTGAGATATCGAAACTCAAAAACTCGGCCCGAAAAAAAAACGACAGTGGTACCCCTTACGTTTTTTTTTTTGGGCGAAAAATTAAGTTTCTCCAATCTTCCCAAATTCTGATAGAGGGCGATGAGTCTTAGACCTGAGTGCAAAAATGGAGGCTCTAGCCCCTTCCAGAGCTGAGATATCGAAACTCAAAAATTCGGCCCGAAAAAAAAACGACAGTGGTACCCCTTACGTTTTTTTTTTGGGCGAAAAATTAAGTTTCTCCAATCTTCCCAAATTCTGATAGAGGGCCATGAGACTTAGACCTGAGTGCAAAAATGGAGGCTCTTGCCCCTTCCAGAGCTGAGATATCGAAACTCAAAAATTCGGCCCGAAAAAAAAAACGACAGTGGTACCCCTTACGTTTTTTTTTGGGCGAAAAATTAAGTTTCTCCAATCTTCCCAAAACTCTGGATTCTGATAGAGGGCCATGAGACTTAGACCTGATTGCAAAAATGGAGGCTCTAGCCCCTTCCAGAGCTGAGATATCGAAACTCAAAAATTCGACCCGAAAAAAAAACGACAGTGGTACCCCTTACGTTTTTTTTTTGGGCGAAAAATTAAGTTTCTCCAATCTTCCCAAATTCTGATAGAGGGCCATGAGACTTGGACCTGAGTGCAAAAATGGAGGCTCTAGCCCCTTCCAGAGCTGAGATATCGAAACTCAAAAATTCGGCCCAAAAAAAAAAAACGACAGTGGTACCCCTTACGTTTTTTTTTGGGGCGAAAAATTAAGTTTCTCCAATCTTCCCAAATTCTGATAGAGGGCCATGAGACTTAGACCTGAGTGCAAAAATGGAGGCTCTAGCCCCTTCCAGAGCTGAGATATCGAAACTAAAAAATTCGGCCCGAAAAAAAAACGACAGTGGTACCCCTTACGTTTTTTTTTTTGGGGCGAAAAATTAAGTTTCTCCAATCTTCCCAAAATCTGATAGAGGGCCATGACACTTAGACCTGAGTGCAAAAATGGAGGCTCTAGCCCCTTCCAGAGCTGAGATATCGAAACTCAAAAATTCGGCCCGAAAAAAAAACGTCAGTGGTACCCCTTACGTTTTTTTTTTTTGGGCGAAAAATTAAGTTTCTCCAATCTTCCCAAAACTCTGGATTCTGATAGAGGGCCATGAGACTTAGACCTGAGTGCAAAAATGGAGGCTCTAGCCCCTTCCAGAGCTGAGATATCGAAACTCAAAAATTCGGCCCGAAAAAAAAAACGACAGTGGTACCCCTTACGTTTTTTTTTTTGGGCGAAAAATTAAGTTTCTCCAATCTTCCCAAATTCTGATAGAGGGCCATGAGTCTTAGACCTGAGTGCAAAAATGGAGGCTCTAGCCCATTCCAGAGCTGAGATATCGAAACTCAAAAATTCGGCCCGAAAAAAAAACGACAGTGGTACCCCTTACGTTTTTTTTTTGGGCGAAAAATTAAGTTTCTCCAATCTTCCCAAATTCTGATAGAGGGCCATGAGACTTAGACCTGAGTGCAAAAATGGAGGCTCTTGCCCCTTCCAGAGCTGAGATATCGAAACTCAAAAATTCGGCCCGAAAAAAAAAACGACAGTGGTACCCCTTACGTTTTTTTTTGGGCGAAAAATTAAGTTTCTCCAATCTTCCCAAAACTCTGGATTCTGATAGAGGGCCATGAGACTTAGACCTGAGTGCAAAAATGGAGGCTCTAGCCCCTTCCAGAGCTGAGATATCGAAACTCAAAAATTCGGCCCGAAAAAAAAACGACAGTGGTACCCCTTACGTTTTTTTTTTTTGGGCGAAGAATTAAGTTTCTCCAATCTTCCCAAATTCTGATAGAGGGCCATGAGACTTAGACCTGAGTGCAAAAATGGAGGCTCTAGCCCCTTCCAGAGCTGAGATATCGAAACTCAAAAATTCGGCCCGAAAAAAAAACGACAGTGGTACCCCTTACGTTTTTTTTGGGCGAAAAATTAAGTTTCTCCAATCTTCCCAAAACTCTGGATTCTGATAGAGGGCCATGAGACTTAGACCTGAGTGCAAAAATGGAGGCTCTAGCCCCTTCCAGAGCTGAGATATCGAAACTCAAAAATTCGGCACGAAAAAAAAACGACAGTGGTACCCCTTACGTTTTTTTTTTGGGCGAAAAATTAAGTTTCTCCAATCTTCCCAAATTCTGATAGAGGGCCATGAGACTTAGACCTGAGTGCAAAAATGGAGGCTCTAGCCCCTTCCAGAGCTGAGATATCGAAACTCAAAAATTCGGCCCAAAAAAAAAAAACGACAGTGGTACCCCTTACGTTTTTTTTGGGGCGAAAAATTAAGTTTCTCCAATCTTCCCAAATTCTGATAGAGGGCCATGAGACTTAGACCTGAGTGCAAAAATGGAGGCTCTAGCCCCTTCCAGAGCTGAGATATCGAAACTCAAAAATTGGGCCCGAAAAAAAAAACGACAGTGGTACCCCTTACGTTTTTTTTTTGGGCGAAAAATTAAGTTTCTCCAATCTTCCCAAATTCTGATAGAGGGCCATGAGACTTAGACTTGAGTGCAAAAATGGAGGCTCTAGCCCCTTCCAGAGCTGAGATATCGAAACTCAAAAATTCGGCCCGAAAAAAAAACGACAGTGGTACCCCTTACGTTTTTTTTTTTGGGGCGAAAAATTAAGATTCTCCAATCTTCCCAAAACTCTGAATTCTGATAGAGGGCCATGAGACTTAGACCTGAGTGCAAAAATGGAGGCTCTAGCCCTTCCAGAGCTGAGATATCGAAACTCAAAAATTCGGCCCGAAAAAAAAACGACAGTGGTACCCCTTACGTTTTTTTTTGGGCGAAAAATTAAGTTTCTCCAATCTTCCCAAATTCTGATAGAGGGCCATGAGACTTAGACCTGAGTGCAAAAATGGAGGCTCTAGCCCCTTCCAGAGCTGAGATATCGAAACTCAAAAATTGGGCCCGAAAAAAAAAAACGACAGTGGTACCCCTTACGTTTTTTTTTTTGGGCGAAAAATTAAGTTTCTCCAATCTTCCCAAATTCTGATAGAGGGCCATGAGACTTAGACTTGAGTGCAAAAATGGAGGCTCTAGCCCCTTCCAGAGCTGAGATATCGAAACTCAAAAATTCGGCCCGAAAAAAAAACGACAGTGGTACCCCTTACGTTTTTTTTTTTGGGGTGAAAAATTAAGATTCTCCAATCTTCCCGAAACTCTGAATTCTGATAGAGGGCCATGAGACTTAGACCTGAGTGCAAAAATGGAGGCTCTAGCCCCTTCCA
Organism: Pimephales promelas; assembly: GCF_988280905.1. Taxonomy (NCBI): domain Eukaryota; kingdom Metazoa; phylum Chordata; class Actinopteri; order Cypriniformes; family Leuciscidae; genus Pimephales; species Pimephales promelas. The sequence goes on from NC_142781.1 coordinate 5,339,200, forward strand.
GAGCTGAGATATCGAAACTCAAAAATTCGGCCCAAAAAAAAACGACAGTGGTACCCCTTACGTTTTTTTTGGGCGAAAAATTAAGTTTCTCCAATCTTCCCAAATTCTGATAGAGGGCCATGAGACTTAGACCTGAGTGCAAAAATGGAGGCTCTAGCCCCTTCCAGAGCTGAGATATCGAAACTCAAAAATTCGGCCCGAAAAAAAAACGACAGTGGTACCCCTTACGTTTTTTTTTGGGCGAAAAATTAAGTTTCTCCAATCTTCCCAAATTCTGATAGAGGGCCATGAGACTTAGACCTGAGTGCAAAAATGGAGGCTCTAGCCCCTTCCAGAGCTGAGATATCGAAACTCAAAAATTCGGCCCAAAAAAAAAAACGACAGTGGTACCCCTTACGTTTTTTTTTTGGGCGAAAAATTACGTTTCTCCAATCTTCCCAAATTCTGATAGAGGGCCATGAGACTTGGACCTGAGTGCAAAAATGGAGGCTCTAGCCCCTTCCAGAGCTGAGATATCGAAACTCAAAAATTCGGCCCAAAAAAAAAAAACGACAGTGGTACCCCTTACGTTTTTTTTTGGGGCGAAAAATTAAGTTTCTCCAATCTTCCCAAATTCTGATAGAGGGCCATGAGACTTAGACCTGAGTGCAAAAATGGAGGCTCTAGCCCCTTCCAGAGCTGAGATATCGAAACTCAAAAATTCAGCCCGAAAAAAAAAACGACAGTGGTACCCCTTACGTTTTTTTTTTTGGGGCGAAAAATTAAGTTTCTCCAATCTTCCCAAATTCTGATAGAGGGCCATGAGACTTAGACCTGAGTGCAAAAATGGAGGCTCTAGCCCCTTCCAGAGCTGAGATATCGAAACTAAAAAATTCGGCCCGAAAAAAAAACGACAGTGGTACCCCTTACGTTTTTTTTTTTGGGGCGAAAAATTAAGTTTCTCCAATCTTCCCAAAATCTGATAGAGGGCCATGACACTTAGACCTGAGTGCAAAAATGGAGGCTCTAGCCCCTTCCAGAGCTGAGATATCGAAACTCAAAAATTCGGCCCGAAAAAAAAACGTCAGTGGTACCCCTTACGTTTTTTTTTTTTGGGCGAAAAATTAAGTTTCTCCAATCTTCCCAAAACTCTGGATTCTGATAGAGGGCCATGAGACTTAGACCTGAGTGCAAAAATGGAGGCTCTAGCCCCTTCCAGAGCTGAGATATCGAAACTCAAAAATTCGGCCCGAAAAAAAAACGACAGTGGTACCCCTTAAGTTTTTTTTTTTGGGCGAAAAATTAAGTTTCTCCAATCTTCCCAAATTCTGATAGAGGGCCATGAGTCTTAGACCTGAGTGCAACAATGGAGGCTCTAGCCCCTTCCAGAGCTGAGATATCGAAACTCAAAAATTCGGCCCGAAAAAAAAACGTCAGTGGTACCCCTTACGTTTTTTTTTTTGGGCGAAAAATTAAGTTTCTCCAATCTTCCCAAAACTCTGGATTCTGATAGAGGGCCATGAGACTTAGACCTGAGTGCAAAAATGGAGGCTCTAGCCCCTTCCAGAGCTGAGATATCGAAACTCAAAAATTCGGCCCGAAAAAAAAACGACAGTGGTACCCCTTAAGTTTTTTTTTTTGGGCGAAAAATTAAGTTTCTCCAATCTTCCCAAATTCTGATAGAGGGCCATGAGTCTTAGACCTGAGTGCAACAATGGAGGCTCTAGCCCCTTCCAGAGCTGAGATATCGAAACTCAAAAATTCGGCCCGAAAAAAAAACGACAGTGGTACCCCTTACGTTTTTTTTTTGGGCGAAAAATTAAGTTTCTCCAATCTTCCCAAATTCTGATAGAGGGCCATGAGACTTAGACCTGAGTGCAAAAATGGAGGCTCTTGCCCCTTCCAGAGCTGAGATATCGAAACTCAAAAATTCGGCCCGAAAAAAAAAACGACAGTGGTACCCCTTACGTTTTTTTTTGGGCGAAAAATTAAGTTTCTCCAATCTTCCCAAATTCTGATAGAGGGCCATGAGACTTAGACCTGAGTGCAAAAATGGAGGCTCTAGCCCCTTCCAGAGCTGAGATATCGAAACTCAAAAATTCAGCCCGAAAAAAAAAACGACAGTGGTACCCCTTACGTTTTTTTTTTTGGGGCGAAAAATTAAGTTTCTCCAATCTTCCCAAATTCTGATAGAGGGCCATGAGACTTAGACCTGAGTGCAAAAATGGAGGCTCTAGCCCCTTCCAGAGCTGAGATATCGAAACTAAAAAATTCGGCCCGAAAAAAAAACGACAGTGGTACCCCTTACGTTTTTTTTTTTGGGGCGAAAAATTAAGTTTCTCCAATCTTCCCAAAATCTGATAGAGGGCCATGACACTTAGACCTGAGTGCAAAAATGGAGGCTCTAGCCCCTTCCAGAGCTGAGATATCGAAACTCAAAAATTCGGCCCGAAAAAAAAACGTCAGTGGTACCCCTTACGTTTTTTTTTTTTGGGCGAAAAATTAAGTTTCTCCAATCTTCCCAAAACTCTGGATTCTGATAGAGGGCCATGAGACTTAGACCTGAGTGCAAAAATGGAGGCTCTAGCCCCTTCCAGAGCTGAGATATCGAAACTCAAAAATTCGGCCCGAAAAAAAAACGACAGTGGTACCCCTTAAGTTTTTTTTTTGGGCGAAAAATTAAGTTTCTCCAATCTTCCCAAATTCTGATAGAGGGCCATGAGTCTTAGACCTGAGTGCAACAATGGAGGCTCTAGCCCCTTCCAGAGCTGAGATATCGAAACTCAAAAATTCGGCCCGAAAAAAAAACGTCAGTGGTACCCCTTACGTTTTTTTTTTTTGGGCGAAAAATTAAGTTTCTCCAATCTTCCCAAAACTCTGGATTCTGATAGAGGGCCATGAGACTTAGACCTGAGTGCAAAAATGGAGGCTCTAGCCCCTTCCAGAGCTGAGATATCGAAACTCAAAAATTCGGCCCGAAAAAAAAACGACAGTGGTACCCCTTAAGTTTTTTTTTTTGGGCGAAAAATTAAGTTTCTCCAATCTTCCCAAATTCTGATAGAGGGCCATGAGTCTTAGACCTGAGTGCAACAATGGAGGCTCTAGCCCCTTCCAGAGCTGAGATATCGAAACTCAAAAATTCGGCCCGAAAAAAAAACGACAGTGGTACCCCTTACGTTTTTTTTTTGGGCGAAAAATTAAGTTTCTCCAATCTTCCCAAATTCTGATAGAGGGCCATGAGACTTAGACCTGAGTGCAAAAATGGAGGCTCTTGCCCCTTCCAGAGCTGAGATATCGAAACTCAAAAATTCGGCCCGAAAAAAAAACGACAGTGGTACCCCTTACGTTTTTTTTTGGGCGAAAAATTAAGTTTCTCCAATCTTCCCAAATTCTGATAGAGAGCCATGAGACTTAGACCTGAGTGCAAAAATGGAGGCTCTAGCCCCTTCCAGAGCTGAGATATCGAAACTCAAAAATTCAGCCCGAAAAAAAAAACGACAGTGGTACCCCTTACGTTTTTTTTTGGGCGAAAAATTAAGTTTCTCCAATCTTCCCAAATTCTGATAGAGGGCCATGAGACTTAGACCTGAGTGCAAAAATGGAGGCTCTTGCCCCTTCCAGAGCTGAGATATCGAAACTCAAAAATTCGGCCCGAAAAAAAAAACGACAGTGGTACCCCTTACGTTTTTTTTTGGGCGAAAAATTAAGTTTCTCCAATCTTCCCAAAACTCTGGATTCTGATAGAGGGCCATGAGACTTAGACCTGAGTGCAAAAATGGAGGCTCTAGCCCCTTCCAGAGCTGAGATATCGAAACTCAAAAATTCGGCCCGAAAAAAAAACGACAGTGGTACCCCTTACGTTTTTTTTTGGGCGAAAAATTAAGTTTCTCCAATCTTCCCAAATTCTGATAGAGGGCCATGAGACTTGGACCTGAGTGCAAAAATGGAGGCTCTAGCCCCTTCCAGAGCTGAGATATCGAAACTCAAAAATTCGGCCCGAAAAAAAAAAACGACAGTGGTACCCCTTACGTTTTTTTTTGGGGCGAAAAATTAAGTTTCTCCAATCTTCCCAAATTCTGATAGAGAGCCATGAGACTTAGACCTGAGTGCAAAAATGGAGGCTCTAGCCCCTTCCAGAGCTGAGATATCGAAACTCAAAAATTCAGCCCGAAAAAAAAAACGACAGTGGTACCCCTTACGTTTTTTTTTGGGCGAAAAATTAAGTTTCTCCAATCTTCCCAAATTCTGATAGAGGGCCATGAGACTTAGACCTGAGTGCAAAAATGGAGGCTCTTGCCCCTTCCAGAGCTGAGATATCGAAACTCAAAAATTCGGCCCGAAAAAAAAAACGACAGTGGTACCCCTTACGTTTTTTTTTGGGCGAAAAATTAAGTTTCTCCAATCTTCCCAAAACTCTGGATTCTGATAGAGGGCCATGAGACTTAGACCTGAGTGCAAAAATGGAGGCTCTAGCCCCTTCCAGAGCTGAGATATCGAAACTCAAAAATTCGGCCCGAAAAAAAAACGACAGTGGTACCCCTTACGTTTTTTTTTGGGCGAAAAATTAAGTTTCTCCAATCTTCCCAAATTCTGATAGAGGGCCATGAGACTTGGACCTGAGTGCAAAAATGGAGGCTCTAGCCCCTTCCAGAGCTGAGATATCGAAACTCAAAAATTCGGCCCAAAAAAAAAAAACGACAGTGGTACCCCTTACGTTTTTTTTTGGGGCGAAAAATTAAGTTTCTCCAATCTTCCCAAATTCTGATAGAGGGCCATGAGACTTAGACCTGAGTGCAAAAATGGAGGCTCTAGCCCCTTCCAGAGCTGAGATATCGAAACTCAAAAATTCAGCCCGAAAAAAAAAACGACAGTGGTACCCCTTACGTTTTTTTTTTTGGGGCGAAAAATTAAGTTTCTCCAATCTTCCCAAATTCTGATAGAGGGCCATGAGACTTAGACCTGAGTGCAAAAATGGAGGCTCTAGCCCCTTCCAGAGCTGAGATATCGAAACTAAAAAATTCGGCCCGAAAAAAAAACGACAGTGGTACCCCTTACGTTTTTTTTTTTGGGGCGAAAAATTAAGTTTCTCCAATCTTCCCAAAATCTGATAGAGGGCCATGACACTTAGACCTGAGTGCAAAAATGGAGGCTCTAGCCCCTTCCAGAGCTGAGATATCGAAACTCAAAAATTCGGCCCGAAAAAAAAACGTCAGTGGTACCCCTTACGTTTTTTTTTTTTGGGCGAAAAATTAAGTTTCTCCAATCTTCCCAAAACTCTGGATTCTGATAGAGGGCCATGAGACTTAGACCTGAGTGCAAAAATGGAGGCTCTAGCCCCTTCCAGAGCTGAGATATCGTAACTCAAAAATTCGGCCCGAAAAAAAAACGACAGTGGTACCCCTTACGTTTTTTTTTTTGGGCGAAAAATTAAGTTTCTCCAATCTTCCCAAATTCTGATAGAGGGCCATGAGTCTTAGACCTGAGTGCAAAAATGGAGGCTCTAGCCCCTTCCAGAGCTGAGATATCGAAACTCAAAAATTCGGCCCGAAAAAAAAACGACAGTGGTACCCCTTACGTTTTTTTTTTTGGCGAAAAATTAAGTTTCTCCAATCTTCCCAAATTCTGATAGAGGGCCATGAGACTTAGACCTGAGTGCAAAAATGGAGGCTCTTGCCCCTTCCAGAGCTGAGATATCGAAACTCAAAAATTCGGCCCGAAAAAAAAAACGACAGTGGTACCCCTTACGTTTTTTTTTTGGGCGAAAAATTAAGTTTCTCCAATCTTCCCAAAACTCTGGATTCTGATAGAGGGCCATGAGACTTAGACCTGAGTGCAAAAATGGAGGCTCTAGCCCCTTCCAGAGCTGAGATATCGAAACTCAAAAATTCGGCCCGAAAAAAAAACGACAGTGGTACCCCTTACGTTTTTTTTTTTTTGGGCGAAGAATTAAGTTTCTCCAATCTTCCCAAATTCTGATAGAGGGCCATGAGACTTAGACCTGAGTGCAAAAATGGAGGCTCTAGCCCCTTCCAGAGCTGAGATATCGAAACTCAAAAATTCGGCCCGAAAAAAAAACGACAGTGGTACCCCTTACGTTTTTTTTGGGCGAAAAATTAAGTTTCTCCAATCTTCCCAAAACTCTGGATTCTGATAGAGGGCCATGAGACTTAGACCTGAGTGCAAAAATGGAGGCTCTAGCCCCTTCCAGAGCTGAGATATCGAAACTCAAAAATTCGGCACGAAAAAAAAACGACAGTGGTACCCCTTACGTTTTTTTTTTGGGCGAAAAATTAAGTTTCTCCAATCTTCCCAAATTCTGATAGAGGGCCATGAGACTTAGACCTGAGTGCAAAAATGGAGGCTCTAGCCCCTTCCAGAGCTGAGATATCGAAACTCAAAAATTCGGCCCAAAAAAAAAAAACGACAGTGGTACCCCTTACGTTTTTTTTGGGGCGAAAAATTAAGTTTCTCCAATCTTCCCAAATTCTGATAGAGGGCCATGAGACTTAGACCTGAGTGCAAAAATGGAGGCTCTAGCCCCTTCCAGAGCTGAGATATCGAAACTCAAAAATTGGGCCCGAAAAAAAAAACGACAGTGGTACCCCTTACGTTTTTTTTTTGGGCGAAAAATTAAGTTTCTCCAATCTTCCCAAATTCTGATAGAGGGCCATGAGACTTAGACTTGAGTGCAAAAATGGAGGCTCTAGCCCCTTCCAGAGCTGAGATATCGAAACTCAAAAATTCGGCCCGAAAAAAAAACGACAGTGGTACCCCTTACGTTTTTTTTTTGGGGGCGAAAAATTAAGATTCTCCAATCTTCCCAAAACTCTGAATTCTGATAGAGGGCCATGAGACTTAGACCTGAGTGCAAAAATGGAGGCTCTAGCCCTTCCAGAGCTGAGATATCGAAACTCAAAAATTCGGCCCGAAAAAAAAACGACAGTGGTACCCCTTACGTTTTTTTTTGGGCGAAAAATTAAGTTTCTCCAATCTTCCCAAATTCTGATAGAGGGCCATGAGACTTAGACCTGAGTGCAAAAATGGAGGCTCTAGCCCCTTCCAGAGCTGAGATATCGAAACTCAAAAATTGGGCCCGAAAAAAAAAAAACGACAGTGGTACCCCTTACGTTTTTTTTTTGGGCGAAAAATTAAGTTTCTCCAATCTTCCCAAATTCTGATAGAGGGCCATGAGACTTAGACTTGAGTGCAAAAATGGAGGCTCTAGCCCCTTCCAGAGCTGAGATATCGAAACTCAAAAATTCGGCCCGAAAAAAAAACGACAGTGGTACCCCTTACGTTTTTTTTTTTGGGGTGAAAAATTAAGATTCTCCAATCTTCCCGAAACTCTGAATTCTGATAGAGGGCCATGAGACTTAGACCTGAGTGCAAAAATGGAGGCTCTAGCCCCTTCCAGAGCTGAGATATCGAAACTCAAAAATTCGGCCCAAAAAAAAAACGACAGTGGTACCCCTTACGTTTTTTTTGGGCGAAAAATTAAGTTTCTCCAATCTTCCCAAATTCTGATAGAGGGCCATGAGACTTAGACCTGAGTGCAAAAATGGAGGCTCTAGCCCCTTCCAGAGCTGAGATATCGAAACTCAAAAATTCGGCCCGAAAAAAAAACGACAGTGGTACCCCTTACGTTTTTTTTTGGGCGAAAAATTAAGTTTCTCCAATCTTCCCAAATTCTGATAGAGGGCCATGAGACTTAGACCTGAGTGCAAAAATGGAGGCTCTAGCCCCTTCCAGAGCTGAGATATCGAAACTCAAAAATTCGGCCCAAAAAAAAAAACGACAGTGGTACCCCTTACGTTTTTTTTTTGGGCGAAAAATTACGTTTCTCCAATCTTCCCAAATTCTGATAGAGGGCCATGAGACTTAGACCTGAGTGCAAAAATGGAGGCTCTAGCCCCTTCCAGAGCTGAGATATCGAAACTTAAAAAATTCGGCCCGAAAAAAAAACGACAGTGGTACCCCTTACGTTTTTTTTTTGGGCGAAAAATTAAGTTTCTCCAATCTTCCCAAATTCTGATAGAGGGCCATGAGACTTAGACCTGAGTGCAAAAATGGAGGCTCTAGCCCCTTCCAGAGCTGAGATATCGAAACTTAAAAAATTCGGCCCGAAAAAAAAACGACAGTGGTACCCCTTACGGTTTTTTTTTGGGCGAAAAATTAAGTTTCTCCAATCTTCCCAAATTCTGATAGAGGGCCATGAGACTTAGACCTGAGTGCAAAAATGGAGGCTCTAGCCCCTTCCAGAGCTGAGATATCGAAACTCAAAAATTCGGCCCGAAAAAAAAAACGACAGTGGTACCCCTTACGTTTTTTTTTTGGGCGAAAAATTAAGTTTCTCCAATCTTCCCAAATTCTGATAGAGGGCCATGAGACTTAGACCTGAGTGCAAAAATGGAGGCTCTAGCCCCTTCCAGAGCTGAGATATCGAAACTCAAAAATTCGGCCCGAAAAAAAAAACGACAGTGGTACCCCTTACGTTTTTTTTTTGGGCGAAAAATTAAGTTTCTCGAATCTTCCCAAATTCTGATAGAGGGCCATGAGACTTAGACCTGAGTGCAAAAATGGAGGCTCTAGCCCCTTCCAGAGCTGAGATATCGAAACTCAAAAATTCAGCACGAAAAAAAAACGACAGTGGTACCCCTTACGTTTTTTTTGGGGGTCGAAAAATTAAGTTTCTCCAATCTTCCCAAAACTCTGGATTCTGATAGAGGGCCATGAGACTTAGACCTGAGTGCAAAAATGGAGGCTCTAGCCCCTTCCAGAGCTGAGATATCGAAACTCAAAAATTCGGCCCAAAAAAAAAAACGACAGTGGTACCCCTTACGTTTTTTTTTGGGGCGAAAAATTAAGTTTCTCCAATCTTCCCAAATTCTGATAGAGGGCCATGAGACTTAGACCTGAGTGCAAAAATGGAGGCTCTAGCCCCTTCCAGAGCTGAGATATCGAAACTCAAAAATTCGGCCCGAAAAAAAAACGACAGTGGTACCCCTTACGGTTTTTTTTTGGGCGAAAAATTAAGTTTCTCCAATCTTCCCAAATTCTGATAGAGGGCCATGAGACTTAGACCTGAGTGCAAAAATGGAGGCTCTAGCCCCTTCCAGAGCTGAGATATCGAAACTCAAAAATTCGGCCCGAAAAAAAAACGACAGTGGTACCCCTTACGTTTTTTTTTTTTGGGCGAAAAATTAAGATTCTCCAATCTTCCCAAAACTCTGAATTCTGATAGAGGGCCATGAGACTTAGACCTGAGTGCAAAAATGGAGGCTCTAGCCCCTTCCAGAGCTGAGATATCGAAACTCAAAAATTCGGCCCGAAAAAAAAACGACAGTGGTACCCCTTAAGTTTTTTTTTTTGGGGCGAAAAATTAAGATTCTCCAATCTTCCCAAAACTCTGAATTCTGATAGAGGGCCATGAGACTTAGACCTGAGTGCAAAAATGGAGGCTCTAGCCCCTTCCAGAGCTGATATATCGAAACTCAAAAATTCGGCCCGAAAAAAAAAACGACAGTGGTACCCCTTACGTTTTTTTTTTGGGCGAAAAATTAAGTTTCTCCAATCTTCCCAAATTCTGATAGAGGGCCATGAGACTAGACCTGAGTGCAAAAATGGAGGCTCTAGCCCCTTCCAGAGCTGAGATATCGAAACTCAAAAATTCGGCCCGAAAAAAAAAACGACAGTGGTACCCCTTACGTTTTTTTTTGGGCGAAAAATTAAGTTTCTCCAATCTTCCCAAATTCTGATAGAGGGCCATGAGACTTAGACCTGAGTGCAAAAATGGAGGCTCTAGCCCCTTCCAGAGCTGAGATATCGAAACTCAAAAATTCGGCCCAAAAAAAAAAAACGACAGTGGTACCCCTTACGTTTTTTTTTTGGGCGAAAAATTAAGTTTCTCCAATCTTCCCAAATTCTGATAGAGGGCCATGAGACTTAGACCTGAGTGCAAAAATGGAGGCTCTAGCCCCTTCCAGAGCTGAGATATCGAAACTCAAAAATTCGGCCCGAAAAAAAAACGACAGTGGTACCCCTTACTGTTTTTTTTTGGGCGAAAAATTAAGTTTCTCCAATCTTCCCAAATTCTGATAGAGGGCCATGAGACTTAGACCTGAGTGCAAAAATGGAGGCTCTAGCCCCTTCCAGAGCTGAGATATCGAAACTCAAAAATTCGGCCCGAAAAAAAAACGACAGTGGTACCCCTTACGTTTTTTTTTTTGGGGCGAAAAATTAAGATTCTCCAATCTTCCCAAAACTCTGAATTCTGATAGAGGGCCATGAGACTTAGACCTGAGTGCAAAAATGGAGGCTCTAGCCCCTTCCAGAGCTGAGATATCGAAACTCAAAAATTGGGCCCGAAAAAAAAACGACAGTGGTACCCCTTACGTTTTTTTTTTTGGGGCGAAAAATTAAGATTCTCCAATCTTCCCAAAACTCTGAATTCTGATAGAGGGCCATGAGACTTAGACCTGAGTGCAAAAATGGAGGCTCTAGCCCCTTCCAGAGCTGAGATATCGAAACTCAAAAATTCGGCCCGAAAAAAAAAACGACAGTGGTACCCCTTACGTTTTTTTTTTTTGGGCGAAAAATTAAGTTTCTCCAATCTTCCCAAATTCTGATAGAGGGCCATGAGACTTAGACCTGAGTGCAAAAATGGAGGCTCTAGCCCCTTCCAGAGCTGAGATATCGAAACTCAAAAATTCGGCCCGAAAAAAAAACGACAGTGGTACCCCTTACGTTTTTTTTTGGGCGAAAAATTAAGTTTCTCCAATCTTCCCAAATTCTGATAGAGGGCCATGAGACTTAGACCTGAGTGCAAAAATGGAGGCTCTAGCCCCTTCCAGAGCTGAGATATCGAAACTCAAAAATTCGGCCCAAAAAAAAAAAACGACAGTGGTACCCCTTACGGTTTTTTTTGGGTTAAAAATTAAGTTTCTCCAATCTTCCCAAATTCTGATAGAGGGCCATGAGACTTAGACCTGAGTGCAAAAATGGAGGCTCTAGCCCCTTCCAGAGCTGAGATATCGAAACTCAAAAATTCGGCCCGAAAAAAAAAACGACAGTGGTACCCCTTACGTTTTTTTTTGGGCGAAAAATTAAGTTTCTCCAATCTTCCCAAATTCTGATAGAGGGCCATGAGACTTAGACCTGAGTGCAAAAATGGAGGCTCTAGCCCCTTCCAGAGCTGAGATATCGAAACTCAAAAATTGGGCCCGAAAAAAAAAACGACAGTGGTACCCCTTACGTTTTTTTTTTGGGCGAAAAATTAAGTTTCTCCAATCTTCCAAAATTCTGATAGAGGGCCATGAGACTTAGACCTGAGTGCAAAAATGGAGGCTCTAGCCCCTTCCAGAGCTGAGATATCGAAAATCAAAAATTGGGCCCGAAAAAAAAACGACAGTGGTACCCCTTACGTTTTTTTTTTTGGGGGGGCGAAAAATTAAGTTTCTCCAATCTTCCCAAATTCTGATAGAGGGCCATGAGACTTAGACCTGAGTGCAAAAATGGAGGCTCTAGCCCCTTCCAGAGCTGAGATATCGAAACTTAAAAAATTCGGCCCGAAAAAAAAAACGACAGTGGTACCCCTTACGTTTTTTTTTTGGGCGAAAAATTAAGTTTCTCCAATCTTCCCAAATTCTGATAGAGGGCCATGAGACTTAGACCTGAGTGCAAAAATGGAGGCTCTAGCCCCTTCCAGAGCTGAGATATCGAAACTCAAAAATTCGGCCCGAAAAAAAACGACAGTGGTACCCCTTACGTTTTTTTTTTGGGCGAAAAATTAAGATTCTCCAATCTTCCCAAATTCTGATAGAGGGCCATGAGACTTAGACCTGAGTGCAAAAATGGAGGCTCTAGCCCCTTCCAGAGCTGAGATATCGAAACTCAAAAATTCGGCCCGAAAAAAAAAACGACAGTGGTACCCCTTACGTTTTTTTTTGGGCGAAAAATTAAGTTTCTCCAATCTTCCCAAATTCTGATAGAGGGCCATGAGACTTAGACCTGAGTGCAAAAATGGAGGCTCTAGCCCCTTCCAGAGCTGAGATATCGAAACTCAAAAATTGGGCCCGAAAAAAAAAACGACAGTGGTACCCCTTACGTTTTTTTTTTGGGCGAAAAATTAAGTTTCTCCAATCTTCCAAAATTCTGATAGAGGGCCATGAGACTTAGACCTGAGTGCAAAAATGGAGGCTCTAGCCCCTTCCAGAGCTGAGATATCGAAAATCAAAAATTGGGCCCGAAAAAAAAACGACAGTGGTACCCCTTACGTTTTTTTTTTTTGGGGGGCGAAAAATTAAGTTTCTCCAATCTTCCCAAATTCTGATAGAGGGCCATGAGACTTAGACCTGAGTGCAAAAATTGAGGCTCTAGCCCCTTCCAGAGCTGAGATATCGAAACTCAAAAATTCGGCCCGAAAAAAAAACGACAGTGGTACCCCTTACGTTTTTTTTTTTGGGGCGAAAAATTAAGATTCTCCAATCTTCCCAAAACTCTGGATTCTGATAGAGGGCCATGAGACTTAGACCTGAGTGCAAAAATGGAGGCTCTAGCCCCTTCCAGAGCTGAGATATCGAAACTCAAAAATTCGGCCCGAAAAAAAAAAACGACAGTGGTACCCCTTACGTTTTTTTTTGGGGCGAAAAATTAAGTTTCTCCAATCTTCCCAAATTCTGATAGAGGGCCATGAGACTTAGACCTGAGTGCAAAAATGGAGGCTCTAGCCCCTTCCAGAGCTGAGATATCGAAAATCAAAAATTGGGCCCGAAAAAAAAACGACAGTGGTACCCCTTACGTTTTTTTTTTTGGGGGGGCGAAAAATTAAGTTTCTCCAATCTTCCCAAATTCTGATAGAGGGCCATGAGACTTAGACCTGAGTGCAAAAATTGAGGCTCTAGCCCCTTCCAGAGCTGAGATATCGAAACTCAAAAATTCGGCCCGAAAAAAAAACGACAGTGGTACCCCTTACGTTTTTTTTTTTTGGGGCGAAAAATTAAGATTCTCCAATCTTCCCAAAACTCTGGATTCTGATAGAGGGCCATGAGACTTAGACCTGAGTGCAAAAATGGAGGCTCTAGCCCCTTCCAGAGCTGAGATATCGAAACTCAAAAATTCGGCCCGAAAAAAAAAAACGACAGTGGTACCCCTTACGTTTTTTTTTTGGGGCGAAAAATTAAGTTTCTCCAATCTTCCCAAATTCTGATAGAGGGCCATGAGACTTAGACCTGAGTGCAAAAATGGAGGCTCTAGCCCCTTCCACAGCTGAGATATCGAAACTCAAAAATTCAGCCCGAAAAAAAAAACGACAGTGGTACCCCTTACGTTTTTTTTTTGGGCGAAAAATTAAGTTTCTCCAATCTTCCCAAATTCTGATAGAGGGCCATGAGACTTAGACCTGAGTGCAAAAATGGAGGCTCTTGCCCCTTCCAGAGCTGAGATATCGAAACTCAAAAATTCGGCCCGAAAAAAAAAACGACAGTGGTACCCCTTACGTTTTTTTTTGGGCGAAAAATTAAGTTTCTCCAATCTTCCCAAAACTCTGGATTCTGATAGAGGGCCATGAGACTTAGACCTGAGTGCAAAAATGGAGGCTCTAGCCCCTTCCAGAGCTGAGATATCGAAACTCAAAAATTCGGCCCGAAAAAAAAACGACAGTGGTACCCCTTACGTTTTTTTTTGGGCGAAAAATTAAGTTTCTCCAATCTTCCCAAATTCTGATAGAGGGCCATGAGACTTGGACCTGAGTGCAAAAATGGAGGCTCTAGCCCCTTCCAGAGCTGAGATATCGAAACTCAAAAATTCGGCCCCAAAAAAAAAAACGACAGTGGTACCCCTTACGTTTTTTTTTGGGGCGAAAAATTAAGTTTCTCCAATCTTCCCAAATTCTGATAGAGGGCCATGAGACTTAGACCTGAGTGCAAAAATGGAGGCTCTAGCCCCTTCCAGAGCTGAGATATCGAAACTCAAAAATTCAGCCCGAAAAAAAAAACGACAGTGGTACCCCTTACGTTTTTTTTTTTGGGGCGAAAAATTAAGTTTCTCCAATCTTCCCAAATTCTGATAGAGGGCCATGAGACTTAGACCTGAGTGCAAAAATGGAGGCTCTAGCCCCTTCCAGAGCTGAGATATCGAAACTAAAAAATTCGGCCCGAAAAAAAAAACGACAGTGGTACCCCTTACGTTTTTTTTTTTGGGGCGAAAAATTAAGTTTCTCCAATCTTCCCAAAATCTGATAGAGGGCCATGACACTTAGACCTGAGTGCAAAAATGGAGGCTCTAGCCCCTTCCAGAGCTGAGATATCGAAACTCAAAAATTCGGCCCGAAAAAAAAACGTCAGTGGTACCCCTTACGTTTTTTTTTTTTGGGCGAAAAATTACGTTTCTCCAATCTTCCCAAAACTCTGGATTCTGATAGAGGGCCATGAGACTTAGACCTGAGTGCAAAAATGGAGGCTCTAGCCCCTTCCAGAGCTGAGATATCGAAACTCAAAAATTCGGCCCGAAAAAAAAACGACAGTGGTACCCCTTACGTTTTTTTTTTTGGGCGAAAAATTAAGTTTCTCCAATCTTCCCAAATTCTGATAGAGGGCCATGAGTCTTAGACCTGAGTGCAAAAATGGAGGCTCTAGCCCCTTCCAGAGCTGAGATATCGAAACTCAAAAATTCGGCCCGAAAAAAAAACGACAGTGGTACCCCTTACGTTTTTTTTTTGGGCGAAAAATTAAGTTTCTCCAATCTTCCCAAATTCTGATAGAGGGCCATGAGACTTAGACCTGAGTGCAAAAATGGAGGCTCTAGCCCCTTCCAGAGCTGAGATATCGAAACTCAAAAATTCGGCCCGAAAAAAAAACGACAGTGGTACCCCTTACGTTTTTTTTTTTTTTGGGCGAAGAATTAAGTTTCTCCACTCTTCCCAAATTCTGATAGAGGGCCATGAGACTTAGACCTGAGTGCAAAAATGGAGGCTCTAGCCCCTTCCAGAGCTGAGATATCGAAACTCAAAAATTCGGCCCGAAAAAAAAACGACAGTGGTACCCCTTACGTTTTTTTTGGGCGAAAAATTAAGTTTCTCCAATCTTCCCAAAACTCTGGATTCTGATAGAGGGCCATGAGACTTAGACCTGAGTGCAAAAATGGAGGCTCTAGCCCCTTCCAGAGCTGAGATATCGAAACTCAAAAATTCGGCACGAAAAAAAAACGACAGTGGTACCCCTTACGTTTTTTTTTTGGGCGAAAAATTAAGTTTCTCCAATCTTCCCAAATTCTGATAGAGGGCCATGAGACTTAGACCTGAGTGCAAAAATGGAGGCTCTAGCCCCTTCCAGAGCTGAGATATCGAAACTCAAAAATTCGGCCCAAAAAAAAAAAACGACAGTGGTACCCCTTACGTTTTTTTTGGGGCGAAAAATTAAGTTTCTCCAATCTTCCCAAATTCTGATAGAGGGCCATGAGACTTAGACCTGAGTGCAAAAATGGAGGCTCTAGCCCCTTCCAGAGCTGAGATATCGAAACTCAAAAATTGGGCCCGAAAAAAAAAACGACAGTGGTACCCCTTACGTTTTTTTTTTGGGCGAAAAATTAAGTTTCTCCAATCTTCCCAAATTCTGATAGAGGGCCATGAGACTTAGACTTGAGTGCAAAAATGGAGGCTCTAGCCCCTTCCAGAGCTGAGATATCGAAACTCAAAAATTCGGCCCGAAAAAAAAACGACAGTGGTACCCCTTACGTTTTTTTTTTTGGGGCGAAAAATTAAGATTCTCCAATCTTCCCAAAACTCTGAATTCTGATAGAGGGCCATGAGACTTAGACCTGAGTGCAAAAATGGAGGCTCTAGCCCTTCCAGAGCTGAGATATCGAAACTCAAAAATTCGGCCCGAAAAAAAAACGACAGTGGTACCCCTTACGTTTTTTTTTGGGCGAAAAATTAAGTTTCTCCAATCTTCCCAAATTCTGATAGAGGGCCATGAGACTTAGACCTGAGTGCAAAAATGGAGGCTCTAGCCCCTTCCAGAGCTGAGATATCGAAACTCAAAAATTGGGCCCGAAAAAAAAAAAACGACAGTGGTACCCCTTACGTTTTTTTTTTGGGCGAAAAATTAAGTTTCTCCAATCTTCCCAAATTCTGATAGAGGGCCATGAGACTTAGACTTGAGTGCAAAAATGGAGGCTCTAGCCCCTTCCAGAGCTGAGATATCGAAACTCAAAAATTCGGCCCGAAAAAAAAACGACAGTGGTACCCCTTACGTTTTTTTTTTTTGGGGTGAAAAATTAAGATTCTCCAATCTTCCCGAAACTCTGAATTCTGATAGAGGGCCATGAGACTTAGACCTGAGTGCAAAAATGGAGGCTCTAGCCCCTTCCAGAGCTGAGATATCGAAACTCAAAAATTCGGCCCAAAAAAAAAACGACAGTGGTACCCCTTACGTTTTTTTTGGGCGAAAAATTAAGTTTCTCCAATCTTCCCAAATTCTGATAGAGGGCCATGAGACTTAGACCTGAGTGCAAAAATGGAGGCTCTAGCCCCTTCCAGAGCTGAGATATCGAAACTCAAAAATTCGGCCCGAAAAAAAAAACGACAGTGGTACCCCTTACGTTTTTTTTTGGGCGAAAAATTAAGTTTCTCCAATCTTCCCAAATTCTGATAGAGGGCCATGAGACTTAGACCTGAGTGCAAAAATGGAGGCTCTAGCCCCTTCCAGAGCTGAGATATCGAAACTCAAAAATTCGGCCCAAAAAAAAAAACGACAGTGGTACCCCTTACGTTTTTTTTTTTGGGCGAAAAATTACGTTTCTCCAATCTTCCCAAATTCTGATAGAGGGCCATGAGACTTAGACCTGAGTGCAAAAATGGAGGCTCTAGCCCCTTCCAGAGCTGAGATATCGAAACTTAAAAAATTCGGCCCGAAAAAAAAACGACAGTGGTACCCCTTACGTTTTTTTTTTGGGCGAAAAATTAAGTTTCTCCAATCTTCCCAAATTCTGATAGAGGGCCATGAGACTTAGACCTGAGTGCAAAAATGGAGGCTCTAGCCCCTTCCAGAGCTGAGATATCGAAACTTAAAAAATTCGGCCCGAAAAAAAAACGACAGTGGTACCCCTTACGGTTTTTTTTTGGGCGAAAAATTAAGTTTCTCCAATCTTCCCAAATTCTGATAGAGGGCCATGAGACTTAGACCTGAGTGCAAAAATGGAGGCTCTAGCCCCTTCCAGAGCTGAGATATCGAAACTCAAAAATTCGGCCCGAAAAAAAAAACGACAGTGGTACCCCTTACGTTTTTTTTTTGGGCGAAAAATTAAGTTTCTCCAATCTTCCCAAATTCTGATAGAGGGCCATGAGACTTAGACCTGAGTGCAAAAATGGAGGCTCTAGCCCCTTCCAGAGCTGAGATATCGAAACTCAAAAATTCGGCCCGAAAAAAAAAACGACAGTGGTACCCCTTACGTTTTTTTTTTGGGCGAAAAATTAAGTTTCTCGAATCTTCCCAAATTCTGATAGAGGGCCATGAGACTTAGACCTGAGTGCAAAAATGGAGGCTCTAGCCCCTTCCAGAGCTGAGATATCGAAACTCAAAAATTCAGCACGAAAAAAAAACGACAGTGGTACCCCTTACGTTTTTTTTGGGGGGTCGAAAAATTAAGTTTCTCCAATCTTCCCAAAACTCTGGATTCTGATAGAGGGCCATGAGACTTAGACCTGAGTGCAAAAATGGAGGCTCTAGCCCCTTCCAGAGCTGAGATATCGAAACTCAAAAATTCGGCCCAAAAAAAAAACGACAGTGGTACCCCTTACGTTTTTTTTTGGGGCGAAAAATTAAGTTTCTCCAATCTTCCCAAATTCTGATAGAGGGCCATGAGACTTAGACCTGAGTGCAAAAATGGAGGCTCTAGCCCCTTCCAGAGCTGAGATATCGAAACTCAAAAATTCGGCCCGAAAAAAAAACGACAGTGGTACCCCTTACGGTTTTTTTTTGGGCGAAAAATTAAGTTTCTCCAATCTTCCCAAATTCTGATAGAGGGCCATGAGACTTAGACCTGAGTGCAAAAATGGAGGCTCTAGCCCCTTCCAGAGCTGAGATATCGAAACTCAAAAATTCGGCCCGAAAAAAAAACGACAGTGGTACCCCTTACGTTTTTTTTTTTGGGCGAAAAATTAAGATTCTCCAATCTTCCCAAAACTCTGAATTCTGATAGAGGGCCATGAGACTTAGACCTGAGTGCAAAAATGGAGGCTCTAGCCCCTTCCAGAGCTGAGATATCGAAACTCAAAAATTCGGCCCGAAAAAAAAACGACAGTGGTACCCCTTAAGTTTTTTTTTTTGGGGCGAAAAATTAAGATTCTCCAATCTTCCCAAAACTCTGAATTCTGATAGAGGGCCATGAGACTTAGACCTGAGTGCAAAAATGGAGGCTCTAGCCCCTTCCAGAGCTGAGATATCGAAACTCAAAAATTCGGCCCGGAAAAAAAAACGACAGTGGTTCCCCTTACGTTTTTTTTTTGGGCGAAAAATTAAGTTTCTCCAATCTTCCCAAATTCTGATAGAGGGCCATGAGACTAGACCTGAGTGCAAAAATGGAGGCTCTAGCCCCTTCCAGAGCTGAGATATCGAAACTCAAAAATTCGGCCCGAAAAAAAAAACGACAGTGGTACCCCTTACGTTTTTTTTTGGGCGAAAAATTAAGTTTCTCCAATCTTCCCAAATTCTGATAGAGGGCCATGAGACTTAGACCTGAGTGCAAAAATGGAGGCTCTAGCCCCTTCCAGAGCTGAGATATCGAAACTCAAAAATTCGGCCCAAAAAAAAAAAACGACAGTGGTACCCCTTACGTTTTTTTTTTGGGCGAAAAATTAAGTTTCTCCAATCTTCCCAAATTCTGATAGAGGGCCATGAGACTTAGACCTGAGTGCAAAAATGGAGGCTCTAGCCCCTTCCAGAGCTGAGATATCGAAACTCAAAAATTCGGCCCGAAAAAAAAACGACAGTGGTACCCCTTACTGTTTTTTTTTTGGGCGAAAAATTAAGTTTCTCCAATCTTCCCAAATTCTGATAGAGGGCCATGAGACTTAGACCTGAGTGCAAAAATGGAGGCTCTAGCCCCTTCCAGAGCTGAGATATCGAAACTCAAAAATTCGGCCCGAAAAAAAAACGACAGTGGTACCCCTTACGTTTTTTTTTTTGGGGCGAAAAATTAAGATTCTCCAATCTTCCCAAAACTCTGAATTCTGATAGAGGGCCATGAGACTTAGACCTGAGTGCAAAAATGGAGGCTCTAGCCCCTTCCAGAGCTGAGATATCGAAACTCAAAAATTGGGCCCGAAAAAAAAACGACAGTGGTACCCCTTACGTTTTTTTTTTGGGGCGAAAAATTAAGATTCTCCAATCTTCCCAAAACTCTGAATTCTGATAGAGGGCCATGAGACTTAGACCTGAGTGCAAAAATGGAGGCTCTAGCCCCTTCCAGAGCTGAGATATCGAAACTCAAAAATTCGGCCCGAAAAAAAAAACGACAGTGGTACCCCTTACGTTTTTTTTTTTTGGGCGAAAAATTAAGTTTCTCCAATCTTCCCAAATTCTGATAGAGGGCCATGAGACTTAGACCTGAGTGCAAAAATGGAGGCTCTAGCCCCTTCCAGAGCTGAGATATCGAAACTCAAAAATTCGGCCCGAAAAAAAAACGACAGTGGTACCCCTTACGTTTTTTTTTGGGCGAAAAATTAAGTTTCTCCAATCTTCCCAAATTCTGATAGAGGGCCATGAGACTTAGACCTGAGTGCAAAAATGGAGGCTCTAGCCCCTTCCAGAGCTGAGATATCGAAACTCAAAAATTCGGCCCAAAAAAAAAAACGACAGTGGTACCCCTTACGTTTTTTTTGGGTGAAAAATTAAGTTTCTCCAATCTTCCCAAATTCTGATAGAGGGCCATGAGACTTAGACCTGAGTGCAAAAATGGAGGCTCTAGCCCCTTCCAGAGCTGAGATATCGAAACTTAAAAAATTCGGCCCGAAAAAAAAAACGACAGTGGTACCCCTTACGTTTTTTTTTTGGGCGAAAAATTAAGTTTCTCCAATCTTCCCAAATTCTGATAGAGGGCCATGAGACTTAGACCTGAGTGCAAAAATGGAGGCTCTAGCCCCTTCCAGAGCTGAGATATCGAAACTCAAAAATTCGGCCCGAAAAAAAACGACAGTGGTACCCCTTACGTTTTTTTTTTGGGCGAAAAATTAAGTTTCTCCAATCTTCCCAAATTCTGATAGAGGGCCATGAGACTTAGACCTGAGTGCAAAAATGGAGGCTCTAGCCCCTTCCAGAGCTGAGATATCGAAACTCAAAAATTCGGCCCGAAAAAAAAAACGACAGTGGTACCCCTTACGTTTTTTTTTGGGCGAAAAATTAAGTTTCTCCAATCTTCCCAAATTCTGATAGAGGGCCATGAGACTTAGACCTGAGTGCAAAAATGGAGGCTCTAGCCCCTTCCAGAGCTGAGATATCGAAACTCAAAAATTGGGCCCGAAAAAAAAAACGACAGTGGTACCCCTTACGTTTTTTTTTTTGGGCGAAAAATTAAGTTTCTCCAATCTTCCAAAATTCTGATAGAGGGCCATGAGACTTAGACCTGAGTGCAAAAATGGAGGCTCTAGCCCCTTCCAGAGCTGAGATATCGAAAATCAAAAATTGGGCCCGAAAAAAAAACGACAGTGGTACCCCTTACGTTTTTTTTTTTTGGGGGGCGAAAAATTAAGTTTCTCCAATCTTCCCAAATTCTGATAGAGGGCCATGAGACTTAGACCTGAGTGCAAAAATTGAGGCTCTAGCCCCTTCCAGAGCTGAGATATCGAAACTCAAAAATTCGGCCCGAAAAAAAAACGACAGTGGTACCCCTTACGTTTTTTTTTTTGGGGCGAAAAATTAAGATTCTCCAATCTTCCCAAAACTCTGGATTCTGATAGAGGGCCATGAGACTTAGACCTGAGTGCAAAAATGGAGGCTCTAGCCCCTTCCAGAGCTGAGATATCGAAACTCAAAAATTCGGCCCGAAAAAAAAACGACAGTGTTACCCCTTACGTTTTTTTTTTTTTTTTGGGCGAAAAATTAAGTTTCTCCAATCTTCCCAAATTCTGATAGAGGGCCATGAGACTTAGACCTGAGTGCAAAAATGGAGGCTCTAGCCCCTTCCAGAGCTGAGATATCGAAACTCAAAAATTCGGCCCGAAAAAAAAACGACAGTGGTACCCCTTACGTTTATTTTTTTGGGCGAAAAATTAAGTTTCTCCAATCTTCCCAAATTCTGATAGAGGGCCATGAGACTTAGACCTGAGTGCAAAAAGGGAGGCTCTAGCCCCTTCCAGAGCTGAGATATCGAAACTCAAAAATTCGGCCCGAAAAAAAAACGACAGTGGTACCCCTTACGGTTTTTTTTTTGGGCGAAAAATTAAGTTTCTCCAATCTTCCCAAATTCTGATAGAGGGCCATGAGACTTAGACCTGAGTCCAAAAATGGAGGCTCTAGCCCCTTCCAGAGCTGAGATAACGAAACTCAAAAATTCGGCCCGAAAAAAAAACGACAGTGGTACCCCTTACGTTTTTTTTTTGGGCGAAAAATTAAGTTTCTCCAATCTTCCCAAATTCTGATAGAGGGCCATGAGACTTAGACCTGAGTGCAAAAATGGAGGCACTAGCCCCTTCCAGAGCTGAGATATCAAAACTCAAAAATTCGTCCCGAAAAAAAAACGACAGTGGTACCCATTACGTTTTTTTTTTGGGCGAAAAATTAAGTTTCTCCAATCTTCCCAAATTCTGATAGAGGGCCATGAGACTTAGACCTGAGTGCAAAAATGGAGGCTCTAGCCCCTTCCAGAGCTGAGATATCGAAACTCAAAAATTCGGCCAGAAAAAAAAAACGACAGTGGTACCCCTTACGGTTTTTTTGGGGGCGAAAAATTAAGTTTCTCCAATCTTCCCAAAACTCTGGATTCTGATAGAGGGCCATGAGACTTAGACCTGAGTGCAAAAATGGAGGCTCTAGCCCCTTCCAGAGCTGAGATATCGAAACTCAAAAATTCGGCCCGAAAAAAAAACGACAGTGGTACCCCTTACGTTTTTTTTATTGGGGGCGAAAAATTAAGTTTCTCCAATCTTCCCAAAACTCTGGATTCTGATAGAGGGCCGTGAGACTTAGACCTGAGTGCAAAAATGGAGGCTCTAGCCCCTTCCAGAGCTGAGATATCAAAACTCAAAAATTTGTCCCGAAAAAAAAAACGACAGTGGTACCCATTACGTTTTTTTTGGGGGCGAAAAATTAAGTTTCTCCAATCTTCCCAAATTCTGATAGAGGGCCATGAGACTTAGACCTGATTGCAAAAATGGAGGCTCTAGCCCCTTCCAGAGCTAAGATATCGAAACTCAAAAATTTGGCCAGAAAAAAAAACGACAGTGGTACCCCTTACGGTTTTTTTTGGGGCGAAAAATTAAGTTTCTCCAATCTTCCCAAATTCTGATAGAGGGCCATGAGACTTAGACCTGAGTGCAAAAATGGAGGCTCTAGCCCCTTCCAGAGCTGAGATATCGAAACTCAAAAATTCGGCCCGAAAAAAAAAAACGACAGTGGTACCCCTTACGTTTTTTTTATTGGGGGCGAAAAATTAAGTTTCTCCAATCTTCCCAAAACTCTGGATTCTGATAGAGGGCCGTGAGACTTAGACCTGAGTGCAAAAATGGAGGCTCTAGCCCCTTCCAGAGCTGAGATATCGAAACTCAAAAATTCGGCCCGAAAAAAAAAAACGACAGTGGTACCCCTTACGTTTTTTTTTTTGGGCGAAAAATTAAGTTTCTCCAATCTTCCCAAATTCTGATAGAGGGCCATGAGACTTAGATCTGAGTGCAAAAATGGAGGCTCTAGCCCCTTCCAGAGCTGAGATATCGAAACTCAAAAATTCGGCCCGAAAAAAAAAAACGACAGTGGTACCCCTTACGTTTTTTTTTTTGGGCGAAAAATTAAGTTTCTCCAATCTTCCCAAATTCTGATAGAGGGCCATGAGACTTAGACCTGAGTGCAAAAATGGAGGCTCTAGCCCCTTCCAGAGCTGAGATATCGAAACTCAAAAATTGGGCCCGAAAAAAAAAAAAACGACAGTGGTACCCCTTACGTTTTTTTTTGGGGCGAAAAATTAAGTTTCTCCAATCTTCCCAAATTCTGATAGAGGGCCATGAGACTTAGACTTGAGTGCAAAAATGGAGGCTCTAGCCCCTTCCAGAGCTGAGATATCGAAACTCAAAAATTCGGCCCGAAAAAAAAACGACAGTGGTACCCCTTACGTTTTTTTTTTTGGGGTGAAAAATTAAGATTCTCCAATCTTCCCGAAACTCTGAATTCTGATAGAGGGCCATGAGACTTAGACCTGAGTGCAAAAATGGAGGCTCTAGCCCCTTCCAGAGCTGAGATATCGAAACTCAAAAATTCGGCCCAAAAAAAAAACGACAGTGGTACCCCTTACGTTTTTTTTGGGCGAAAAATTAAGTTTCTCCAATCTTCCCAAATTCTGATAGAGGGCCATGAGACTTAGACCTGAGTGCAAAAATGGAGGCTCTAGCCCCTTCCAGAGCTGAGATATCGAAACTCAAAAATTCGGCCCGAAAAAAAAACGACAGTGGTACCCCTTACGTTTTTTTTTGGGCGAAAAATTAAGTTTCTCCAATCTTCCCAAATTCTGATAGAGGGCCATGAGACTTAGACCTGAGTGCAAAAATGGAGGCTCTAGCCCCTTCCAGAGCTGAGATATCGAAACTCAAAAATTCGGCCCAAAAAAAAAAACGACAGTGGTACCCCTTACGTTTTTTTTTTGGGCGAAAAATTACGTTTCTCCAATCTTCCCAAATTCTGATAGAGGGCCATGAGACTTAGACCTGAGTGCAAAAATGGAGGCTCTAGCCCCTTCCAGAGCTGAGATATCGAAACTTAAAAAATTCGGCCCGAAAAAAAAACGACAGTGGTACCCCTTACGTTTTTTTTTTGGGCGAAAAATTAAGTTTCTCCAATCTTCCCAAATTCTGATAGAGGGCCATGAGACTTAGACCTGAGTGCAAAAATGGAGGCTCTAGCCCCTTCCAGAGCTGAGATATCGAAACTTAAAAAATTCGGCCCGAAAAAAAAACGACAGTGGTACCCCTTACGGTTTTTTTTTGGGCGAAAAATTAAGTTTCTCCAATCTTCCCAAATTCTGATAGAGGGCCATGAGACTTAGACCTGAGTGCAAAAATGGAGGCTCTAGCCCCTTCCAGAGCTGAGATATCGAAACTCAAAAATTCGGCCCGAAAAAAAAAACGACAGTGGTACCCCTTACGTTTTTTTTTTGGGCGAAAAATTAAGTTTCTCCAATCTTCCCAAATTCTGATAGAGGGCCATGAGACTTAGACCTGAGTGCAAAAATGGAGGCTCTAGCCCCTTCCAGAGCTGAGATATCGAAACTCAAAAATTCGGCCCGAAAAAAAAAACGACAGTGGTACCCCTTACGTTTTTTTTTTGGGCGAAAAATTAAGTTTCTCGAATCTTCCCAAATTCTGATAGAGGGCCATGAGACTTAGACCTGAGTGCAAAAATGGAGGCTCTAGCCCCTTCCAGAGCTGAGATATCGAAACTCAAAAATTCAGCACGAAAAAAAAACGACAGTGGTACCCCTTACGTTTTTTTTGGGGGGTCGAAAAATTAAGTTTCTCCAATCTTCCCAAAACTCTGGATTCTGATAGAGGGCCATGAGACTTAGACCTGAGTGCAAAAATGGAGGCTCTAGCCCCTTCCAGAGCTGAGATATCGAAACTCAAAAATTCGGCCCAAAAAAAAAAACGACAGTGGTACCCCTTACGTTTTTTTTTGGGGCGAAAAATTAAGTTTCTCCAATCTTCCCAAATTCTGATAGAGGGCCATGAGACTTAGACCTGAGTGCAAAAATGGAGGCTCTAGCCCCTTCCAGAGCTGAGATATCGAAACTCAAAAATTCGGCCCGAAAAAAAAACGACAGTGGTACCCCTTACGGTTTTTTTTTGGGCGAAAAATTAAGTTTCTCCAATCTTCCCAAATTCTGATAGAGGGCCATGAGACTTAGACCTGAGTGCAAAAATGGAGGCTCTAGCCCCTTCCAGAGCTGAGATATCGAAACTCAAAAATTCGGCCCGAAAAAAAAACGACAGTGGTACCCCTTACGTTTTTTTTTTTGGGCGAAAAATTAAGATTCTCCAATCTTCCCAAAACTCTGAATTCTGATAGAGGGCCATGAGACTTAGACCTGAGTGCAAAAATGGAGGCTCTAGCCCCTTCCAGAGCTGAGATATCGAAACTCAAAAATTCGGCCCGAAAAAAAAACGACAGTGGTACCCCTTAAGTTTTTTTTTTTGGGGCGAAAAATTAAGATTCTCCAATCTTCCCAAAACTCTGAATTCTGATAGAGGGCCATGAGACTTAGACCTGAGTGCAAAAATGGAGGCTCTAGCCCCTTCCAGAGCTGAGATATCGAAACTCAAAAATTCGGCCCGAAAAAAAAAACGACAGTGGTACCCCTTACGTTTTTTTTTTGGGCGAAAAATTAAGTTTCTCCAATCTTCCCAAATTCTGATAGAGGGCCATGAGACTAGACCTGAGTGCAAAAATGGAGGCTCTAGCCCCTTCCAGAGCTGAGATATCGAAACTCAAAAATTCGGCCCAAAAAAAAAAAACGACAGTGGTACCCCTTACGTTTTTTTTTTGGGCGAAAAATTAAGTTTCTCCAATCTTCCCAAATTCTGATAGAGGGCCATGAGACTTAGACCTGAGTGCAAAAATGGAGGCTCTAGCCCCTTCCAGAGCTGAGATATCGAAACTCAAAAATTCGGCCCGAAAAAAAAACGACAGTGGTACCCCTTACTGTTTTTTTTTTGGGCGAAAAATTAAGTTTCTCCAATCTTCCCAAATTCTGATAGAGGGCCATGAGACTTAGACCTGAGTGCAAAAATGGAGGCTCTAGCCCCTTCCAGAGCTGAGATATCGAAACTCAAAAATTCGGCCCGAAAAAAAAAACGACAGTGGTACCCCTTACGTTTTTTTTTTGGGGGCGAAAAATTAAGATTCTCCAATCTTCCCAAAACTCTGAATTCTGATAGAGGGCCATGAGACTTAGACCTGAGTGCAAAAATGGAGGCTCTAGCCCCTTCCAGAGCTGAGATATCGAAACTCAAAAATTGGGCCCGAAAAAAAAACGACAGTGGTACCCCTTACGTTTTTTTTTTGGGGCGAAAAATTAAGATTCTCCAATCTTCCCAAAACTCTGAATTCTGATAGAGGGCCATGAGACTTAGACCTGAGTGCAAAAATGGAGGCTCTAGCCCCTTCCAGAGCTGAGATATCGAAACTCAAAAATTCGGCCCGAAAAAAAAAACGACAGTGGTACCCCTTACGTTTTTTTTTTTGGGCGAAAAATTAAGTTTCTCCAATCTTCCCAAATTCTGATAGAGGGCCATGAGACTTAGACCTGAGTGCAAAAATGGAGGCTCTAGCCCCTTCCAGAGCTGAGATATCGAAACTCAAAAATTCGGCCCGAAAAAAAAACGACAGTGGTACCCCTTACGTTTTTTTTTGGGCGAAAAATTAAGTTTCTCCAATCTTCCCAAATTCTGATAGAGGGCCATGAGACTTAGACCTGAGTGCAAAAATGGAGGCTCTAGCCCCTTCCAGAGCTGAGATATCGAAACTCAAAAATTCGGCCCAAAAAAAAAAAACGACAGTGGTACCCCTTACGTTTTTTTTTGGGTGAAAAATTAAGTTTCTCCAATCTTCCCAAATTCTGATAGAGGGCCATGAGACTTAGACCTGAGTGCAAAAATGGAGGCTCTAGCCCCTTCCAGAGCTGAGATATCGAAACTTAAAAAATTCGGCCCGAAAAAAAAAACGACAGTGGTACCCCTTACGTTTTTTTTTTGGGCGAAAAATTAAGTTTCTCCAATCTTCCCAAATTCTGATAGAGGGCCATGAGACTTAGACCTGAGTGCAAAAATGGAGGCTCTAGCCCCTTCCAGAGCTGAGATATCGAAACTCAAAAATTCGGCCCGAAAAAAAACGACAGTGGTACCCCTTACGTTTTTTTTTTGGGCGAAAAATTAAGATTCTCCAATCTTCCCAAATTCTGATAGAGGGCCATGAGACTTAGACCTGAGTGCAAAAATGGAGGCTCTAGCCCCTTCCAGAGCTGAGATATCGAAACTCAAAAATTCGGCCCGAAAAAAAAAACGACAGTGGTACCCCTTACGTTTTTTTTTGGGCGAAAAATTAAGTTTCTCCAATCTTCCCAAATTCTGATAGAGGGCCATGAGACTTAGACCTGAGTGCAAAAATGGAGGCTCTAGCCCCTTCCAGAGCTGAGATATCGAAACTCAAAAATTGGGCCCGAAAAAAAAAACGACAGTGGTACCCCTTACGTTTTTTTTTTTGGGCGAAAAATTAAGTTTCTCCAATCTTCCAAAATTCTGATAGAGGGCCATGAGACTTAGACCTGAGTGCAAAAATGGAGGCTCTAGCCCCTTCCAGAGCTGAGATATCGAAAATCAAAAATTGGGCCCGAAAAAAAAACGACAGTGGTACCCCTTACGTTTTTTTTTTTTGGGGGGCGAAAAATTAAGTTTCTCCAATCTTCCCAAATTCTGACAGAGGGCCATGAGACTTAGACCTGAGTGCAAAAATTGAGGCTCTAGCCCCTTCCAGAGCTGAGATATCGAAACTCAAAAATTCGGCCCGAAAAAAAAACGACAGTGGTACCCCTTACGTTTTTTTTTTTGGGGCGAAAAATTAAGATTCTCCAATCTTCCCAAAACTCTGGATTCTGATAGAGGGCCATGAGACTTAGACCTGAGTGCAAAAATGGAGGCTCTAGCCCCTTCCAGAGCTGAGATATCGAAACTCAAAAATTCGGCCCGAAAAAAAAACGACAGTGTTACCCCTTACGTTTTTTTTTTTTTTTTGGGCGAAAAATTAAGTTTCTCCAATCTTCCCAAATTCTGATAGAGGGCCATGAGACTTAGACCTGAGTGCAAAAATGGAGGCTCTAGCCCCTTCCAGAGCTGAGATATCGAAACTCAAAAATTCGGCCCGAAAAAAAAACGACAGTGGTACCCCTTACGTTTTTTTTTTTGGGCGAAAAATTAAGTTTCTCCAATCTTCCCAAATTCTGATAGAGGGCCATGAGACTTAGACCTGAGTGCAAAAAGGGAGGCTCTAGCCCCTTCCAGAGCTGAGATATCGAAACTCAAAAATTCGGCCCGAAAAAAAAACGACAGTGGTACCCCTTACGGTTTTTTTTTTGGGCGAAAAATTAAGTTTCTCCAATCTTCCCAAATTCTGATAGAGGGCCATGAGACTTAGACCTGAGTGCAAAAATGGAGGCTCTAGCCCCTTCCAGAGCTGAGATAACGAAACTCAAAAATTCGGCCCGAAAAAAAAACGACAGTGGTACCCCTTACGTTTTTTTTTTGGGCGAAAAATTAAGTTTCTCCAATCTTCCCAAATTCTGATAGAGGGCCATGAGACTTAGACCTGAGTGCAAAAATGGAGGCACTAGCCCCTTCCAGAGCTGAGATATCAAAACTCAAAAATTCGTCCCGAAAAAAAAACGACAGTGGTACCCATTACGTTTTTTTTTTGGGCGAAAAATTAAGTTTCTCCAATCTTCCCAAATTCTGATAGAGGGCCATGAGACTTAGACCTGAGTGCAAAAATGGAGGCTCTAGCCCCTTCCAGAGCTGAGATATCGAAACTCAAAAATTCGGCCAGAAAAAAAAAACGACAGTGGTACCCCTTACGGTTTTTTTGGGGGCGAAAAATTAAGTTTCTCCAATCTTCCCAAAACTCTGGATTCTGATAGAGGGCCATGAGACTTAGACCTGAGTGCAAAAATGGAGGCTCTAGCCCCTTCCAGAGCTGAGATATCGAAACTCAAAAATTCGGCCCGAAAAAAAAACGACAGTGGTACCCCTTACGTTTTTTTTATTGGGGGCGAAAAATTAAGTTTCTCCAATCTTCCCAAAACTCTGGATTCTGATAGAGGGCCGTGAGACTTAGACCTGAGTGCAAAAATGGAGGCTCTAGCCCCTTCCAGAGCTGAGATATCAAAACGCAAAAATTTGTCCCGAAAAAAAAAACGACAGTGGTACCCATTACGTTTTTTTTGGGGGCGAAAAATTAAGTTTCTCCAATCTTCCCAAATTCTGATAGAGGGCCATGAGACTTAGACCTGATTGCAAAAATGGAGGCTCTAGCCCCTTCCAGAGCTAAGATATCGAAACTCAAAAATTTGGCCAGAAAAAAAAACGACAGTGGTACCCCTTACGGTTTTTTTTGGGGCGAAAAATTAAGTTTCTCCAATCTTCCCAAATTCTGATAGAGGGCCATGAGACTTAGACCTGAGTGCAAAAATGGAGGCTCTAGCCCCTTCCAGAGCTGAGATATCGAAACTCAAAAATTCGGCCCGAAAAAAAAAAACGACAGTGGTACCCCTTACGTTTTTTTTATTGGGGGCGAAAAATTAAGTTTCTCCAATCTTCCCAAAACTCTGGATTCTGATAGAGGGCCGTGAGACTTAGACCTGAGTGCAAAAATGGAGGCTCTAGCCCCTTCCAGAGCTGAGATAACGAAACTCAAAAATTCGGCCCGAAAAAAAAACGACAGTGGTACCCCTTACGTTTTTTTTTTGGGCGAAAAATTAAGTTTCTCCAATCTTCCCAAATTCTGATAGAGGGCCATGAGACTTAGACCTGAGTGCAAAAATGGAGGCACTAGCCCCTTCCAGAGCTGAGATATCAAAACTCAAAAATTCGTCCCGAAAAAAAAACGACAGTGGTACCCATTACGTTTTTTTTTTGGGCGAAAAATTAAGTTTCTCCAATCTTCCCAAATTCTGATAGAGGGCCATGAGACTTAGACCTGAGTGCAAAAATGGAGGCTCTAGCCCCTTCCAGAGCTGAGATATCGAAACTCAAAAATTCGGCCAGAAAAAAAAAACGACAGTGGTACCCCTTACGGTTTTTTTGGGGGCGAAAAATTAAGTTTCTCCAATCTTCCCAAAACTCTGGATTCTGATAGAGGGCCATGAGACTTAGACCTGAGTGCAAAAATGGAGGCTCTAGCCCCTTCCAGAGCTGAGATATCGAAACTCAAAAATTCGGCCCGAAAAAAAAACGACAGTGGTACCCCTTACGTTTTTTTTATTGGGGGCGAAAAATTAAGTTTCTCCAATCTTCCCAAAACTCTGGATTCTGATAGAGGGCCGTGAGACTTAGACCTGAGTGCAAAAATGGAGGCTCTAGCCCCTTCCAGAGCTGAGATATCAAAACGCAAAAATTTGTCCCGAAAAAAAAAACGACAGTGGTACCCATTACGTTTTTTTTGGGGGCGAAAAATTAAGTTTCTCCAATCTTCCCAAATTCTGATAGAGGGCCATGAGACTTAGACCTGATTGCAAAAATGGAGGCTCTAGCCCCTTCCAGAGCTAAGATATCGAAACTCAAAAATTTGGCCAGAAAAAAAAACGACAGTGGTACCCCTTACGGTTTTTTTTGGGGCGAAAAATTAAGTTTCTCCAATCTTCCCAAATTCTGATAGAGGGCCATGAGACTTAGACCTGAGTGCAAAAATGGAGGCTCTAGCCCCTTCCAGAGCTGAGATATCGAAACTCAAAAATTCGGCCCGAAAAAAAAAAACGACAGTGGTACCCCTTACGTTTTTTTTATTGGGGGCGAAAAATTAAGTTTCTCCAATCTTCCCAAAACTCTGGATTCTGATAGAGGGCCGTGAGACTTAGACCTGAGTGCAAAAATGGAGGCTCTAGCCCCTTCCAGAGCTGAGATATCGAAACTCAAAAATTCGGCCCGAAAAAAAAAAACGACAGTGGTACCCCTTACGTTTTTTTTTTGGGGCGAAAAATTAAGTTTCTCCAATCTTCCCAAATTCTGATAGAGGGCCATGAGACTTAGATCTGAGTGCAAAAATGGAGGCTCTAGCCCCTTCCAGAGCTGAGATATCGAAACTCAAAAATTCGGCCCGAAAAAAAAAAACGACAGTGGTACCCCTTACGTTTTTTTTTTGGGCGAAAAATTAAGTTTCTCCAATCTTCCCAAATTCTGATAGAGGGCCATGAGACTTAGACCTGAGTGCAAAAATGGAGGCTCTAGCCCCTTCCAGAGCTGAGATATCGAAACTCAAAAATTCGGCCCGAAAAAAAAAACGACAGTGGTACCCCTTACGTTTTTTTTTGGGCGAAAAATTAAGTTTCTCCAATCTTCCCAAATTCTGATAGAGGGCCATGAGACTTAGACCTGAGTGCAAAAATGGAGGCTCTAGCCCCTTCCAGAGCTGAGATATCGAAACTCAAAAATTCGGCCCGAAAAAAAAAACGACAGTGGTACCCCTTACGTTTTTTTTTTGGGCGAAAAATTAAGTTTCTCCAATCTTCCCAAATTCTCATAGAGGGCCATGAGACTTAGACCTGAGTGCAAAAATGGAGGTTCTAGCCCCTTCCAGAGCTGAGATATCGAAACTCAAAAATTCGGCCCGAAAAAAAAAACGACAGTGGTACCCCTTACGTTTTTTTTTTTTGGGCGAAAAATTACGTTTCTCCAATCTTCCCAAATTCTGATAGAGGGCCATGAGACTTAGACCTGAGTGCAAAAATGGAGGCTCTAGCCCCGTCCAGAGCTGAGATATCGAAACTCAAAAATTCGGCCCGAAAAAAAAAACGACAGTGGTACCCCTTACGTTTTTTTTTTTGGGGCGAAAAATTAAGATTCTCCAATCTTCCCAAAACTCTGGATTCTGATAGAGGGCCATGAGACTTAGACCTGAGTGCAAAAATGGAGGCTCTAGCCCCTTCCAGAGCTGAGATATCGAAACTCAAAAATTCGGTCCGAAAAAAAAACGACAGTGGTACCCCTTACGTTTTTTTTTTTTTGGGGCGAAAAATTAAGATTTGGGAAACTTAATTTTTCGCCCAAAAAAAAAAACGTAAGGGGTAACACTGTCGTTTTTTTTTTCTGGTCGAAATTTTGATTTTCGATATCTCAGCTCTGGAAGGGTCTAGAGCCTCCATTGTTGCACTCAGGTCTAAGTCTCATGGCCCTCTATCAGAATCCAGAGTTTTGAGAAGATTTGGGAAACTTAATTTTTCAGGTTCTTAACTTAGTGTGACTTTAGTTTATCGCAGTTCCAAGTTTAGATATAAAGCCAGAATAGTTTTTTCACAGAAAAAACAAGCTTCCATAAATTTGACACTAATTTAAAATTGTGACACTAATTGGTGACCGTAGGATTGGGATCAGGTTGGACTAGTTCAAAACAGTGCCTAGGGTCACAGAATTCGGGGCATCACCGACAAAATGTCAGAAGTGGCGAAACGCGATAAAAGTAAAGGTACGGTGCGGACCGGCCCATTTTGAGCACTGTCTCAAATCTCAAATGCAAATAAAGTCTCAAATACACACATACTGTAAACCACTGCACTGTTTTTAAACTGTCTCAGTGAAACCATAGATTGAGAAGATTGTCATTTAGGACAGAGCTAAAACTACAACCAAAAGCAAGAGCATCGCTAAAAACAATTAAGGTAAATTAATTTACATTCAGATAGAACATTTTGATTACGTAAAGTAAAGTAATGTTTAACGTATTAGATGATGCACAGATATCATTGATAAACCTTTTCATTTTATGGAGTCAGATGAAACGAGTTAATTGATAAGATTAAAGGTTTACATTTAATTGAAATTCACTTTGCCATGGAAGAGACGAAAGACGCTTGAAACCTTCACCACGAATCGAAACCCGCCATTTGGAACGACTTCGTGGCCTCTTTTTACAAACTTTTATTCCAATACTAGACATAACCAAATTGTTGTCATTTAGGAATGAGATCGTGTGGGGATCGCTATCTTTTAACGGTTAATTGTGCAGATCCACAACAGTAACTCGTTGTTTTCTTATTAGTTGATGATCTGAATCAGGTGTGTTAAAGGAGACAGAGCTGTGAAATGAAAACCACCGTACAAACCTGATTCGTTAACTTTCACTATTGGGCCCTAAAGCAAGACTTTGATTTATTCGTATGGATCACACAATAATCTGATGACAGCGTCTGTGTTTCTCAGAAAGGTTGCCGTTTTGCCCTCTAAACCAGCCGTGTGGGTTTGTAAGTTCACAAATGCAGTCTGACAATGGGCAGGATTTATTTATTCAGGACCGATCAGCTCCACAGAAGAGGAATCACAGCAAATATGTTGTCTTCTTGAGTTTTCCTTACGTTTAGACTTTAGTTACTCGTATTGTAGCAGCTTTATTAAGTTGCATAAAAAAAAGGCACTTTAAAAAAATACATTTAAAGGTGCTTTATGTATTTTTTAGCAGCCTCTATTGTTGACATTTCAGATTGCAACCAATTTTTCCAAGAGCGCTCGAGGTTGAATACAAGAGCGATCACTCATGGTACACGGCCACACTGAGACTTTACACACACTGGAGAAAGCATCACAAAACATGCTGGCAACTCAACAATTTGGATGCTTTTGAAAACATAAAGCAGCCTACTTTGATTGGTCATCGCAAATATTCTGACATTGATGAGCAGTGACAGATCAATGAGACTCAGATGAACGCACTGAATTATCACGACTGAAGTGAACACAAATCTGTGTAGCCAACTCAATTACTAATTATTATTTTTACTAATCCCCCAAACTATAATTTTCATCCCTTTTGGGAGGGTCCAAATGTTTTCAGATTCTTTGAGCAACATGACATCATGACTTTTGCGTAAACATACACGCCACTTTCGAGTCAGGTGGCGTGTCATCTCTACGCATTTTGAGCTATCTGCGTGTATCTGCGTGTATGCCTACGCCATTAACGTCCGCGTCATTCCGCGGGTCTGTACACGCAGTCAAATCTCCAGTCATAAATGCCATTAACCCCAGTGACGGTTAAGTTTAGGGATGGGGTTGACGTAAGTCATATCTTTTTTTTACCTAGGAGGATGGTAAGGGAACAGTCATAAATGCCATTAACCCCAGTAACAGTTAGGTTTAGGGACGGGGTTGAGTTAAGTCATATATTTATATAACGTTAAGTCAACAGCGTTTATAAACACGCTGAAAGGCGATTATGCGTCTTTATACCATGGTCTGGGTGAATACTCGATTCTGATTGGCTGCAGGGTGTCCATTAAAAGGTGATAGAGGACACCTAGTAAAGTAGTTCTGGTGAAACTGCCTGTTTACTATTCGAAATGAATAAATAAATGCGCTGCCTACAACAGCTGTGAGTATGTAACCATAGCAACAGGCAGTCAAACGCTCTATCAAAACAAACATCTAACGTTAGATTCTATAGCCTAATACAACAATGAGCGACTTCGTTATTTCTTTTAACATTTATGGAGAATATGGCAACTTTGACGACTGGTATGCTGTAGGTCGACTCTCCGATGCTGGACTGGAGAGCCGTCAAATAATGACGGTGACAGGCCATCGATGCGAGAGCAGTCTGCGGGCGGCTCCGTCTGTCCGTGAGAGACGAAGCTGGAGCAACGTACTGTCTGCATCAAGTGCCCATCCTGGGCAGCAGTAACGTTACCCAGCTTTTGTGGATCCTTCTGACTGGCCGACTTTTTCAAATTGCACTATAAATGGAAGCGTTGAAATTAATTGTAAATAAAAAAGCTAGAATGTAGCTAGGCAAATGACCCTCTCTTTGATCTGAATTTATTGCTCTATATAAGCGCAAATCGCTGGTGCTCAGAACTAATTGTTTTTTTGTGTGTTTTTCTGATTTTTGTTTGATTAATTGTTTTATGTGTAATAAAAAATAACTATGCCTACCTGTGTTTCATGAAAAAAAAAGCATTTTTGAAGGGTTCTACAAGCTGAGCGGACTATAAATATCTCCGGTTGCTAAATAAACCGTCAGGCAAGTTATTATTTGTAAAAACTAGATTTAGCCTAATTAAAATATAAACTAATGTTTTAAAAATGTTTTATTTGGCAAGTGACCATGGTATAAGCGGGTTAATGCCCTCCGAGGTGTCCATTGTCAGGTTTTAATGGACTTCGTCCTCCGCTGCACGTCGGCCGGTTCATGCCTCGCCGTCGTCCATTAAAACTTGACAATGGACACCTCGTCGGGCATTAACCCTTACTGATAGCACGCCAAAAAATGGAAATACGAATTGGCGTGTCATACACACGCTACTTCATGAGCTCAGTCTGCTTTGAGAAATGAAGTGATGTGCAGCATGAGTAAAATAGTGCTTTTGACATTGGGTTAATGTAAACCTGTTGTAGGAAAGCTGCAAAATAAAAACAGCCTATTAGGCACTTTAAAAAACTAATGGAAATGTTGATAGTGCACAAATCATTTTTTGATGCTTATTCAAACCTACCTACCTAGATCACTCACATCAGCTAGAAACACCAAGGGTTCACTCTAAAGGCCAATTTATACTTCTGCGTCGAGGGTACGCCGTAGTGTACGGCGTTGGCTTCGCACGTAGGCGACGCCGTTGTGAGCATTTATACTTCTGCGTTCAGGTCTTGGTTGCTCTGCAGTACTGCTCCGAAACGCTAGGAGGCGGCGGAGGGTTTTAATGTTCCACTGTGTTTAGATTCCTCGCGGCTAGGTTACTACAAGCAATAGCGACTGAAAGAGAGTGGATCATGTTGGAGTTTATTGGGGTGGAAAAACAGTTAATTTTAGTGAAATTACTAAAACTGAAAGGCAGAAATGAGAGAAGACGTCGGAGGAGATGGTACGTGTGGAAATGCGTATGAGGAAATACGATGCTACCAAGCCGACCAATCACCGATCTTGCGGTCCGCGTCGTCGCGACGTGTAGTTACATTTTTGAAGAGGTGCGCGTCAGGCAACGCGGAAGGGTACGCGGTATGGGACGCGTCTGTGCGTATGCTACGCCGTACCTACTGCGCGCACCCTACGCAGAAGTATAAATTGGCCTTAAGCATGGAGAGTCTGCTTTTAGCTATTATGCCAACAGCCGCCACTGGAACCAGCTTCCAGAAGAGATCAGGTGAGCTCTTACAGTAGTCACATTTAAATCCAGGCTCAAAACACATCTGTTTAGCTGTGCATTTTGCCACTGTTCGTCCGACTGTTAC
Organism: Pimephales promelas; assembly: GCF_988280905.1. Taxonomy (NCBI): domain Eukaryota; kingdom Metazoa; phylum Chordata; class Actinopteri; order Cypriniformes; family Leuciscidae; genus Pimephales; species Pimephales promelas. Next base: position 5,375,345 of record NC_142781.1, read on the forward strand.
TGCGTACTACGTTTTATTTTTGATTCTAAATTGTTTTAATTATTTACTGTATTTTATTTTTATAATTATTTTTATTTTTCATGTTTTATTCTAAACTGTTCTAATTATTCTGATTACTTTTCATTATTTATTTTTTCTATGTAAAGCACTTTGAATTGCCATTGTGTATGAAATATGCTATATAAATAAACTTGCCTTATCTACCTACCAGTTTTAACTTTCACATGCAGTTACACATTAACCTACCTACCTACCTACCTACCAGTATTAAATAAAAAAAATTATCAAACAACCCCTACAACCCCACATGTTGTTTGAGAGGGTTTCAAGAAAGATCCTCCTCTCTCCTCCAAAAACAAACTCCAGCATATTCAGGTGTCAGACACGACTGGATCTTCAAACGGCACAGGGTTCTGTGGTCAGATGAGACTAAAAAAAGAGCTTTTTGGCAGTAAGCACACTAGATAGTTTGGTGGACATGAGGATAAAAAGTACCCCATGTGTACAATTTAATAAACCATTGGATCTTTAATGTTGGGGACCTATTTTTCTGCAGGAGGTCCTGGACTTCTTATTCAGATACATGGCATTGTGGATTCTATTAAACATCAACAGATAAAAAATCAAAACCTGACACCTTCTGCTAGAAATCTTATTATGGGCCATGGTTGGATCTGCCATCTGGACAACGATCCAAGACAAACATCAAAATCAACATAAAAATTTGTTAGGGAGCACAAAATGAAGCTTCTGCCATGACCGTCCCAGAACCCTATAGAAAATGAGTGGTCCGAACTGAAGAGAAGCACAAACATGGATCTGAGAATCTGAAGGATCTGGAGAGTCTGTATGGAGGAATGGTCTCTGATCTCAGGTCAGGTGTTGTGCAAACACATCAGGCATTTTAACAGAAAACTCAGAGCAGTTATCTTGGCAAAAAGAGATTGCAAAAAGGTATTTAATAAAAGGGTATGAGTAATTGTGGCCAACGTGTTTTGGAGAAAAACATTTATTTTATAATGTGATCCCACATTACACATTAACAAACATACCTAGCAACCAGTATTAACTTTCACATAGTTACACATAAACCAACCTACCAGTATTGACTTTCACATACAGTTACACATTAACCAACCTACCAGTATTAACTTTCACATGCAGTTACACATTAACCAACCTACCTACCTACCAGTATTAACTTTCACATACAGTTACACATTAACCTACCTACCTACCTACAAGTATTAACTTTCACATACAGTTACACATTAACCAACCTACCTACCTACCTACCAGTATTAACTTTCACATGCAGTTACACATTAACCAACCTACCTACATACAAGTATTAACTTTCACATGCAGTTACACATTAACCTACCTACCAGTATTAACTTTCACATACAGTTACACATTAACCTACCTACCTACCAACCAGTATTAACTTTCACATAAAGTTACACATTTACCTACCTACCAGTATTAACTTTCACATACAGTTACACATTAACCTACCTACCTACAAGTATTAACTTTCACATGCAGTTACACATTAACCTACCTACCAGTATTAACTTTCACATACAGTTACACATTAACCTACCTACCAGTATTAACTTTCACATACAGTTACACATTAACCTACCTACCTACAAGTATTAACTTTCACATCCAGTTACACATTAACCTACCTATCTACCAGTATTAACTTTCACATGCAGTTACACATTAACCTACCTATCTACCAGTATTAACTTTCACATACAGTTACACATTAACCTACCTACCAGTATTAACTTTCACTTACAGTTACACATTAACCTACCTACTGTATTAACTTTCACATACAGTTACACATTAACCTACCTACCTACTGTATTAACTTTCACATACATTTACACATTAACCTACCTACCAGTATTAACTTTCACATACAGTTACACATTAACCTACCTACCTACCAGTATTAACTTTCACATGCAGTTACACATTAACCTACCTACCAGTATTAACTTTCACTTACAGTTACACATTAACCTACCTCCCTACAAGTATTAACTTTCACATGCAGTTACACATTAACCTACCTACCTACAAGTATTAACTTTCACTTACAGTTACACATTAACCTACCTACAAGTATTAACTCTCACATGCAGTTACACATTAACCTACCTATCAGTATTAACTTTCACATGCAGTTACACATTAACCTACCTACCAGTATTAACTTTCACATACAGTTACACATTAACCTACCTACCAGTATTAACTTTCACATACAGTTACACATTAACCTACCTACCTACAAGTATTAACTTTCACATCCAGTTACACATTAACCTACCTATCTACCAGTATTAACTTTCACATGCAGTTACACATTAACCTACCTATCTACCAGTATTAACTTTCACATACAGTTACACATTAACCTACCTACCAGTATTAACTTTCACTTACAGTTACACATTAACCTACCTACTGTATTAACTTTCACATACAGTTACACATTAACCTACCTACCTACTGTATTAACTTTCACATACATTTACACATTAACCTACCTACCAGTATTAACTTTCACATACAGTTACACATTAACCTACCTACCTACCAGTATTAACTTTCACATGCAGTTACACATTAACCTACCTACCAGTATTAACTTTCACTTACAGTTACACATTAACCTACCTCCCTACAAGTATTAACTTTCACATGCAGTTACACATTAACCTACCTACCTACAAGTATTAACTTTCACTTACAGTTACACATTAACCTACCTACAAGTATTAACTCTCACATGCAGTTACACATTAACCTACCTATCAGTATTAACTTTCACATAGTTACACATAAACCAACCTATCAGTATTAACTCTCACATAGTTACACATTAACCTACCTACCAGTATTAACTTTCACATACAGTTACACATTAACTTTCACATAAAGTTACTCATTAACTTTCACATGCAGTTACACATTAACTTTCACATACAGTTACTCATTATCGTTCGCATGCTGTTACTCGTCATTTCACATGCAGGTACTCATCATTTTTCACAGGCAGGTACTCGTTAACTTTCACATGAAGCTACTCGTTAACTTTCGCTTGCAATTACTCAACAACTTTCTCACGCAGTTACATATCGATTTTCACTGCAGTTACACATTAGCTTTCACATGCAGTTACACATCAACTTTCACAAGCAGTTACTCGTCGCCTTTCGCATGCCGTTACTCATTAACTTCGCTTGCAAGTTACTCATTAACTTCAGTGCAGTTACTCATCATTTCACATGCAGCTACTCATAAACTTCGCTTACAAATTACTCATCAACTTTCAGATGCAGTTCCACATCAACTTTCTCATGCAGTTACACATAGACTTTCACATGCAGTTACCGGTTAACTTCGCTTGCAGTTACTCATTATCTTTCACATGCTTGCTACTCGTCTTTCACATGCAAGTACTCATATCTTTCACATGCAGCTACTCGTTACCTTTCGCATGCAGCTACTGGACATTTTCCGATGCAGTTACATATCGATTTTCACTGCAGTTACACATTAGCTTTCGCATGCAGTTACACATTAACTTTCACTGCAGTTACTCGTTGCCTTTCGCATGCAGCTACTCATTAACTTCGCTTGCAAGTTACTCATTAACTTCACGTACAGCTACTCACCATTTCACTGCAGTTACACGTTAACTTCGCTTGCAAGTTACTCATACTTTCACCTCAAGTTACTCGTACTTTCACCTGCAGTTACACATTAATTATCACACGCAGTTACACATATGACTTTCGCAAGCATTTACTCAACAACTTTCACCAGCAGTTACACATTAACTTCCACTTGCAGCTACTCATAAACTTCATCTGCAGATACTCATCACAGTAACATGCACTTTACTCATCGACTTTCACCTGTAGTTACACATAGACTTTCACTGCAGTTACACATCAACTTTCACAGCAGTTACTAAATAACTTTCGCATGCAGTTACACATTAACTCTCACATGCAGTTACTCATTAACTTTCACATGCAGTTACACATTAACTCTCACATGCAGTTACACATTAACTCTCACATGCAGTTACACATTAACTTTCACATGCAGTTACACGGTAACACTTTACAATAAGTTTCGTTAGTTAACATTAGTTAACTACATTAGTTAATATGAACTAATAATGAAGAGCACATATACAGCATTTGTTAATCTTTGTTAATGTTATTTTCAACATTTACTAATACTTGATTAAAATCTTGTTAACATTAGTTAATGCACCGTAAACTAACATGAACAAACAATGAACAGCTGTGTTTTCATGAACTAACATTAACAAAGATGAACAAATGCAGTAACAAATGTATTGCTCATGGTTAGTGCATGTTAGTAAATACATTAACTAATGAACCTTATTGTAAAGTGTTACCAGTTACACATTGTCGGTTAAAAACAAGAAAGTGGCTAGTAAAAACGTCGAGTGGCTGGTCGATTTAGAAATCCACAGTGGCCGCCGGTGGACAAAAGAGTTGATTTCCATCCCTGCTTGGTAAATGTCAAGGTGTCATAACAAAGACATCTCAAACAATGTCATATTTGCATTAAAACTTTCATAACTGAGCAAAAGACACTTAATGACAGTTGTCACAAACATGCATAAACCTTCCTTCATATTCATAACATACATCATGTTAGTCTTATGCATACCCCTTCAAGTAACGTGTTACCAAAGATTGAATCTCAGACAGTTCATAAGAGAAACGTGTGCAGGATTGCGTGTTGCAAGAATGCTGTCTTGACGAAGCCTAACTTGCTTCATAAAATGTAATATATTTTTTAATATTTAATTTATCAGTCAGAGCAGGAATCAAGGCTACAGTCGAATAAACAAAGCCAGCGGAGCGATTATCTCTGTCCATCTTGAGGAATGAAAACGGTTGAACCAAAGAACGTATATTGACAAGAAGTGAACGCTCCATTGCAACACAAGTATTTTGGAGTATTATCTTATATTAATGACCGTTAAAACAAAACTATGTAAAAAAAACTGTTCAAAGTGGCAATTAAAGTAATAGCATAACGGACACAGCGCATCAATGATCATCATGTTTGTAGCATGATCCAGGGGATTAAAACGTACAAAATATATTTCAGGCCTAATGGAGTTGGTAACTAATAGAAGTAGTAAATGTGTAAAGTTGCATACAATGGAAATACCATAGACTGTAAAAAATATGGACAAAGCGTCTGTGACGTCACTCACAGACTTTCTGAAGAACAGGTTTGAGGCTGTTTATGGGGGGTATGGGCGGCACCATATTAGAAAATCTTGAGAAATACAAAATACAAATGTTCAGAAATACAAATGTTTCAGAAAGGATACAGAGATGCGTCGTGTCAGATCATGGCCAAGACGTCCAATTCCACTCGGCGCAGCCCGTTATCAGCTGTCAATCAAAGTTAACCGCCCTTATTTTTCATACATTTTACATCCAAATACGATCTAAACTAACGAGTTAGAAAAAATTCACTCACCTCACAGTTGTCAGGCACTCGGAACCTATCGAAAAATACAATAAAAGTCAAACTGTAAACATATGAATTGATGCTGTGAAAACGGACATTTTAATGTGAGGTCTATGGATATTCACCCCTTTTTGGGACCGACCTCTAGCGGATTTTCGATGTATTGCAGTTTTTCCCACTTCCGGGTAGGCTTCATTTTTCAGATTAGAATTTTGCCGCTTGGGAAAAATTAGAAGAAAAAACTACCTCAAAAAACTGTTATCTATGCTGTTGTCCAGTAACTCCAGTTGGAATTTTCACCCCAAAATGGCGGCCGCGCTCCTGAAGCGCCACCTAGTGGCTTTTACCAAAAAAGCATCAGAGTTTTGCTTCTTGTTCTTCTATACTCTTTGGTTGAACTCTGACCAATAAGACGATCGTTTTATACACATGGCTTGCATAAACACATTTTGGTACGCTGCTTTGAAATGTTGCCTTGTGAAAGCAAACCGAACGAGTAAAAAATTAAATCCGTGCTTCAGAACTGTTGTGGAAAAATTTTAAGTTAGCTTGATTCTAAAGTAATTAAGAGTTAATTATTAGAAGTTGATCAATGAATGATTTGATAGAAATAGATTTGTGTTGAGCAAAATGCATGAGTACAGCATGTGCTTTTTACGAGTCCTACGTGAGGAACATGCATGGGGAAACGTATAGAAACAGGTGGAAAGAAGACCTTTGACCCCAGATGTCATCCTGACTAGGCCGGTCAGCAAGTGCTGACCTTTTCTGCAGCAGTGTCATTATCAGGCGCTAACTTGTACAACTTGAAACCTTGAGTTTGAGTATAAAAGCTGTGTGGAGGGGGCAGACGGGGTGTCACTCACCACAGCGTTACTTCTGTGTGTCAGACTGAACCTTCTTGCAAGAATAAAGTACTTCTTTTATTTCATTAATTTGACTCTGAGTGTCTCTTACGCAGTGATGATGTTGGAAAGGATTTTTGCCGTAACAGAACAAAGAAAATGACCTACAGGTATGAAAATACAGCCCTACACAGCAACCTATGGCATGAGTTGGGCTTTGCTAATCAGGTTTTCTGATAATCAAGTCATTTTGTGTGAAAAGACAATGGTCATGAAAACAGTAGACTTCCTTTTGGAAAAAAATACTTTTGGCATTTGGTTGGAGAGACGGTGCTCACAGAAGGCACATGCAAACTTTCTTTCTCAATTGGCTCATTTTGGCTTTCATGGGCTCTATAATAACATTTTCTACCTCATGAATTTCGCTGAATATGAAATGAATATCTTCATAAATGGATATTAAAGGCTTTAGCTGTGCTTTGCCGCTGGAGTATAATAGAAACCCACATTTTGCTTAAGCCGAAAAATAACTGCTGGAAAATAAACCGTCGAGGTATAAAACGGTTAACGGTAAAGCGGTAAACGTGCGTGGGAGAGAGCAGACCTTGCCTATATCAGAGCAACAAAAAATTTTTCAAAATGTTTGTTTTTTTTGGTGCAAAAAATAAGTTTCTCCAATCTTCTTGAAACTCTGGATTCCGATAGAGGGCCATGGGACTTAGACCTGAGTGCAAAAATGGAGGATCTAGACCCGTCCAGAGCTGAGATATCGAAACTCAAAATTTCGACCCGAAAAAAAACAACAACAGGGGTACCACTGTCGTTTTTTTTTTTTTTTTCGGGTGGAAATTTTGAGTTTCTCTGATCTTCTTGAAACTCTGGATTCTGATAGAGGGCCATGAGACTTAGACATGAGTACAAAAATGGAGTCTCTAGACCCTTCCAGAGCTGAGATTTTGAGATCCCACGTAGCATTTATGCCATTGGGTTCGTGGTCGGTGGAATTATGGGACGGCGCTTGGCGCTACGGACTCAGTGGCCCTAGCTGAGTGCAGTAAAATAGTTTTTATCATGACAGGAACTTTAATTAAAATGTCCAAAAAAAAAACACTACCCAAATCCCCATTCAACAGATTGCAGGCGGGATTCTGTCCAATTGCAGCTTATTGCATGAAGGCCGAGGTTAGTACATTTAAGTGGGTTATTGGACAAATAGTGTGTTCGCGGACAGTGGATTCTGGGACGGCGCTTGGTGCTACGGACCCCGGGGGGGTTGTGTCTCCTGAGTGCGGGAAAATATTTTTTATCACGACAGAAACTTTAATTAAAATGTCTATCAAAAATACTCCCCCAAATCCCCATTCAATAGATTGCCGGTGGGATCGCGTCCAATTGCAGCTTATTGCATGAACTGCGGAAAAACTTTAAAAAATATAGTGGGTTATTGGACAAATAGTGGGTTTGTGGGACGGGGGCGTGTCCGGGGACCAGTCAGTGGGCGGGGGGCCGGTCGCCCTGACGAAGCGGTGGTCGGTTGGAGACCTCCATTCCACGCTCATTCACGGCATCATCAAGCTATGCCTTTGTTTAGAATAAGCGACTTCTAGTGGCGAAACTTACATACTGTGCCTTTAATAAAGAATCAAGAATGAACACCAACCTCTTTGTTCTTCAGTATGTTTCATTCTGCAGTGTTCTGGATCTCATGTTCTCACTGTCCTTCAATAAACTCTGTTTGTGTTGGCTCTTCCTGATGGTTTGATGCTCGTCTTCACTTGTAGCTGAGGGGAATATTCCAGCGTTTATTGGTGAACTGCAGTGGGAGGAGCTTCACTGAAGGAGGAGTTTCACTGGAGGAGGAGGAGCATCACTGAAGGAGGAGATCTGGCAAAAATCAATAAGAAAACACATACTGAGTTTGTTTTTATACTAATTTACACATTTTAAATGTTTATGCCCACCTTTTCTATCTAGTAAAGTAACTTTCAAGTTAATTAATCTCAAAAGTCTGATTACACAGACAGGGCTTGGATTAAGCCAGGAATAGGCCTTTGTTCAATTAGGGCATTTAAGTAGCTTTTGGGCTAGGGGTGTAACGATACCCTCATGTTAGGATTCGATATATATCATAATAGTAAACTCCGAATGTCGAATGATATTGCGATATTGCAAGACATATGGTAAAAGGTAAACAAAGAAATTACTGTTGACTAAAATGCTAAATTTGGTATTACATTGGGAGTGGAAATGAAAAGGTTTGGACTTGGTGCTGGGAAACCAATGCACAGGACCACAGACACCGGAATAAAAAGAATTCATGATTCTGAAGCTGAAAATAATACAGAATTCTATTTAGATGAATATGCTTGCAATTTTATTGGTAACATAGGACATTTGGCATTATCAGGACTGACAAATATCCCCTCATTGCTTTATTATACTCAACATAATACAGTAGTTTAATGTAGTACCACCGACACTAAAACTCTATAAACTTGAATTTTTTTGCATACAGTAATTTTCATTTTGGGTGAACTACACTCAACACCGATTGTTACTATCCGCGCAATGCTCTGAACACACACTAAATGTAGACTATCTTGAATACCGCATTGGAGCGTATCCCATCATGCATTAGGTGCGGGAATTCACATGCACTGAAATCACAAGATGATGAGGAAAACATTCCACTGTAAGTTAAATGAACTACATTTTACATGTAATTTGGTAGAAAAACACATTGTTAAAGTGTCACTATAATGTTGCAAAGATGAGTATGGTATGTGTATTTTGTACATTTGCAGCTGCTTTTTAAATCACTTAATTAAAAGCACCATTTTTTTAATTACGCTTTTTGTTACATTGGGACTACTAACCAGACATTGTTGATTAAAAAATTTAAATAAAGCTCTGTAAACACTTGCATTTTTGTGTCACTATAAGTGTGTCCCATTGGGTAATCAAAAGTTCTAGTCATCACACCTACTTGAACACTTGGGCTAAACGCAGGAAATACCTACATCGTGCAAGTACACAAGTGCAAAGACCGCAAGTGTGGTACTTCCAAAAAAAAAAACATTACTAATGTGCATCTTGAGACAAAACAATGGCACTGACATTTTAAAATGCACTGACATTTTGCTGCTAGAAACAGATTGTTACAGACTGTATACTGAAAGAATAAAAGTGGTCTAATGTTAAAATATTATTTCTCAATGAAATGATACAGTAAAATTGCAGGAACATAAAGACTAATGAAACCCATCTTTATCAAACATTGTAATTCGCCGATATGAATAGTTAATTTTCTGTTATGTTACACATCTAGAAAGGAGCAGACGTCGTTTCTGGTGCAACACATGTTATATAGGGGCTTTGCATGCAATTCTGCAAGACAGATTTAACAGTACACAGTCAATTATCAGTGGAGCATCTCAATTTGGTGTGTTATCTGCTCGTCTCTGCATTAACTGCTATATTGTGTGCACGTTCTCACATTCAGTATGACATTTAATATTTGCTCATTATAACATTCCCTGTTGCTCACTAACCTAAATTAACATTCACTTGAACATACAGTTTGCAAATTAATTTTACATTCATTCAAGTACAATTACCAAACATAGATCAAGGTCAATTTGTCTTTTTATTAATTTAATTAACAAACTAATTATATAAAACTATTGTCAGTGCACTAAAAATAAACTGGTTTTATGCCTTTATTAATAAAACTTAAACAACTTAAAAAATACGAGGCTTAAAGGATTAGTTCACTTTTGAAAAAACTTTTGCTGATAATTTACTCACCCCCATGTCATCCAAGATGTCCATGTCTTACTTTCCTCAGTCGAAAAGAAATTAAGGTTTTTGATGAAAACATTCCAGGATTTTTCTCCATATAATGGACTTCAATGGGAACCGGATGGTTCAGGTCCAAAAGATAGTGTTAATAACAGTTTCAGTTGCAGCTTCAAATGTCTTTAAACGACACCAGACGATGAATAAGGGTCTTATCATGCGAAACGATCGGTTATTTCAAAGCTTATTCCAAAAATGTAACTTTTCTAAGGACAAATGCTAGCCTTGTAATATATTGTGAGGCGCGTTTGCAACGTCACGTAATACGTAATTACGTTCAAAAGGTCACGGGCGACGTAGCCGGAAGTACAGAATCAAAATCGTCCGACATCGTTGTTTTAAATTTTAATTCCTTTTTTGTAAACGGCGTTTGAGTTAGTTTTCACGTTCAACCTATGCGTTCAACTTGTAAACACTCTGACTCTGTACTTCTGGCTACGTCGCCCGTGACCTTTTGAACGCAATTACGTAATACGTGACGTTGCAAACGCGCCTCACAGAATGGAGAAAGGCTAGCATTTGTCCTTAGAAAAGTTACATTTTTGGAATAAGCTTTGAAATAACCGATCGTTTCGCATGATAAGACCCTTATTCATCGTCTGGTGTCGTTTAAAGACATTTGAAGCTGCATCTGAAACTGTTATTAACACTATCTTTTGGACCTGAACCATCCGGTTCCCATTGAAGTCCATTATATGGAGAAAAATCCTGGAATGTTTTCATCAAAAACCTAAATTTCTTTTCGACTGAAGAAAGAAAGACATGGACATCTTGGATGACATGGGGGTGAGTAAATCATCAGCAAAAGTTTTTTCAAAAGTGAACTAATCCTTTAAGAGATTAAAGGGTTAGTTCACCCAAAAATGAAAATTAAGTCATTAATTACTCACCCCCATGCTGTACCAACCCCGTAAGACCTTCGTTCGTCTTCGGAACACAAATGAAGATATTTTTGATTAAATTTGAGAGCTGTATAACTACCACATTGGCTCCTAAGGGACTGCCTCTTGACGGCCCAAAAAGTCAATGAAGAAAATGTTTAAATATCCCAAGTGACTACCGTGGCTCAACTATATGTTTATCAAGCGACGCGAATACTTTTTGTGCGAAAAAACAAACAAAAATAACGAGTTTATTCAACTATTTCTTTTCTTCCTTGTAGGCCAGAACGAGACTTCCTTATAGATTTCCACGACGCATGCGCGAGAATTGCGATCTGCTCACACCAGCTTCACTACTTCAGATCGCAAATCTCGCGCATGCGTCGTGGAAATCTATAAGGAAGTCTCGTTCTGGCCTACAAGGAAGAAAAGAAATAGTCGAATAAACTCGTTATTTTTGTTTGTTTTTTCGCACAAAAAGTATTCGCGTCGCTTGATAAACATATAGTTGAGCCACGGTAGTCACTTGGGATATTTAAACATTTTCTTCATTGACTTTTTGGGCCGTCAAGAGGCAGTCCCTTAGGAGCCAATGTGGTAGTTATACAGCTCTCAAATTTAATCAAAAATATCTTCATTTGTGTTCCGAAGACGAACGAAGGTCTTACGGGGTTGGTACAGCATGGGGGTGAGTAATTAATGACTTAATTTTCATTTTTGGGTGAACTAACCCTTTAATAAAAATGCCTTCTGCATTTTTGTTTTGCTTTTCACTCCATTGTACCGAAATCGTACCGAAGCGTCTGAATGTCTGAACCGAGGTATGAACCCAAGCGTGACTTCTGTACCGTTCCACCCCTAATGCAGTTTCATTATTATTCATTACTATCCAGAGAGCAGCTTACAAATCAAACATGTGAACATACAGTATATCTCGCTCCATATCAAAAATAACAAATAACCCTTGTTAAACTTAATTTGAACCTATACATTTCCCTTTGTCTGTTAAACACAAAGCTGTAACTGCAGAAAGCAAAAGCTGAATCCCGGACATCAGGTAACACCTAAAGCTATAACTCAGCTTTCTCCACAGGACAACAGCCTGCTAGCTTAGCTTCCAAAAAAGATGTGTAATGCCAATCCTACATAATGCATCCGTCTGCGTATTCAGTACCTTCGTCCATATTTTCAAAACATTTCTGCTGTGAAATCAGACGCACTGGCACTGATCTGTGATAGGTCTGTTAGCACATTAGGTCCAACCCCCTATGGGTGGGTTTGAAAGGGTGAGATCTTGTGCTTGTAGTTTTTCCAGAAATCCCCCTCTCTTATACTTCCTCCTACTATGACATAAAATGACGAATTTTGCGTCTTTGTAGGAGGAAGTGAAAAAGATCAATAGCAGATTTCTCTCGTCTCAGGGGAAAATGAGAAAGTGTTGCACGACCATTCAATAGTATAACTGGGTTTCTAACAATGGAAAGATTAATGCAAATGGGTGGAGTTGCTAGGGCTGTAACGATATACGATATAAAATCGAAATCGCGATACTCAGGTCCACGATACTGTATCGCGATGTGAGAAGGCAGAATCGCGACACACCCCTTCCACCTCCCAGTTATCTTTCCCGTCCAGATCCAATGCTATCTTTAAATTACTATTTATATTATTTGAAGTTAACATTATAAAATATGTAGACCTAGTTGAGGTTAAATTAGCCAAAACTTAAATCCATCAAAATAATACATTCTCAGAAAATGCATTTAATACCAATATATTGACACTTCTGTTTATATCCATAGCCTACTCCCTTAATAAAATCCAGTACGTCCACACATTAGAAAAAAATATAAGTCTACACTTGCATTTTATATTTAACATGAAGGAAATACACACGCATACAGGGACGCGACACAAAACATCTTTAATATTTAGGTAGCAAAAATATAGCCTATATTTTTTATAATTCTGTAAATTACACTGTACAAACCAAAAGAAATACTAGGCTGCCCACCGGATGAAGGGTTAGCTCTCCCCAGAACATAAAATATTTATTTTGTTTTATTTTTCGTGTTCGAGGAAAAAAAAACAATGTCGTGACAGTTCTCTGGAAGCGGCACTTAAACTTTCAGAGAATTCAAATAGAAAGCACAAAGACTTACTTTAAATTGAATTTCGTTTTTTTTATTAATTGTATCTCAATTTTAATAAATGTTTCATCAACCAATTGCCTGGATTTAATAAATAAGAAGATAATATAGCTAGCCTACAGATGATCACGACATTGAGGTGCCGGCGCCTGTATTTGGAGCTCGTCTCATGAATCTTAACCCTATAAGCTTATAGACCTGAGAAATAAATATATATTGAAATGTCTTCTTTTAAAAAGAACAATTCAAAACGAAAGAAAAAAGACTGCTCTCTGCTTATGTAATCCGTATGAAAAGTACATTTCTCTTGGCGCGTTCACTTCTGCGAAGGCTGTCGCGGTTATGGAATTTCCCTTGCGGTAATGTTGAGTGGCTCAATAGCGCGATATGCCCTATTAGCGCCATTTATTTATTTAATTTATATGTATCTGTTGCTATATAAATATGTTTACGATGTGGACAAAAACGAGGACATTTTCAGTAACCACTGTAACCGAAACTAAACAGCGTCTATGCGCATTGAAAGGCTTTCACTTAGCGCGCACATTGTTATGACAACGGAGTTTGAGCGATTCATTAAACCGTTCATTCAACGAACACGTTCAAAAAAGCTGATTCATTAAAAGAGATGTAATGAAGGTGTTAATTATTTTTAACTTTGAGTTCCACTTTTCAAGGCTCAGCTGAGCAGCATTTATGGGAAATAGTACCTGTGATGTGAACGTTAAAATTATGGTACACGGCAACCCAGATAGCACAAGGGTATCTGATGTCCTATTTACATCTGGAAGACGTATTTTAAAGAGTGTTTGCTCATCTGCAAGACGTCTATAGGACGTTTCCTGTCAGATGTTAAATAGACGTTTAGAAGATGTCAGTTTAACGTGCATTCTAAATCATTACATCTTAGAGACATCTTCTAAACGTCTATTTGACATCTGCAGGAAACGTCCTATAGACGTCTTGCAGATGAGCAAACACTCTTTAAAATACGTCTTCCAGATGTAAATAGGACATCAAACAGCCTTGTGCTATCTGGGAACCTTTTCACGACTTCAAAGACAGACGCAGGTAATCGCATGCGATCTGGCTACTAGGGGTTTCACAACTACTGATTTTTGCTAGTCGACTAGTTTTGCATAACAGTCGACAACTAGTCGACTAGTCGTTAAATGGTTTATTCTATGGGTGTGCGATATCACGAATAGTAAATATCTCCACGATCTGCTTTTGAAGAAATATTGTAGTATCGTGTTTGCATTCTGGCGCCTCTGTCTCAACTGTAAAACGCGACGTAGCCTACACATCACACGTTAAGGAATAGGTATGGTACACTGCAATTCACAAAAGTTCATTATTTGCATAAGTCTTGCCGGTTAAACATTAATTCATGCGCTGTTCTAACGTGCGCTTTCCTGAGCGCGCGGCATACCCCCGACGCTCACAGGCGCCTGTCAAACAGCGCCTGAATACTGGACTAAGTTATCTTTCGAGTCTTATTATGCCAATACTGTTAAATACACACAATATTTACATAAACAGAAATGGCTATGTCTAAAGTGAAAGCAAACATTTGAGAGAAAATCTGGTGTAATATGCGTATATAGGCTATTAAACACGTCGCATGGTCTAAAAGCGAAAGTAGTAATACTCGTATTTTCTGCACAATAAGGCGCAATTAAAAGCCTTTAATTTTCTCAATCCGGCCTTTTCTCAAGCCTTATAATCCGAGCGCATTATATATGGATCAATTGCTCGCGCTCATGTCCATCTTATGCCCGCTTTGTCATATGGCCAGTTCAACCTCGTGTAAATCAGGTAGGTTGTGTGTCTCCCGCTCACGAGCGCTTACTCTTACACACACGAACAGACACACTGTCCCCGGCGTCACAGAATGTGCATAAAGCGCTCCCCGTTCACAGTAACCGGGTCGTCTCATTCAGCCAGCTGTTGCTGTCTGCGAGTCAGGTTGCGAATGTAAGTTACGTGCCCGCCCCAGCGCGCTCACGCGCCTCATCTCTGACGCCGCGCACTCGCTGCATTCCCTTTAGCACATCTAGTGGATGCATAACGCAAACCCAGTCAAACGTTTGAAAAATGTTCTAAAATAGGTCATTGAAGGTGCGCCTTATAGTGCTTATAGTATATAGTACTGCCGCTTGTACTTAAAGGGATAGTTCACAAAAAAATATATATCTATATGTCATCATTTTGTTTCCGACTAGTCGACTAAGGCCAACAGCGCCAACTAGTGGTTGTGACAGTCGACTAGTCGACTAGTTGATGAAACCCCTACTGGCTACACATCATCACCAAAATAAAACAGTCTTGTTATCATTACATTATGTACTTGTTTAACATGCAATACACATGCATGAAGTTCAAAACAAGAAGGGTATAGCCTTATAAAACATATATAGTTAGAGCACAGAAAACAACCCAAAAGCAGCATACACTGCCTAGTTTAGTTTAATAATTTGCATAGTTATTATTGTTTTTTGGTGTTCAGATTCTATACGTTTTTCCAAATGTTATTTAATAAAAATACCTGTATATTTTTTCCTCTCGAAATCTATTTTTCACCCCAACCCGCCCCCGTGACAGAATCGCGATACGAATCGAATCGTGGGTCAAAAATCGTGATACGAACCGAATCGTGGGTTTGGTGTGTCGTTACAGCCCTAGGAGTTGCCCTTTAACTCTAATGTCCCCGCTGCATGCAACTTGCGCAAAATGGCGGACACCCGCGAACTCCACGTGTGTTACTGAATTCGCGTCACTTAAACTATTATTTTACCCATCAATATCACACAACCTCTAAATAACAGTACTGTGCATACTGTCTTTCCATCTCCATTGCATAATACCAATTATCGTTTCACATACGAAGTTTCATTGCCGCGTTGTTTCTGATCACGCTCTATCCACGGGTGATAACAATTTCGTGCAAAACTTACGTTACTTAACATAAATCCTAAATACTCAAATACTGAACATAACTGTTGGTGGACCCCTTTGACTTATAATAGACACAAGTAATCTTACCTGCAAAAAAGATATAACAGTAGCAACACAGTCAATCATCAGTGGAGCATCTCCTAGTTGCCTCTATGCTAGTTGCACGTGGCCGCCATTTTGGATTTCTTATCCGTGTCCGTGCGGTCGGACACTTCCGGTGTGGTGAAGAGATGAGTCCCCCTGAAGAAAGAGATTTTTTTTTTATTATGGTAAAAAAGATATAAACAAGAGTCTCATTTTTATGTTAAATTTGATCTTATTTCTTGGTAAATTTTACATACATAAATGGTCTGGAAGGACACCTAACATTTACCACTTTAAAGCTGACTTGAAAATTTACTTTGAAACACTGAAAGGTCTCTCAAATCGCAAAGCAACCAGAACGATGGACATCTTCAAAGAATTGAACTCCTCTTATTTAATGTAACTATATATGTATAGTATACCTCCTTTATGTTATGTTATGTTTCTTTTTTTATTTTTATTTTTTATATGTAATCCTAATGTTCTTTAATTTCATTGATAAGAATGTTAACTTCAATGTTTCATATTGCATGATGCGTAGGAATAATTTGGAAAATATATGTGAATTGTTGTTTCTAATGTATTAATATATAATTTTGGAAATAAAAAAAATAAAATAAAAAAAGAGTCCCCCTGAAAAGATGAGTCCCACCTTAAGACCCAAGCGATCCGATTGGTTCAAAGCTAGTTTTATGGGTAAACGCTTAGTGCCTGGTTACAAATTAGAGAAAATCAGTTTATTATAAGAGACGAACGTTATAAGGAGTCATTAATGTATTTTAACTTATATGTTTTATATATAACCAAAGCTGTAGATTGTAAATTTAAACATTTCTCGTTCTTATTGTTTTTTAGTTAGCTTACATAGTAGCATAGCATTTATCCGCGGCAAACGTCAGAATGACTAGCCGAGTTAAGGCTGTTCCAGGCGGGCTAGATGTGCTGCTGATCCCTGGTTCTGACAACTCCGAAAACGTCAGAACAATGTTTTAAAAAGGCGCAATCTTTATAAATAAACCACAGATTTGAACTTTAAACAACTATATTCTCGACTTAAAAACTCTTACAATTACATTTCATGACACAATAACAGTAATAAAATTTCGCGGACTTTCTCCTCTGCTGTTGACGCAACCTACTATGAAAAGCGCTAACTAATCAAGACAATCCTCATATCTATCAATTCCTCATGCAAAGACGAAGAGAAAATGGGGTAGATTGTGTCTGTAGGATGTATTGTTCAGATTCTATGTAGGTTTAAAGTTTTCATTTTCCGCAGCCAAAAATCAAGCACGGACACAAAAGATGATACAAAAAATCACATATGGGACAAAAATTTGCGCGGGGAACATCAAAATTCCTTTTCTAGACACCTTAAGGATTACAAAAAACTAGGTTAAAAAAATATATCTTTCGGGTGCAGGTGAACCCCCCCTTCCTACCCTACTAATATGTGTAATTGAGGGCACAGTTCAGACGGAATAAAAAGATAAGTTGTCTCTCGCCATTGACTACCACACATATTTTTTTCCGAAATAAGGTCCAATGAGCCGGAAGCGGAGGGGCGGGACTTAGGCTCTCTATGGATCGAGACCAGAAGTTCCCGACCAAAAAATGTTGTGGGCGGAGTTCGGGCTGGCATCCAGGCAAGGTCAAGACAATCTCCTGAACTCCAAACTGTATGTCAGAATGGGAAAGAAAGGGGATTTAAGCAATTTTGAGCATTGCATTTTTCAAAATATCTTCTTTTTTGTTCAGCACAAGAAATAAATTAATACAGGTTTGGAACAACATTACAGTGAATAAATGATGACAGATTTTTTTTATTTTGGGGTCAACTATCCCTTTAAGAACAAGCGGCTGCATTTTTATTATTAGGGATACTGTCACTTTAACCCTCAGGTGCTCTTCGTTTCGGAGTCACACTTGTTATCTTCCCGGTCAAAAGTGACCGGACAGCTAAAAATGAAACTTTCTCCATCCCAGTAAAACCAAAGCAATTTATTTTTGTTCTATAATATTTATTCTTTTTAATTGAGTATTTTGAGACAATTTAATTGAATTTATTATTTATGCAATATTTATGGTTTATTTTTGCCATTGAAAAATATATATATTTTTCTATATATATATTATTTTTTTCAAAAAAATATTAATGCAGTATTTTAGTTTAATATAGAGTCTAGGCCTTCAGAAAAAAAATATTTTTTGAAGAAAATTAGCACCATCTGGTTACAGTATAGAGAAAAAGCGTAAAATCATGGTGTAACCACTAGATGACATGTACAGCTCTCTATGGAGAAGCATGTGAATTCCCCAGCTGTTTATGAACACATTTTTTGGGGGGATTTGTGGATTTGTATATATAGTTGAAACAATCTCAAAAACTATTTCTTATAAAAAAATTACAAAAACCAAATATTCACAATTTTTTTTTCTTTTTTTTTTTTACAATTTCCCATTCATTTCCTATGGGGTCATTTTTGACCAAAGACCACAAGTGTGACTATTTTTTTTTAAGACCACTTAGCATGCTCAGATCATGACCTCAATTTTTTTATGTGTTCACATACATAATGCCACAAAGGTCACCAAGTTTCGTAACATCGCGATGAAGCTGTGATTTTTAAAAATTCAAAACATACTTTTTGTAATCAAAATTTATTGGTGTGTATGTGTATAAAAGTGTGTTTGTATGTGTGTGTGTGTGTGTGTGGGGGGGTGTGTCTGTTTTGCACTCTAGATGTTGTAGAGTGTCACCCCTTTCTTGCGGTGTACTTTTTTTTTTTTTAGAATTGTGGCCGATATGTAGATTGTACATACACAAATTCAGAGAAATTTTTTTTTTTTGTCAATTTCCCATTCATTTCCTTATGGGTCGTCATTTTTGACAGAAGACCAAAAGTGTGACTCATTTTTTTACGACCACTTAAATTGCTCGAATCATGACCTCATGACCTTGTGTGTTCACATACCCAATGCCATAAAAGTCACCAAGTTTCGTAATTTTCTGAAGAAGCTGTGATTTTTAAATATTCAAAAAAACAGATTTCTTTAATCACAATTTATTGGTGTTTTTGTGTATAAAAGTGTGTGTGTATGTGTGTGTGTAGGGGTGGGTATGTCTGTTTTGCAACTCTTGATGTTTTACAGTGTCACCCCTTCAATGCTGAGCACTTTTTTTCTGCATCGTGGCCGATTTGTAGATTGTACACACAAAAATTCTCAAAGTTTTTGTGTTTTTGTCAATTTCCCATTCATTTCCTATGGTCGGTCATTTTTGACCGAAGAGCACAAGTGTGACTATTTTTTTTACGACCACTTAGCATGCTCGGATCATGACCTCAATTTTTTTGTGTGTTCACATACCCAATGGAATAAAAGTCACCAAGTTTCGTAACATTCCGATGAAGCTGTGATTTTTAACATTTCAAAACATAAATTTTTTCGGTAAGAAATGACCGAAGAGCACCTGAGGGTTAATAATCCTTTAGGTGAGTGTGTACAGCCCTTGTTTTTCCCTTGTTCCTTGTCATTGAAAAATCATGTAATACTTTGTCACGTTATAGATCAGGTGTCAAACTCCACTATTTGAGGGCCACTTTTCTACTGCACATAATCTATCATCAAGCAATTATCAACACAAGACTTCCAAAAAGCACAACAAAACTTTTATTATGTATTAATAAACAGTTCATCCATATTGTTTTAAGACAAGACAGTTCATATCTTACAAAGGAACAAAGATTTGGAATGAGCAGCCCATGTTGGCTCACTGGTGTCCCATCCTGAAGAGGCCACAGATCCGCCACATATACAGAGAGAACAGGGGAAACTCATCTGCCAGAGTGAACGTTTTAGTTTCCAGGTCGATCACAAGGTCCTGATTTACATTACAATTAGTGTTCTGTGCAAGTTGTTCCAGTAGCCAGAACACATAGAAGGAATTCTGATAGTGGATCCAGTCCATCGGATGCTGCCGCTCCTCTCTGGACCTCTGCGCGAGACAAATCCCTACCATTATTGAGCCATTATATACAGCACGCACATCTATGACAGCATCATTGTTTATCAAGCCAGATTACTATGGTCGCATAATGATTTTACATAATTTATGTAAAAAAATTTTACATAAATTGTATATAAATTAAAATCCACCCACACTGAGTTTAATTGATTGAAATATGTATACTCCTAATGATACTACTTTTACAAACGAGTAATTTATATCCAGTAACTTGTGTTTCAGACCAAATTTGGCCAGTTAGCCAAAACTGACAAAACTTTAGTTTTGTCTGTCCACAGATATCATGCAGTGCTTAACATAAGTGAACACACCCATGCTAAAGTTGATTAAAAAGAGGAATAAAAAAAATCATCTATTGTAAATTGATCTTAATGCCTTAATTTAAAAAAAATAGACAAACAACCTTTCAGGACACCAATTTTCTTTGTGAATGAATAATGTATTGTAAATAAATAAATGTTCTTCCTTAAAATATAGTCAAGACACCCCTGTGTTGAATTCCCTTAGAGGCAGGCAGATTTTTGTTTTTAAAGGCCAGGTGTTTCATTCAGGATACTAATGCATCCTGATAAAGTTCCCCTGGCCTTTGGAATTAAAATAGCCCCACATCATCACATACCCTTCACCATACCTAGATATTGGCATGGTTTTATTTCAGTTAGCCTAATAGCTAGCATGATTTGCATGGGGAGATGATCTTATGGAAAGTACCCCCCTAAAAAAAATCCCATATCCACTGACGGATCCACTGATAGACAGCTGCTTTCAAACGCTTTCAAATCTTCAATTTGAGCTGATTGATGTTTCCAGCATTTTGCACTACTTTTGTGTTTTAGAACGTTTCAAAGTTTAAAACAACACATTTTTTTTTAAACGATTTCATTAAAGATGTGTGTTTAACAAGTGAAACTCGAAAAATTAGAATATAGTGCAAAAGTTCATGTATTTCAGTAATCAAAATTAAAAGGTGAAACTAATATATTTAGTATAACTATATACATTAGCATGATTATACTTTTCAGAGGGCCGACATTTCTGTATTTAAAATCCTTTTTTTTTTTGTATTAATTTCAAGTAATATTCAAATTTTCTGAGATTTTAAATTTGGGGTTTTCATAATCTGTAAGCCATAATCATCAAAATTTTAGAATAACTTTTGCTCGATATTCAAATTTTTTAATATATATATATATATATATATATATATATATATATACTGTATCTCAAATATTATAAAAGATAATAATTATTTGTCCTATTAACAAAATACAATATACTGTTAATATACTTTTCAATTCAATCAAATGTTCAAGATTTTTTTTCATTTTTTTAAGTTTTGTTCAATTTATCTCAATTTATAAAAATTGATCATAAAAATCATATATTTTTTATATATGTATAATGTAATTTATATTTTCAAAAAATTTAAAAAGTGTTCTATCAAATGATACTTACCTTTTGACTCTCCTTGTTATAGTTGAAGTTATTTAGTCTTTACTTTTGTGTGTGTCACTCAGAAAAAACAACTTAATTCTTAAGGGGTTGAAACACTGAACTTTTCCACTAACAAACAAGTCCCTAAATAGAAAGAATTTTTTTTATATATCTATACGTGTAGTGTGGTGTAACTTACCTCACAGGTTTCCCATAGCTGCTGTGCTAGCTGAAGGATCTCAGACATCAGGAGTTGAATAAATGGAGTTCTCAGGACACAACTTCCTCCCAGAGCCAGCAGACACTCTGACAGCACTTCATGGACTGAGAACTAACAGCAGAATGAGACCACATCAGACTGATTTGTCTCTCTCTAGATCAGGGGTAGGCAACATCAATCCTGGTGAGCCACTGTCCAGCAGAGTTTAGCCCCAACCTTGGACCTCACATGCTGCCAGCTAGCAGGGAACTTTCTTAGAACATTGGCTAACATTGCCTATTTGGTTAATGTTTTAAAGAAATGTTCAAAGAATGTTTTTAGGGTGTTTTCTCATTTTAAATATTTTTTCTATAAGGTTAAATGTTAACTAAGATATAACGTTTTAACTGTAATATTTTGAGGATGTTTTGGGAAAATTAAAAGATTATACAATGTTCCATAATAACAAAGGAGGAACATTATCAAATCAATGTTCGCAAAATGCTGAAGCAAAAGCAAGCAAAAGCATTATGACACCTGATAATAACAAGCAGAATCACTGAAGGAGAAAATCACAAATTGTAAGCCACCATTATGGAGATCAGGGTTTGCTTTTGTTGGGATCTTGACCCTTATGCTTTCACTTTGTATTTTGTTTGTCTGCTGTTATTGATTTATAACATTCAAATGGACAAAGAAAACTGTGATCTAAGAGTCTTGGTTATGTTTTGACATAATTATGCTGTGATCTGAAAAATGAAACTTATTCAGATGATTTGGTTTAACTTTATAGCAATAGTTTAGTGGTTCTACAGCATATGATAATCACTATTTTTCTTATAATCTGAAACATTTAATAAAAAATATTCTGATCAAATCACTTTCATGTTTATTTAGAAACACAGACATCAATAATCATCATGCATCTCAACCATGGTGACAATAATAATCCCTGTTGCCACCAATCAAAAGTTATTAATGGCTCCCATCATGCTTTGCAGTATGAATAAATTATGATGTGAATTGTCTATGTAAATTACTTTTCCTAATTAAATATTCTGCTGGTCACCATAGTTGAGATGCATTGACTGAATCTTGAGGTCTGTGTGTGCCTAAAAGAAAGATTTAAAAACAAAACAAAAAAAAAACAACTTTTAAGAAATCCATTATATTATATCTAAAATTCTGGATATTTATGCAGAATCTCAGTTATCCTTTAACCAACATTATACACCACAGACATAAATTTCAAATGATAAATGTCATAATATAACCAACACCTTTAGATCACTTTTTTCTTAGTTCATTTGGCAGTTATAACTCAAATAGAACAGTCAAACAAAATCTAAAGTTAATAATATAAGTGTCAAGAGCCCAACTAAAGCAAACACTGATCTCCATAAGGGTGGCTTACAATTTTAGATTTTCTCCTTCAGTGATTCTGCTTGTTATCATCAGGTGTCTTCAATAATGCTCAATCATCATTCAATTAATCACTTAATTATCTCATTAACTTTTATCGCTGGAGTTTTTGCTGTGTTGCCTTTCTAGGAGAACATTCTGGGAACCAAAATAAAACTACCCGCTGAAAATATTATTAGAACTTTGTGGTATGTTCCCAGAACGTTTTTAGAACAAAATATTTCTAGCTGGGATGACTTTACAATAGGAAGAATCGCAGACAACTCTGTCTAGCACCCAAGCTACGTTTCAAAATAAACACAGTGAGATGTGACAATGTGACGAGGAAACAACACGACACCACACGTGCAAGACCGGAGTTCACACATGAGACTTGTTTCTTTTTCGTCCCAGTTGTGATACAGCTCAGATGAAACGTCAAACAAACACGGGTGCTCCTGCCAAGTTTCTACAAATTTTTCTTAGATTTCTTGGGTCCTACTAGACCGAGAAGAAACCTTTTTCTGAAGCAATGCCTTGCATGTTGATATGTGATCTATAAATCCTCCCCGAACTCCCCGCTGCTCTGTATATGTTGCTCTCTCAATGACTGTCGGTAATCGCCGATGTAGTTTTCCCAGTACAGACGACACCGTTGTCAAAACGATCCCTATTCACACGGGTCCACGAAAACGACTAAAAACGCCGCATTCTGCTGCCAGGCCATTAGATGGTGAAGAAACACTACAGATGGAATACATAATACGCATGTGCATGATATCATCATCTTTAGAAATTCACATTTTGTTATTTACACGGAGACCTTTTAAAAACTTGCAAAAGTAAACGCAAACACAAAAGTTTGCATTTCCATGCGCCTAAAACGTTGTTGTCGTGTAAATGAATGGCTAAAAAGTTTTACGTTTTTAGTTGAAAACGGTGTCATGTAAACAGCCCCAAGGAACGACATTGCCTACCCTTGCACTAGATGATACACTAATAAAACTGATCCAGAACACACCTCCAGATCATGACAGAAAAAATAAAGAAATAAACAGACTTGAATTACTGATTATGATTCATGAGGAAATTAAACTTTAGAATCATGAAAAAGCTGCTGGAAAAAACTGTGCAAAACTTTTGATTAGAGCCCGACCGATAAAGCATTTGGAAGGCCGAAACGATTCAAATATTTGTTGGATTTAAAGGGGGGGTTGACTGCGATTTCACTTTTTTCATTTTAAATAGTGTGTAATGTTGCTGTTGGTGCATGAACAGTAAAGTTGCAGCGCTGAAAGTTCAGTGTAAGCAGAGATATCGTCTTTTAAAAATCAGGAAGTATAATTGCCTACAAAAACGACTGGATTGGGACTACAGCTGGGTTATGGTACGTCACTAACCCACCAATTTGCATCAACCACCCCCTCCGGAATAAGAAGAAAGGGCATGGCCATATTTCAGCAGCTCCAGCTCGTCGAGTGTGTTGTGTTCACCCAGCTGTCAGGTCTTATGTGTTAGAGCTTCCCACGGACGCTGTACTTCGTCAACAATGGATACAATTTATGTTTGATTATGTTCCTGAAAATGACGATCGTAATCTAGCTCTCTGTGCTACACATTTTACGGAAGACAGCTTCCAGAATCTCCACGAGTTCAACACCAGATTCAACAAGAAACTGTAAACATGAAGCAGTTCCGACTTTAAAACCAGAGGCAGCAGTTGTTGGGTCACAACCTGTAAGTAGGCTAAGACTTCATCATTTTAAATGTATTTGCATGTATAATTCCAGACGTAGCCTTGTGTTTTAGTTTTTTTCAAATGCCAGCGCTGGCTTTATTGTGTCTACAACAAACGCGTACAAACATGAATTTTGTATAAGTGCTAATGTTGTAAATGTATTTTTCATGTATATATGTTTTATGACGTTATTTTCGATTTGATCAAAAACGTAAACTTGCCACCGCTGTTTGAGTATAACATTAGTAGCTATTGTTGCCAGTCAGATGCTATTGTGTAAAACAAACGTGTAAAGTTAAAAAATGTAGCAAATTATCATTCAGAAACGTTTATTAAGAGCCGTATGTGGTGTGGTTCTGTTTGACTCGCTTCATCGCGGCTTTCTCGGTCTGATTCTGCCTCAAACTGATACCGCAGTTCGACGCATATTTACATCTGGACCGGAGCTCATGACGTGCCCGTAAAGGTAATGGGCGTTAACTTTCCGGAGAACGTGAGCGACAGTTTAGCCAATCACAACACACCGGACCAAGCTAACCAATCTGAGCCCATAGCGTGTTTCTGAGGGAGTGTTTTCATAGACTCAGGAAGTCAACCGCTCATTCGAGGACAGAGGAGAGCGCGGCTGACGATAAACGTGAAGTTTGTGAAAAATAAGACTTTTTAAAAACGAAAAACCACGAATACATGTTATATTGCACCCCATAAATACAATCATGCAAAGAAAAAAAGCAGTCAACCCCCCCTTTAAAATCTGATATTCCGATATATCGGCCGATATTATTATTATTTTTTTATTTCAAAAATGTGCAAAAAAACATTAACAGATTTCCCTAACATTAGTTATTTGTAGTTATTTATGAGTTTTAACTAAAATAATATGATAATGCATTTTAAAAAGAAACTTGTTTCTATTGTCACAACAGAACAGAGGAACATCAAAATATATTAAAGTTCTGATAAATAAAATAATTAGTCCCTACATTGCCTTATATGCTACCTTATAATTACAA